>NC_136419.1:190415000-190927500 GCF_052625555.1 Lactuca saligna | reverse complement strand
CCATAGACACTGGAAAAATCTTATTGCTTAACGATTACCTGAGAATACAAGTTATTTTGAAAATGGTCAACATATATAATTTTGGTGAGTTCATAAGTATGTTTGAATAAAAGTCTTTGTATCTTTTATAAAAACCCAGAAAATCCGATATTTTTTGTAAAATGTTTGAAAATGATGTGAAAATCAAGTATAAATGCATTTGTGAGTTTCATAGCAGTAACATATATGATTGTAGTTTAAATTTCTTTGTATTGTAAGTAAGTTATAATTGAATAATGCTATTCCCCCAGAAAATCGGATATTTTCTGATTTATAATAATGTCGAGGTTCTTGTATCATTAGTTAAGTTGTTTTGTATTGACACAATCGAAGGGTTAATCTCCGAAATGTTGAATTGGTATTGGATCTCAATATGAGTCGTTATAACCAAGCATGATAATGACTAGGTTTACTATCTTGGCGTTTTCCAAACGCCGGTATTTGCTCAAGGTTTTGTCACCCTAGACTGGCTTAGTCTAGCTGTAGCGAACAACTAAGGTGTGGGGGGTCACCCCGTATAGATCTCTCTGTCTCCCTCTAGGAAACTCTGGTTATAACTACAGACTACGATTGTACACTCAGAGGTACCAACCGACAAGTCTCACTAGATTCTCAACCTTTCATGTTTGTTATGTTTTTCACCGTGATTAATGTTTACGTGAATGTTGTATGTTTTCAAATCCAATGGTATGTATATATGTATATGAAGTTAAATAATTATGTAAAGGTATAGCTACGATCTACTAACATGTGAATTTCATTCCAAGCCCAATTAGCATGTAAATGGACCACAAAGGTCCAATAGCATGTAAGAGGGCTATTTAGGCCCAATAAGCATGTAAGTGGACCACCAAGGCCCAACAAACATGTGACCCATAGCACAGACCCAAATTAACATGTAAATGGGTCGCAAGGCCCAATAAACATGTCATGGAAAATATATGGCTCAATATACACTTAAATGGGCCCTTAAGGCCATTGGCCATGTAATGTGAATATTAGGCCCGATAAAAATTGTTATCGATGTATTTTGTCGGGCCTAATATTCACATTACATGGCCAATAAGCCTCAAATTTTCAATTAAGGCCCAAAGTTTTGTAAAAATAAAACTTTAGTCCATAATTTATAAAAATTTGTAATTTCGCCCCAAATGTTTATAAATTTACGGAACTAGTCCAAAAATTTGTATTTTGACATTTATGGCCTAGTTTCACAGAAAATTTCATTTTCAGCCCCTTGTTTGTAAAAATGACCCTCTCGGCCTAATTTTTATAAAAGTTACATTTTTGGTCCAATTTAGAAATAAATATTATTTTCACGCAAGATTTGGTTTATTTACATTTATGACTCAAACTTTGGTCAAATAACATTTTTAATCCCGAAACTTTCATTTTTTTTTCGCAAATTTGGGCCCAAAACCGTGAGGCCCAAATATTAAGCCCATTAAGCTAAAATTTACATTTTTCGCCCTTTAGAAAGCATGTTTATCCTAAAAATCCCTTTTTATACAAGTACAACCTGTTTGATCCTTTAAAAATTATAAATGTCACTTTTTGCCCTTATCTTTTGTTTTCTTGATAGTTTTGACCATTAAAAAGGTTTTTGCTTTAAATTTTTATATCTTAAAGATATAAACACTTTTAACTTGATAATATGATGTATACGGTGTCTTAGTTCATGGATCTTTACTCAGTGTTACTTAAGATGTTGAGATTTATTAAGATCTAACACATTTTTTTTACAAAAAAAAACTAAGAAATCACACAAGGCATGCATATAACACATAGATCTACACATTTTACTTTTATTATCCCCTAAAACTCATGTAAGAACCGAAGACAAGGGGGTATGAACTCACCTTTTCTTTGATGTTTCGATTTTGAAGAATAGATGAAGAGATTTTTGGTCCTAGCAAGTTTCCTTGAGTGGATCTCGAACTTAAGAGGTTTCTAGGAGTATGATAACAAAAAACTTGCTTAGATGGAGTGATCTAGCATGAGAATGAAGTGACATCACTTGGATATGTAAGGACTTACCAAGAAAATGATGATTTTTAATGGAAATCTTCTTGAACAACCCTAGATCTTCGAAAATTTGAGAGGAAAGTAAGGAGTGTTCTTGTGAGTGTTTGAGAGAGTTTGATGTGTGTGTGCTTACCTTTGGTCGAGAGGAAGAAAAAAAGAGAGGAAAAAGAGATTAAGATGTGATAGGTGCATAGATGTATGAGATTTGGTATTTGTTTAAAGGGTAATTTGAATGGATTGCCTCCATGTATCAGTATGGTGGCATGGCTTGGATAATTAGCCATTTCTCCTTTTTTTTTTTGTTACTTGGGGCGAAAATGGCCTAAAGTGAAGGGAGGTAGAGTAGCTTGGCCCATTTCTAGCCTTGGTTCGAAATTATGAGGCCTAATAATTACTTTTCGGCCCATTGGGCCTTTAGGGTAGTTCACGGCCCAAAATGGCATAAAAGAATGGATTTATGGCTTACTAAGGTTAATTGGATTAGTTATGGCCCAATAAGGAAATCCTAGTCTAATATGGACTTAAACCGGGAATCTTCGGGTTTTCAAACTCTTTGTTGAACGAGAGAGGTGAATATAAATGAGCACTGAGTGATATTTACGTAGAGTATATGTTTTACAATAGTTGAATGATTACACTAGAATAAAATTTTCTAGCAAAAATGTTATTTGTGATAGTTACATATGTGTTTATGTGTTGTAAACTTCATGAACTAAAAGATCCACTAAAAAGAAGATGATATTGGTATAACATAACACTCTTTTCAACATATCGCATATGAAAAAGGTTTAAAATACACCAAGAATACTTGAATCTAAGAAAACATCATGAAAGGGGCTAAAAATGATAAAAATGACAGAATATGGGTTGTTTTTGTAACTCTCGGTTAGTATTCGGTTCAAAAGGAAATTGTTTGTTAAACAATGGCCAAAATCAACATTTGAAACCTTATAGGGACCGAAAATGTAAATATTTTTATAAAAGGGCCTTATTTGGGCTTGTCACGGTTTTAGGCCCAAAAATGGTAATTTTTGGTTATTTGTGGGTTAAATTGTCATTTTCAAGAAAGTTGTGTCAAAAATGTAAATTTTGTATAAAAAGGGGTCAAAGTTGCGAAATTATGAACATTTGGGCCAAAAAGATGAAATTTTCTATAAATGGGTCGAAAATGAATATTTTCACAAAAATCACACCAAAAATGATATTTTAGATAAAAATGAGTTAAAAATGTTATTTTTACCAAAAACTAGCCATAAATACAAGTTTTGTCCAAAATGGGGACTAAAATGTTATTTTTACTAAAACTGGGCAATAATTGTAAAATTTGGCTTATTGGGCCAAGAATGTCATTTTTACAAAAGTGGGCTTTTTATGATATCTTAGTAAATAATTTGGCTAATACTAGCAAAAATAAAAACAAATGGGTTAATTTTGTCATTTTCATGATTATTGGGCCTTAGTGACCCATTTACATGTTTGAGAGGTCCTGAATGCTATTCATATGTTTATTGGGCCTCATTGACCCATTAACATACGCAATGGACCTTGGTTACTATTTGCATACTAGTTGGGCATGTAAATACCTTACGTGTGAAATGAGCCTTAGTTGTCCTTTTAAATATATTTTGGGCCTATGTTATATAATTTCATCCCTTTTGGGCCTAAAAAAAACTTACGTGTTTAGTGAGTCTCCGTGGTTCGGTTACATGGTTCATTGGGCCTAGAATGAATTTTGAATGTTTCTCTTGCATAAAATTAGAGTAAGGATCTAGTGAAACGTGTCGGTTGACACATAATGTGTGTACGATCGTAGCCTGTATTTATAACCAGAGTCTCTTGGAGGGAGAGCGGGGGTTTGTGTATGGATCCATATAGGGATGACACTCCACATCTGAGCTTTTCGCTACAGTTAGACTACATCCGTCTAGGGTCACCAAAATCCTTAGTCTATTTTCCATCGGCGTTCAACAATGCCAAAACGGGTGAATTTGTCATTGATTAGCATGGTTATAACGACTCACTTAGAGGAATTAACATTATGAAATTTACAGGAGACCATTCTCTTTCCTCTTCGGATTACTCATACTCGCACTGGTACTCAACATCGGGGGTTGGTATGGCAACATTCTCTTTTACAGACAGCATAGGGTTGTTTGGGGACATTCTCTTTACATTCTCTTCCCTTACATTTGGGATTCTACTAAACAAAAACACACATGCATTAATACTAGATCGGACACAAACACACTAAACTATTTTAAGAAAATACAAGATTTTTTGTGATTACAAAGTTATACAAATCATTTTCTCAAAACATGCTTATGAACTTACCAACCTTTTTATGTTGACCCTTTTTCAAATTAACTTGTATTCTCAGGAAACCGCTGATGCAGCTTGAGCTGAACAATTTATTGGATGTTTTGTTATATTTTGTTCCATTGTACTTTTATATTTTTGGCATATAATGTTTAAGCACAATACTCGATGTAAACAATGTATGTTGTAATATTACATATGTGATAATGATGATGATGCTATGTTTCATTTATATACTATGTGATGATACTACAAGGATGAAGTCACGCGCAAGCCCCCAGACGTTTATGCCGTCTGGTTTGGGGGTGTGACAGATTGGTATCAGAGCATTGTTTATAGTGATTTGGAATATCTAATCATACTGGATATGCACCTATAAATACAATGGGACTAAAAGACTCTGAATAAGATGATATCTAAGTATGCAATAAAACTATAACACTAAAAGTCTCTAGAGGAAATGGAACACTGTGATTAAACCCGGATAATTATGTAGTCATATTGGGGATAAATCTAGCCTGATCAACTATATTTATTCAAAATATGACCAACATGTGTTTAGGAGTAATCATGGCGGGAAATGGATCCAGAGGCTTACCTCGTATCCAAGAACTCTAAGGAACTCAAACTTAAATAATTAAAAAAATACTATAGGAGTATTTTAAAATGCTACATACATACTCTTCTTACACGTCTCCCACCCCACGTGTAGGCACTATGGCTAGATTTCACCATCATGGAGATCCCTATTTCCCCAACCAGGGGAATGGTGGATGGTTGGAGGAGCCGGAGGAAGAGCCCGAAGAATCCGGAGTGGGGTCTGAGGAGTACATGGAAACAGACTACAAGTTCGAAGAATTCGATGAGGTTATGGAGAAATAGGGTAACACTAACGAAGTTTCCAGTGTGCCTCCCACTTCAGGAATAGTACAGGATGACACCGCAGCACCATAGGATCCAATCAATAGGACTGACTCCTTGGAAGAGGAGGTTGCCACTCTTTGGTAACAACTATTAGCAGCGGAGACCCGAGTTGTGCAGGTAGAACACAAGAGAGACGAGGTCATCAGGGAGATAACCGAGATGGCTAATCTTATGGCACAACATTTTGGAATATGATTTCACCACCCCTTGGTACATGTCATCACGATTAGGATCAGTCGTATCTCCTACTATTATTGTGTTTCTTTTATATATGCTACTCTATGTACTATCGACCTTATGTTTAAGTGATTACACTACTCATAAGGTCGTCATGCTGTCGGATCATATATCTTCTTATGTATGGTATGCCTTTTTAGGGAAATTTTCCTGTATTAAAATGGTTATTACTAGTGGAAATGCTAAATGTTATCGTGACATTGTTATCTATTATGTGTTTTATTTCTTTATTTGATGCTAATATATGGAATCACTTAGATACACAAATCAATTCACCAAGACTGTAGAATTCCAAACTTAAGATATGCTATGTACTCAACATCTTTCCGTTCCATGACAAAAAGATGCCTCAAAGACCAAACCGCGAAAACAACACGACACCAATTCCACCAAAGATAAACTCAGTCGCATTCCAAGCGGTAGTGTCAGTTGCGGTCCCTGCACCATTGGCACATATTCACAATGAAAACAATGGTGGAGGTAACAAGAAAGGAGCCGTTAGCACAAATGAGGGAAAAAACCAAGGACCCACAAGAACCTGTACCAACAAAGACTTCACAAACTCCAAGCGTCGAACCTTCAATGGGACGGGAGGCGTAATAAACATGAAAAGGTGCATAGAAAAGGTGGAATCAGTGTTTGAAATTTGTGGATGTCCTAAGGAGTGAAAGGTGAAGTTTGCGGCCTGTACATTCATTGATCAAGCTCTCTCGTGGTGGAATGGTCACGTGGAGGCCATGGCACTTCCGGTGGCGAACGCTATGCCATGGGAGGAGCTTAAGGAAATGGTGATGGCCAAGAACTGTCCAAGGGGAGAAATCCAGAAAATGAAGCAACAATTGTGGAACCTCACGGTCCAAAACTCTAACATCGATGCTTACATATCAAGGTTTAGTGTGTTGTCTCTATTGTGTATAGGAATGATCACATCTGAAGGGAAGAAGATTGAAAGATTTGTTTAGGGATTGACTGCTCCAATCGAAGGGAATGTGATAGTAGCAAACCTGGAAACGTATGAGAGTGCAAAAAGACTAGCCAAGAAACTGTACGACCATGACAACAAAAAGGGTGCCAAAGCAGGGGAAATTGATGTCAAAAGGAAGGTGATAATAAGAGATGAAAGAACAATAAGAGAAAGGGGCGACAAACCCAAGAGTCATCAAAGAAGCAACAAACAGTAGCAGTCCATGCCGCTACTGCCCAAGTCACCTCAACACCACATGCTCCAACCTCATCCACACCAACTGCTGCCAAACAATACTCAGGGACCCTACCCAAGTTTAGCAAATGCAACTTTCACCACCATAGAGAATGTAAGGAGATGCATTGCATGTCTTGTGACCGAAAGGGTCATACCACAAGAAATTATAGAACCCAGCCTCAGCAGAACCAGTAGTCAAACTACAACAACAATCGCAACAACAATAACAACAATAACAATGTTGGGGCCAATTACACTTGTTATGGGTGTGGACAAACTGGACATTTCAAGCGTGACTACCCCAAAGCCAACAATTAGGGGATAGGAGCATCAGGGATGATATTGACAATGGGTCAAGGTGAAGCAGTTCAGGACCCAACGGTTGTTACTGGTACGTTTCTACTTAACAACACATATGCATGCATTTTATTCAATAGTGGAGCCGAGCGAAGCTTCATTAGTATCAAGTTTAAACACTTACTAAATCAATAACCCTAGAAGCTTACCAAAGCCTTCACGGTGGAAATGGGTAATGAGAAAACCAAAACAACCAAAGATGTCTATGTAGGGTGCACATTAACGCTAAACAATCATTCTTTTCAAATATATTTTATGCTAGTAAATATTAGGAGTTTTGATGTGATAATCGTCATGGATTGGTTAAGCCCCAATCATGCTGATATTATGTGTCACGAGAAGGTCGTTCGCCTTCACCTCCCCAACCCTGAAACCCTAATAATCTGTGGTGACAAACCTAGAGCCAATATTCCTCATCTCGTGCATCAAGGCATAAAAGTGCCTACACAAGAAGAACTACGCATTCCTCGATCATGTTTTGGATAAGACCAAAGAAGAAGTAAACATTCAAGACATCCTAGTGGCATGTGACTTCCAGGATGAATTTCCAGAAGACCTTCCATGAATATCCCTAGAAAAACAAGTCAAATTTCGAATCGAACTGATACTAGGAGCCACTCCAATTTCCAAATCACTATATTGGTTGGCTCCAGCTGAAATGCAAGAATTGTCAAGCCAGCTAAGCGAACTTCTAGATGAAGGATTCATCTGACCAAGTTTCTCGCCATGGGGAGCTCTAGTTCTGTTCGTCAAGAAGAAGGACGGATCTTTCAGAATGTGCATCAATTATAGAGAATTGAACAAACTCGCCATCAAAAACCGATACCTACTTCCTCGGATTGACGATCTATTTGAACAACTTCAAGGATCTAGTTACTTCTCCAAAATAGACCTAAGATACGGTTATCATCAACTTCGAGTCCGATAAGAGGACATTCCAAAAACTGCCTTTCAAACTCGATATGGTCATTACGAATTTTTTGTGGTGCCCTTTGGTCTAACAAATACCCCTGTTGCATTTATGGACCTCATGAATCGCGTATGCCGCCCATTCCTTGATAATTTTGTGATCGTCTTCATTGACGATATTCTTTTATACTCTCGAAGAAAAGAAGAGCATGGTCAACACCTCCGTAAAATCTTGGAAACCCTAAGAGTGGAAAGGTTATATGTGAAGCTCTACAAGTGTGAGTTTTGGATCCGCAGTGTAAACTTTTTTGGGTCATGCAGTTAGCAAGGAAGGAATTCACGTAGATCCTTCCAAGATAAAGGCCATTGATGGTAGGGCGATTCCGAAAACACCAACATAAATCTGAGAATTCTTGGGTCTTGTAGGCTACTACGGAAGGTTTATTCATAATTTTTCCAAGAGAGCCAAACCCCTCACCTCCTTAACATAATAAGGTGTGCTTATCGACTAGATGGAAAAGCTAGAAGCCACCTTCCATACCTTGAAACGAGCCTTCTGTAGTGCACCAGTGCTATCTTTATCAGAGGGAACTGAAGATGTTGTAGTCTACGGTGATGCTTCGAATCAAGGGTTAGGATGTGTCCTCATGCAGCGTGGAAAGGTGATAGGTTACGCATCCAGGCAATTAAAGACGCATGAAGTAAATTATACCACCCATGATCTCGAGCTGGGAGCTGTGGTTTTCGCTCTGAAGATTTGGAGGCACTACCTCTACGGTACAAAGTGCACCATCTTCACCGCTCACAAAAGCCTCCAACACATTCTAATCCAGAAGGAGCTAAACATAAGGCGAAGAAAGGTGGGTTGAGCTGCTAAATGACTATGAATGCGAGATCAAGTACCACCCAGACAAGGTTAACGTGGTAGCCGATGCCCTGAGTAGAAAAGAATACTTAGGGCGTCGATTGAAATCCTTATCAATAATTTTCCAATCCTAGCTAACCTCGCAGATCAAGGAAGCCCAAATAGATGCATTGAAGCCAGAGAATGTCACGAATGAAACACTGCGTGGGATGTATGAGAACTTTGAAGCCAGGAAGGGTGGAAGTTACTACTTCATGAATAGAATCTGTGTCCCTAAACTTGGGGGATTCGAAGAAATGATCATGAACGAAGCCCCTAAAACGCGATATTCCATCCATCCGGGTTTGGATAAGATGTATCTGCATATTAAAAAATAGTATCGGTCGCCAAATATGAAGGAAGAGATCGCCACTTACATGGGAAAGTGTCTCAATTGAGCCGAGGTGAAAGTGGAATACAAAACCCCTCGAGACTATTACAACAGCTAGTAATACCCGAGTGGAAATGGGAAAGTATTACTTTGGACTTCGTGACCAAATTACCTAGGACGGCAGACGGATTGGAAGCTATTTGGGTAATCGTCGATAGGTTAACTAAATCCGCTCATTTTCTGCCAATAAAATAATCGTACAATAAGGAAAGATTAATACGGGTCTATATCAAAGAGATCATGAGACTCCACGGAGTACCTATATCTATAATCTCGGATCAGGACAATAGATTCGCCTCTCGATTTTGGCAGTCACTCCAGAAGGCTATGGGAACATAGGTAGACATGAGCACCGCTTATCACCCTCAAACCGATGGCCAAAGTGAACGAACCATCCAAACACTTGAATACATGCTCCGAGCCTGTGTGATTGATTTTGGCAAGTCATGGGATACCCAGTTATCCTTTATTGAATTCTCGTACAACAACATCTATCACACAAGCATAAGGGTTTCTCCTTTTGAGGCCTTATGTGGATGCAAATACAAATCGCCTATCTGCTGGGCTGAGGTGGATGACACCCAGCTGGAAAAAGGGAAATCAAAGGACATCACCCTTAGAGGACCAGAAATCATTCGAGAGACTACAAAAAAGATAATCCAAATCAAATCCCGACTCCAAGCGTCGCGTGACCGGCAATAGAGTTACGTTGATAATAAACAAAAAACCTCTTGAATTCCAAATTGGAGATCGAGTACTAATAAAGGTATCTCCTTGGAAAGCAATGATCCATTTTGGGAAACGGGGAAAACTAAACCCATGATACATCAGACCGTTTGAGATTCTTGCCCGAATTGGTCCAGTAGCTTATAAGTTGCAGCTACCTTCAGAGCTTAGCAACGTACACCCAGTGTTCTACATCTCGAATTTTGAAAAAGTGCTTATCAGATGGAACTCTTGTCATTCCTATTGAAGAGATCGAAATAAACAAGAATCTCATGTTCATCGAAGAACCAGTCGAGGATAGGGAAGTGAAGCATACGAAACAGAGCCGCATTCCGATTGTGAAGGTTGATGGAACACCAAGCGTGGACTGGAATTCACATGGGAACACGAAGACCAGATGAAGCAGAAGTACCCTCACTTATTCTCTCATTCATAATCCCACCTTTTGAAAGAATTTTGGGATGAAATTCCCTCTAACGGGGGGATGATGTCACAACTAGCATTTTCAGCTAGCAAATTCTATTCCCATGTAAACATCAGCTATTGTAAAAACTTGTACTCTAAGTGACTGTCATACTATGTGCTAACATGAAATCATCCATTTGAATTCAAACTCCTGAGTGGAGTTCAAAATTTGGTACAATGCATCTCATATATTCAACTATGGGTTGAAAACCTTAAAAATCCTACTTTAAGATTATTGTAGACAAGGATTCTCTTATTGGACCTAATGGATCAATAAACATTCAATTTGACTACTTTGGGCCTAGGAACCCTACTCGGGCTCTAATTGGACCCACATTCATGAAATTAAGGTATTTTGGGTCATATGGGCCTAAAATGATCCATCTTATTTCTAATGGGCCATGGTGAGCGATAACTAGTTTCATAAGCTCTAATGGGTCGTACACTACATCCTTAGGCTTCTTTGGCCCGTAAACCCTCATAAAGGCCAAATAGACCGAAAAATATTTATTTTGGGCCTCATGATTTCGATCTAAAGCAAGAAAAGGCCCAAACCAATTCAAGAGTGCATGTATCCATGCAACTCCCACATCACCCTCTACTAAAGTCAACATCTCTTTTCTCTTATCTCTCACTCTATCTCTCGATCTGTCTCTCTCTCTCTCTCTCTCTGACTCTCCAACCTCTCTCACATTTCGAGATCAACACTTATTCTCTCAATACTCTTCCACCCTTCTTCTCTCAATAAAATTGTGGGTATAGGGAAGATCTTCAAGAGAATCACTTCAAGCTTCACATTGTGGTAAGATCTTGCAAATCCAAGTTGATATACTTCATTTTTTTAAACTCAATCACTCCTCTTACACCCATGTTTTTTGTGGACCATGTTTTTTAGAACATCTTAGACTTCGAAAACCTTGTCAAGAAGCTGGCTAGGGCTGAGATCTTCTCATTTCCTCCCCAAAAACCGAAAACATCATAGCAAAGTATGTTCATACCCCCGATCTTTTATTTTTACTTTGTTTTGGGGGAGAATACAAGTTGTTTTGTGTAGATCTATGTGTGTATGCATGATTTTGTGTGTCTTCTTTGGTTACATATGTGTTTATGTGTTGTAAACTTCATGAACTAAAATATCCACTAAAAAGATGATGATATTGGTATAACATAACACCCTTTTCAACATATCTCACCAGAAAAAGGTTTAAAATACATCAAGAATACTTGAATCTAAGAAAACATCATGAAAGGGGCTAAAAATGACAAAAATGACAAAATATGGGTTGTTTTTGTAACTCTCAGTTAGTATGTAGTTCAAAAGGAAATTTTTTGCTAAACAATGGCTAAACTCGACATTTGAAATCTTATAGGGACCAAAAGTATCAATATTTTTATAAAAGGGCCTTATTTGGGCTTTTCACGGTTTTGGGCCCAAAAATGGTAATTTTTGGTCTTGTGTGGATTAAATTGTCATTTTCAAAAAATTTGTGTCAAAAATGTAAATTTTTGATAAAAAGGGGTCAAAGTTGCGAAATTATGAACATTTGGGCCAAAAAGATGAAATTTTTTATAAATGGGCCGAAAATGTATATTTTCATAAAAATCAAGCCAACAATGATATTTTTGACAAAAATGAGTTAAAAATGTTATTTTTACCAAAAACTAGCCATAATTTCAAGTTTTATCCAAAATGGGGAATAAAGTGTTATTTTTACTAAAATTGGCAAATAATAGTAAAATATTGCTTAATGGGACAAGAATGTCATTTTTACAAAAAGTGGGCTTTTATGATATTTTAGTAAATAATTTGGCTAATACTAGCAAAAATAACAACAAATGGGCTAATTTTGTTATTTTCATGATTATTGGGCCCTAGTGGCCCATTTACATGCTTGATAGGTCCTGAATGCTATTCATATGTTTATTGGGCCTCATTGACCCATTAACATATGCAACGGACCTTGGATATTATTTGCATACTATTTGGGCCTGTAAATACCTTACGTGTGAAATGGGCCTTAGTTGTCCTCTTACATATATTTTGGGCTCATGTTATATAATTTCATCCCTTTTGGGCCTAAAAATGACTTAAGTGTTTAGTGAGTCTCCGTGGTTCGGTTACATAGTTTATTGGGTTCGGAATGAGTTTTATATGTTTCCTTTCGCGTAAAATTCGATTAAGGATCTAGTCAGACGTATTGGTTGACACCTAGATCTAAACGGGGATGACACCCCACACCTTAGCTGTTCGCTATAGTTAGACTGCATCATTCTAGGGTGACCAAAATCCTTATTCTATTTTCCATCTGCGTTCAACAACGCCAAGACAGACGATTTTGTCATTAATTAGCATGGTTATAATGACTCACTTAGAGGAATTAACATTATGAAATTTCCAGGAAACCATTCTCTTTCCTCTTTGGATTACTCAGGAACATTCTCGCACTGGTACTAAACCTCGGGGGTTGGTATGGCAACATTCTCTTTTACAGACAATATAGGGTTGTCTGGGGTCATTCTCTTTACGTTCTCTTCACTTACTTTTGGGACTCTACTAAACAAAAACACACATGTATTAATACTAGATCGGACACAAACACACTAAACTATTTTAAGAAAATGTAGGATTTTCTTGTGATTACAAAGTTATACAAATCATTTTCTCAAAACATGCTTATGAACTCACCAACATTTTTATGTTGATCTTTTTCAAATTAACTTGTATTCTCAGGAAACCGCTGAAGCAGGTTGAGTTGAACAATTTAATGGATGTTTTGTTATATTTTGTTCCATCATACTTTTATATTTTTGGCTTGTAATATTTAAACACAATACTCGATGTAAACAATGTATGTTGTTAGATTACATGTGTGATGATGTTGATGTTATGTTTCAATTATATACTATGTGATGATACTACAAGGATGAAATCATGCGCAAGCCCCCAAGTCGTTTCTGCCGTCTGGTTCGTGGGTGTGACAGATTGGTATTGGAGCATTGTTTATAGTGATTTGGCATATCTAATCATACTGGATATGCACCTATAAATACAATGGGACTAAAACACTCTGAATAAGATGATACCTAATTATGCAATAAAACAATAACACTTATAAGATTATTGCGCTATTAGATCTATGGATTCTAAACAGATAAACAAGAATGACGCAATCAAAGAACACTATAATGGATCAAAAGATGTCGAATGATTAATATCTCACACCTCAGAAGAGCTTGATGAATAACTTCGACTATATAGGTGTGCTAAGGGTTACAATGCAAAAGCTATTAATGAGAACGTTAACCTTAAAGATATATGATATGTGCATATTTAGTGTGTATTAAGTGTAGTTTATTTATTCATATATTAGCTAAATTGTTGCATATTATGGACAAAAGGTACTTAAAAGTGTTAAATTATGTTTTTCAGTCCAAAGATGAAGCTCGGAAGCGAAAGGAAGCAAGAGAAGCGGTCAGGAGCTCAAGAGTGGAAAGAAGAAAGAAAACACCCATAAAAGGCTTCTACTCGTCGAGTTGACCCTTGACTCGACGTGTAGCACCTGGTTTCCGGTATGTGAATTTTATTTGAGCATTTCCCTATTTTAGCCTTGGACTCGGCGAGTCATAAGGTCCGACTCGCCGAGTAGGGACGAGACTCAGGACACGTTTTAAGTGGGCGACTCGGCGAGTCCATATCCTGGACTCGGCGAGTCACCACTGCTGGATGAAACCCTAAGTTTCAAGGGTTTGCACCCTATTTAAACCCTCATTCCGCCCCAACTCGTCCCCGTTCACCCCCTAGAACTCCCCCAACATCGTTTTCCCTTGTTTCCTTGAGAGATTGAAGTGTTCTTGGTGTGTTCTTGAAGGTTTTGAGGAGAAAGAGGAGTAGATCAAGAAGAGGAGAAGGAGATCAGCCATCTTTGTGTCATTTCAACATTTTCCTTGAGGTATATCTCGTTTTCCCCCTGTTTCTATGCTTAGGATTCCATTTGGGACACCCTTGAGCAATTCTTCAAGCTTGTTTGTGCTTAATGTTTCGTAATAAGTGGATTAACCTTTAGATCTAGGCAAGATTGAGCTCCAGGAGCTCAGATCTGTTACCTTTATGGCCCCATGTGGCTTGTTCATCCTAGATCTACCCTTTTGAGGCATTTTGCACCCTAAAATCCATATTGGTGAATATCTACACGTAAAGTTGGAAACTTTACGTGTGATTTGTGTCCTAGAAGCCCAGATCTGTGAATGGTATGGACTGGAATCGAGCAAATCGGTGTATTTAATGGATGCATGGCTGCGACTCAGCGAGTCATCTATGTGACTCGACGAGTCTGGTTGCGAGTCACCAAACCGGTCCCTTTAAGATGTATCGAGTTGAGCCGTGAGTCACAGGGGGTGACTCGGTGAGTTGGAAGCTGAACTCACCCATGTTAGGACTCGGCGAGTCAATGACCCGACTCGGCGAGTCAAAGGCAATCTTCATAGATTAAGAACAGACTTGGCGAGTTGTTCATACAACTCGGCGAGTCTTAGCATAAAGTGTTCTTCGGATGAAGATGAACTCGACGAGTTGTTCATACAACTCGGCGAGTAGGATGAAGGAGTTGAATGACAGTTAGGAGGTGAACTCGTCGAGTCATAGCCCGACTCGACGAGTAGAACCAGGGACCCAGGACAATGGTTTGCTAGGAACTCGGCGAGTGGAGATCCACTCGGCGAGTCGGGTCAACTGAAAGTTGACTCTAGCATTGACTTAGAGCTAGACCGGGGGTAAAATGGTCATTTTTCCTAAAGGACCGTTAGCAGTGTTTGATTGAGTATGTTGTGGGAATTGCAGCCGGAGGACTCCCGGAGCAGCAGCAGTCAGTTAGTTCCCGATCAGTTTAGCAGCTACTTTGAGGTGAGTTACCTTCCAGTAGCGGTGGGTCTAAGGCCACAATGCCGGCCCACCAGTAGGAGACGTATGATAGATGATTGTCTTCGTGATATCATCTAGGTTTGCTATTACCTGTTATGTTACACGCTATCATGATACGTTATATGCAATAGTAGTCGAGTTCGGTTGTTAGGACCGCTGGGTAGTCAGACACCCCAGAATTATCTGACTGTATGTGATGGTATGCTTGTATGTTGGTCTGTTATGTTATGCGATAGAGGTAGCGGGAGGGGACCAGTCCCCGAGGATCGGTTGTTAGGACCGATGGGTAGTCAGCACCCCAGAATGGCTTGACATGGGTAGTCAGCACCCCAGAATGGCTTGACACGGGTAAGACGACACCCCAGAATGGCCGTATGGGTAGGTCGGCACCCCAGAATGGCCGTACCGGGTAGTCAGGCGCCCCAGAATAGCCTGGCAGTACGTATGTTATGTGTTTGTATGGTATGCGGTACGTTGGGGGAACTCACTAAGCTTTGTGCTTACGTTTACAGTTTTGTTTTCAGGTACCTCTGCATCGAAGGGGAAGGAGCCGGCGCGGTAGCGGTACGTCATACACACACTCTTCGGTTTCCGCATTTACGAGATTTACTGGGATTGTACTCTGATATTTTGATGGGATGTATGGTTTGACCTTTTAGAACATGGTTGCGATGTGTTATGGTGTGATCAAACAATGTTTTTATTTACTAATGTTTTCTAAAGTAATATTTTAAATGAAATTTTCGGACGTAAAAATTGGGTCGTTACAAGTTGGTATCAGAGCCCTGGTTTGAGGGATTCAGACGCGCCTTCGGGAGTGTTTGGACTCAAATCGAGGGATGGAAAGATTTTCCAAAAGAAATTGTTCTTTAAAACCCGGAAAAGAGTCATAAGAAAGAGCAAAGTGTGTGACGTGCGCGACCGGCCGAGCTCAAGTAAATATTCCCCATAGTACCCATACAAGTTTATGTTATGTTTATCAGCTTACGTAGAACTGCATGCTAGAATAGGCTAAGGATCTAGGAGTGATGCCTTATGTGCCTGCTTATGTGTTACAGCTTTATGAATATTGCATGCTAGAATTGAGTAGACAGCAGTAGGATAGCCTGTTTAGGTTATGCCTGATAGTATGAGCTTAGCATCCTATGTTAAGTGTCGTTTCTTGTTATAAGAATAGTTTGGCTTGAGTCTGTTTTTCCCTTATCCGAATGCTGCTTGCTTCGTGCTTGGTGGGATTCTGAGTAATGGGAGTTAGCCACTAGGTAAACACGTCACACCACATGTAATCAGGGTTGAATAATCCCAAAGTATTGGAACTGGCCCTATTGCGCAGCTCTTGTTTGAGTCCAACCGTTGTAGGGACAGATCTTTTACTTGAAGGATTATCTAATCCTCATCACATGTGATGGTGTTTAGGTGGTGGCTAACTGGCATTAAGAGGAGACCTACAACAGCTGAGGACCAGTCGTGTTGAACTTGAGTTTTCCCCAGGGCAAGCCTAGGATGAGAATATCAGAGAGTAGCAGTAGTAAAGGGGAGCTGGTGGAATCGAGGAATTCCTCGGAGAAGGTATGGATAGATGTGGAAGGTAGTATGGGCCAGTACTACTGAAAGCAGAGGATCCGTACCCGAGCCGAGGAAGGCCAAGACGAGACCAAGGAACCTGTAAGTAGTTGAGATCCCTCAGAAAGTAGCAGTACCACTAATGATTATTATGGTGTTTTGCAGAATGGTGGTACTTCGACCGAGACCGACAGATGGCGGGTCAGGAGAGGGGTCAGGTTCGGGATCTGGCACCGAGCCGATTGATGAGAGGCTACGTGAGTTCATCACGTCGGAGATCACTAGGGGCATCCTTGAGTCGACCCCCATCATCTTTGGGTCGATCAAGGAAGGGATCGTGGAGTTGATGGAGGATCGCCTACGGGCATTCAGGAGCGACTTGGCCTCTAGCCAGTCGGGATCTCGCACACTGTCCTTCAAGGACTTCAGGGGCAGTGGTGCGCCGGATTTCCATGGGGTGAAGGACCCCATTGTCGCCAGGCGGTGGATTGCGGATATTGAGTCCGCCCAGTTGACCAGCTTCTGCCCCGAGGGGTCGAAGGTGAGGTACGCAGCAGGGTGTTTACGGGACCGAGCCCGGGATTGGTGGGAGTCAGTGGGTGACTCGTTGGGAGCCTCGGCTATCGAGGCAATGACCTGGTCGGACTTCGTGGCTAGGTTCAGGGCAGAGTTTGCGCCAGCGGTCGAGCTTCAGCAGCTGGCCAGAGAGTTTCTAGACATGAGGCAGATGACAGAGACCGTGGCGGAGATCACTGCCAAGTTTCGGGAGAGGGCTTTATTGGTTCCCCAGTATGCAGGTGACGAGGATATGAGGAGGACTCGTTACCATGATATGCTGCGAGCTGACATTCGGGAGCATGTTAGCTTTTCGGCTTGCCCTACCCTGGACTCCATGATTACCAGGGCTAGAGAGAGAGAGATAGATTTGGAGCACATCCGGAAACGGAAACTTGAGGACGGTCAGGTAGCAGGGGCTTCGGGGAAGAAGCCCAAGGGATCAGATGGGAGGCCGAAAGGCCAGTCGGGACCGAGCCGCTGCAGGAGGTGCGGCAGGCCGCACGAGGGGGCGTGCAGGATGGGATCGTCAGGCTGCTACAAGTGCGGCAAGATTGGGCATATCAGCAGGGATTGCACTGCTCCTGCGCCAGTTATTCAGACACCGGAGTTGCTGTGTTTCCACTGCAACCAGAGGGGCCACAAGAAGGCCAATTGCCCCATGTTGACAGTTTCAGCGCCAGTGAAGGCGCCAGCTCCAACGACCCTACGGATCACGGATGGCCGTCAGGGCAGGGTAGAGGCTCCAGTGGTGAGGAGTCGGGCATTTCAGTTGACTGCCGAGGAGGCACGCGCCGCGCCCGATGTGGTGACGGGTATGGTTCCTTCCTTCTATCTTTTATTTTACGTGGTTATGATATTGATATGTGCTCCGTATGTATACATGTGTATTAGGATCGTTCCATGTGAACGGCATCCCGGTTCAGGTATTGTTCGACTCGGGTGCATCCCGATCATTTGTTTCTCTTGCTCTTAGCAAGAGATTTCATGAGACTTCAGGCGAGTTAGATTGCCCGTTAGAGGTAGAGATTGCTGATGATCGATCGGTACGAGCATCGATGGTATTTCGAGATTGTGTTCTGCGACTGTTTGAGGAGCGTTACCTGGTAGACTTGGTTCCCATTCCATTGCGTGGGAACAAGGTGATTATTGGTATGGATTGGTTGAGCCCTAATGGGGCAGTGATAGATTGCGCGCAGCAGCTAGTGCGAGTCAGGACCCCAAGCGGGGGAGAGTTAGTGATTCATGGAGAGCGGCCGCAGTGTGGACCCACTATATGTTCAGCAGCGAGGGCTAGGCGCTACCTTCAGCAGGGATGCGCGGGTTATATCGCGTATGTGATGGATACCCGGGAGGCGGGTAAGGCGACCGTGAGCGAGGTCCCGGTGGTTCGAGATTTTGCTGATGTTTTCCCGGAGGAACTACCTGGGATACCTCCGGAGCGACAGGTGGAGTTCAGGATTGACCTCATTCCCGGTGCGGCTCCGATAGCCAAAGCACCATATCGGTTGGCTCCTCCCGAGATGCAGGAGTTGTCTACGCAGCTGCAGGAGCTGCTGGACAAGGGATTTATTCGGCCGAGCAGTTCACCCTGGGGAGCCCCGATTCTGTTCGTAAGAAAGAAGGACGGGTCGCATCGGATGTGTATAGATTATCGGGAGCTGAACAAGGTAACGGTGAAGAACCGATACCCGCTTCCAAGGATTGACGACCTATTTGACCAGCTTCAGGGAGCATCTTGGTTCTCCAAGATTGACTTGCGTTCGGGGTATCATCAGATGAGGGTCAGGGAGGAGGATATGCAGAAGACTGCGTTTCGGACGCGCTATGGTCATTACGAGTTCGTGGTGATGCCGTTTGGGCTCACCAATGCTCCTGCCGCGTTCATGGACCTCATGAACCGCGTGTGTAGACCGATGCTGGATCGGTCTGTGATAGTCTTTATCGATGATATCTTGGTCTATTCCAAGACTCGGGAGGAACACGAGGAACATCTGAGGGAGGTATTGGAGACCCTGAGGAGGGAGAGCTTGTATGCCAAGTTCTCCAAGTGTGAGTTTTGGTTGTGTGAGGTGCAATTTCTTGGACACCTCGTCAACCAGAACGGGATTCTGGTTGATCCGACCAAGGTCGAGGCCGTGATGAGATGGGAGATCCCGAAGTCTCCATCCGAGATTCGGAGCTTCCTGGGATTGGCGGGCTACTATCAGAGATTTATCCAGGATTTCTCCAAGATAGCCGTACCCCTGACACGACTGACGAAGAAAGTCGTGGTCTTTCGGTGGGGACCCGAGCATCAGGCTGCGTTTGAGATGCTGAGGCAGAAATTGTGTGAGGCACCGATCCTAGCCCTGCCTGAGGGCGTAGAGGATTTTGTGGTTTACTGCGATGCGTCCATTTCAGGGTTGGGCGCAGTTTTGATGCAGAGGGGGCATGTCATTGCCTACGCTTCGCGGCAGCTCAAGCCTCACGAGGCAAATTACCCGACGCACGATTTGGAGTTGGGGGCGGTGGTCTTTGCCCTCAAGATTTGGCGTCATTACCTCTACGGGGTTCGGTGTACCATCTACACGGACCACAAGAGTTTGAGGTACCTCATGGACCAGCCGATTCTGAATATGAGGCAGCGGCGGTGGTTGGACGTGGTGAAGGATTATGATTGCGAGATCCTTTACCACCCGGGGAAGGCCGATGTGGTGGCCGATGCGCTTAGCCGCAAGGCGGTGCCGATCAGGGACGCCTGTTTGAGGATGACCGTGGTGACTCCCCTGTTGGAGCAGATTCGGGAGGCTCAACAGGAGGCTATCAAGGAGGAGCATCGGAAGAGCGAGCGTGTGGTGGGTCAGGTTTCCTCCTTTGATTATGATGGCAGAGGACTTTTGACATTACACCGTAGGGTGTGGGTGCCGTATCACGGTGGCGTGCGTCAGATTTTGATGGAGGAGGCGCACAAGTCTCGATTTTCTATTCATCCCGGGGCGACGAAGATGTATAGGGATCTTCGTCGGGATTATTGGTGGCCTTGCATGAAGCGGGATGTGGCATGGTACGTCGAACGGTGCTTGACCTGCAGGAAGGTCAAGGCTGAACACCAGAGGCCGCATGGCAAGATGCAGCCGTTAGACATTCCACTGTGGAAATGGGAAGATATCACGATGGATTTTATCACAAAGCTTCCCAGGACCGCACGGGGAGTGGATTCGATCTGGATCATCGTGGATAGATTGACCAAGAGTGCTCACTTTATTCCGATTCAGGAAAGCATGTCGGCCGAAAAATTGGCCGACATCTATATCAGGGAGATTGTGGCACGGCATGGGGTGCCAGTATCGGTAATCTCGGACAGGGATGTGCGTTTTACTTCCAGATTCTGGAAGAAATTTCATGACGAGTTGGGCACTCGTCTACATTTCAGCACTGCTTTTCACCCGCAGACAGATGGTCAGAGTGAGCGGACCATCCAGACTCTGGAGGACATGTTGCGGGCGTGTGTGCTGGATTTCGGTGGTAGCTGGGATACCTATCTTCCTTTGGCTGAGTTCTCCTACAACAACAGCTATCACGCGAGTATTGACCGACCCCCGTTTGAGATGTTGTATGGGCGGAAGTGCAGAACCCCGATATGTTGGGGGGAGGTTGGCCAGAGAGTCATGGGAAGCACCGAGGTGGTGCTAAAGACGACCGAGAGGATCCAGCAGGTTCGGAGCAGACTTCAGACTGCACAGAGTCGGCAGAAAAGCTACGCCGATAGACGTCGATCCGACTTGGAGTTCCAAGTCGGGGATATGGTCCTCCTGAAAGTCTCACCTTGGAAAGGTGTCATTCGATTCAGGAAGCGGGGCAAGTTGGGCCCAAGATTCATCGGGCCGTTCAGGGTTGCAGCCCGGGTGGGCAAGGTGGCGTATAGGCTGGATCTGCCAGCCGAGCTCAGTCAGATCCACAGCACCTTCCATGTTTCGCAGCTGCGGAAGTGTCTGGTGGACGATTCAGCCGTAGTACCGTTGGAGGATATTCAGGTTGATGATAGCTAGAATTACATTGAGCGCCCAGTCACAATACTTGACAGAAAGACCAAGAAGTTGAGAAACAAGAGGGTAGAACTAGTAAAGGTGCAATGGCAGCACCGCAAGGGTTCAGAATGGACTTGGGAACCGATGGACGAGATGATGGAGCATTACCCCGAGCTGTTTCAGGACTGGGCAGCAGACTTCGAGGACGAAGTCTAAAATAAGTGGGGGAGATTTGTAGCACCTGGTTTCCAGTATGTGAATTTTATTTGAGCATTGCCCTATTTTAGCCTTGGACTCGGCGAGTCATAAGGTCCGACTCGCCGAGTAGGGACGAGACTCAGGACACGTTTTAAGTGGGCGACTCGGCGAGTCCATATCCTGGACTCGGCGAGTCACCGCTGCTGGATGAAACCCTAAGTTTCAAGGGTTTGCACCCTATTTAAACCCTCATTCCGCCCCAACTCGTCCCCATTCACCCCCCAGAACTCCCCCAACATCGTTTTCCCTTGTTTCCTTGAGAGATTGAAGTGTTCTTGGTGTGTTCTTGAAGGTTTTGAGGAGAAAGAGGAGTAGATCAAGAAGAGGAGAAGGAGATCAGCCATCTTTGTGTCATTTCAACATTTTCCTTGAGGTATATCTCGTTTTTCCCCTGTTTCTATGCTTAGGATTCCATTTGGGACACCCTTGAGCAATTCTTCAAGCTTGTTTGTGCTTAATGTTTCGTAATAAGTGGATTAACCTTTAGATCTAGGCAAGATTGAGCTCCAGGAGCTCAGATCTGTTAGCTTTATGGCCCCATGTGGCTTGTTCATCCTAGATCTACCCTTTTGAGGCATTTTGCACCCTAAAATCCATATTGGTGAATATCTACACGTAAAGTTGGAAACTTTACGTGTGATTTGTGTCCTAAAAGCCCAGATCTGTGAATGGCATGGACTGGAATCGAGCAAATCGGTGTATTTAATGGATGCATGGCTGCGACTCGGCGAGTCATCTATGTGACTCGACGAGTCTGGTCGCGAGTCACCAAACCGGTCCCTTTAAGATGTATCGAGTTGAGCCGTGAGTCACAGGGGGTGACTCGGTGAGTTGGAAGCTGAACTCACCCATGTTAGGACTCGGCGAGTCAATGACCTGACTCGGCGAGTCCAAGGCAATCTTTATAGATTAAGAACAGACTCGGCGAGTTGTTCATACAACTCGGCGAGTCTTAGCATAAAGTGTTCTTTGGATGAAGATGAACTCGACGAGTTGTTCATACAACTCGGCGAGTAGGATGAAGGAGTTGAATGACAGTTAGGAGGTGAACTCGTCGAGTCATAGCCCGACTCGACGAGTAGAACCAGGGACCAAGGACAATGGTTTGCTAGGAACTCGGCGAGTGGAGATCCACTCGGCGAGTCGTGTCAACTGAAAGTTGACTCTAGCATTGACTTAGAGCTAGACCGGGGGTAAAATGGTCATTTTTCCTAAAGGAACGTTAGCAGTGTTTGATTGAGTATGTTGTGGGAATTGCAGCCGGAGGACTCCCGGAGCAGCAGCAGTCAGTTAGTTCCCGATCAGTTCAGCAGCTACTTTGAGGTGAGTTACCTTCCAGTAGCGGTGGGTCTAAGGCCACAATGCCGGCCCACCAGTAGGAGACGTATGATAGATGATTGTCTTCGTGATATCATCTAGGTTTGCTATTACATGTTATGTTACATGCTATCATGATACGTTATATGCAATAGTAGTCGAGTTCGGTTGTTAGGACCGCTGGGTAGTCAGACACCACAGAATTATCTGACTGTATGTGATGGTATGCTTGTATGTTGGTCTGTTATGTTATGCGATAGAGGTAGCGGGAGGGGACCAGTCCCCGAGGATCGGTTGTTAGGACCGATGGGTAGTCAGCACCCCAGAATGGCTTGACATGGGTAGTCAGCACCCCAGAATGGCTTGACACGGGTAAGACGGCACCCCAGAATGGCCATATGGGTAGGTCGGCACCCCAGAATGGCCGTACCGGGTAGTCAGGCGCCCCAGAATAGCCTGGCAGTACGTATGTTATGTGTTTGTATGGTATGCGGTACGTTGGGGGAACTCACTAAGCTTTGTGCTTACGTTTACAGTTTTGTTTTCAGGTACCTCTGCATCGAAGGGGAAGGAGCCGGCGCGGTAGCGGCACGTCATACACACACTCTTCGGTTTCCGCATTTACGAGATTTACTGGGATTGTACTCTGATATTTTGATGGGATGTATGGTTTGACCTTTTAGAACATGGTTGCGATGTGTTATGGTGTGATCAAACAATGTTTTTATTTACTAATGTTTTCTAAAGTAATATTTTAAATGAAATTTTCGGACGTAAAAATTGGGTCGTGACACGACGAGTCCGGTCGCGGAATCAGAAGGATAATCATTCGGAAGTCAAGATAGTTATCGGATTACGAAGAATGTGAGAGGGACTCGACGAGTCACCTTATGACTCGACGAGTCGGAACGCATATATAAAGATAACTCCACAAATCGAGAAGAGAGAATTCTGGGAAGTTTCAGAAGTGCTTAGCTGCGAATAAGAAGTCAGAAGAACCCTAGAAGTCGACCAAGGAAGCTAGAATCCAATCCCGGGAGTAATTAAGGCATAATTTCACCATTCTACTTAATTCTTTTGTTTTGTCAACATGATTAAGCAACTTGAACTTATTTGTTTGCTGTTATTTACCTTAGTTATGAACTAAATTCTTTAGACTTCTGTTTGGGAATACAAAGTTGACAATATGGTTTGATTGATTGGTAGGATTAATTCCAAGTTGGTGATTAATTGTTATTTTAGCTTGCTAAAGAACCTTGTGTATGAATGATAATTAATTTTCTGTTAATAGGAAGATAATTGATTAGCATGAACATCTATTGATTATCAACCTCATATGATATGTGACCACTATACCATATGTCTAGAAATAATGAACATGAAACTAGGATTAATAAGGAAATTGAGTAAGTTCATGTGCAAGCTTGTAAGATGACCATCAAACAAGAGGTTAATTAAGAATAATGAATTAATTAGCTATTGCAAGTCTAACTTAACCCGAATAATTAATCTAGTAAATATAATTAAATTAAGCAATTGGCCACTGTTTGAATTAGTTTATTTGCTAAGGATTAGGGTAGTGAACACAAACCTAATCACTTGAATCGGTAACCAACGAAAGAATTAATCCATTGCACTATTACCTTAAAATCAACCATAAAGTTAACCGAGTTGAACTAAACAGAAGTTCCTTTCCCATTATTGAATCTAGTTAATTTGTCCTTTTCTAGTCTTGAATTAGTTTTAGTTAGTAAGTTTCTAGTCTTGTAAAACTAGAGAAAAAACCCCTATTTGCTTAATCAACTTAGATAGAATTAGTTTTTAATTTAATTTGCCGTTCCCTGTGTTCGATACCCTGCTTATTTAGCTATACCACAATTGATAGGTTCACTGCCTTTTGTGTGTTATTTGATAATTAAAGTAGGATTAAAACTAAGTGAGTTTTACACACATCAAGTTTTTGGCGCCGTTCCCGGGGAACGGTTCTAAATAGTTAATTTTATTTGCTAATTGTTATTTTTTTATTTGTTGATTAATTTTTTTTATTTTGTTTATTTAGTTTATTTTTATTTTTATTTATTATGTATTTTCCAAATCTCGATGCTTTTGATGCTTTTCTTGAGAAAGTAGTACATAAAATTGAGCAAGAAGATGAGGAGTGTGGATGGGATGAAGATTTGAAGAAATTTGATAGATGATTAGATAACATCTTACCCAACACACAAGAACAATCTGAGTCACAAGAGCTAGAGTTAAAAGATGAAGAATTTAATCCAGAAAGAGATTTGGAGGAACTAGAAAGATTGCTAGCAGAGGGGTCAGATGAAGAATAAGAAAAACCTGAGTTGCAGGAACCAAGTTGTGGTTTGACCATTACCATGATGTGGCCCCCTGTTCTTTCGGTTTGTGTTTCGAAGTGTGGGGTGACGACTCCAACTTTGGAGAAAGTTCTGAGGCACGATCCATTTTTGATTAGTATCCAACCGGTTCCAACCCTTGTCAAGATTCTTGGGTTTTATGAATTCAAGCTCGTTTGGCCAATTTTAGAAGTAAAGAGCCAAATTTTACAAATTGGTCCACCAAAGAAAATATTTAATGCAACGGATGGATTGATATTGATTTATTGGAAGTTTATTAAGTTGGGAGTCCAGCTTAAGACTCGCACAAAAAGAAGCGCTTGACGGGAGGCAACCCATCGTTAGAGTTTGCTTTCTTTTACTCTTTAGTTTTTTTTAGTTTTTGTTTCGTGTTTCAATTTTAATCTTCCAAATCATCGGACATGTTTGCTTAAGGGTGTGCCTAGCTTAAGGGTGGGGTGAAAGGATTTTGAATAAATAACAAAATTTTGAAAATCAGTAATGTTTTACAAGAGACTCGCCGAGTCTGACCCTGACTCGACGAGTATATATTGATTTCAAAAAAAATCTTTGACTGCGCGATTAGACTCGCCGAGTCTGCCCCTGACTCGACGAGTCGATTTTATTTACAGAAAAAAATAATAATTTCAAAATTACTTTTACATCTGTCAAATAGGGTTTTAACCCTAAAAGTTCAGTTTCCACACCACACTCGCCGGGTACCTCTTTCTCAAACTCTCTCTCAAGCATTCAAGTTTTCTTCCAATTTCTCAAGGTTTAAACTCAAAAGGTAACAACTTTCTTCTTGATTTCTAGAAAGAATGTGATTATAAGGTCATCTATTCTTGCAATTGCATGAAAAAACCCATTTTTGAAAAGTAATGAAATTCTAGGGTTTCGATTTTTCATGAATATTGTTGTTTTGAACGTTTATTTTGGCCTTATTACTTAGTAGGAAGTCCCTGAACAAAACCCTTGAAAGAATTTACAGGTTTAATGGTCCAATTTTATGAGACCCGTCGACCGACTCGTGCAGGTTGCGCGACTCGCCGAGTCGGGCATGGACTCGACGAGTCCAGTCGATTTACAGAGACAATGCAGTTTTTAATTATATTCTGTGTTTTCTGGGTTTTGTTTATATGTTTTGCAGAAATCATGTTCAGAAGAGGACAATCTTCAAGTGGTAGCCAAGGGGAGTTTCCATGGCTAAATTTCCTGCAAATTGAATCCGCTTCAACAATGAGGAAGTGGAAGAAGAAGCTCTCCGACATTAAAAAGAAGGAGGTGTATGTGCCGAACAGAATTGATTGGGAGTGGCTGCAAAGTGTTAGATATGAAGAAGAATTAGCTCCTTACCTTTTAAAGGAGTTCCAACATAAAGGCGAGACAATGATCTGTGATGGGTGGAGCCGGGTCTTCCGCATACAAGAGCCGGTCTATTTAGAGCTTTGCTTGGCGTTTTTCTCCACGGTATCTTTTACCGGTGGAGTGGATGTGTATCATCCGGTGAGCTTTACTTTTTGTCTTGGGGGCGAGTATTGTCAATGCTCGGTGGTGGACCTTGCCTGCCGACTAGGGATCTATGATCAACCTTTGGTGTCAACAAACCTCTTTCGGGCCTTTTTGGCAAACACTCACATGGTGTTCCCCGATGGAGTTACAAGCACGGGTTGGTGGAATACCATAGGAAATAAAGTTTACATCCCAAAGTCTGCACAAGAAGGGAGCATCCGATCCCCGACTCACCGCCTCATTCACCGCCTTATTTCATCCACCATCAACCAAAGGAAAGACGATGACAAGGTCTCCAACCTTGACGTTTTCTACCTATGGAGCATAATAACACCCGGCGTCTTTTGCAACATTCCGTGGTGCATTGCTTCATACCTCTTGGAGGGTGCGGTCAAAGATCGCAAAACATCTCGTATCAATGGAGGAATGTTTGTCACTCGATTGGCTAATTCATTCGGGTTGATGAACCATGGTGCCTGGAACTTCATGACATTGATCCCGACACCCCCGTTTAATCCCATTCTTTTCCGAAGAGCACGGATAATTGAAGACTATGGTGGTGGCCTTTATGCCATCCCAAATGATGACCCCGTTGTTGGTCCCGAAGCATAGGGAAGGAGGGTGAGATCGAGAAGAGAACGGGATGTGGAGGACGAGCCGCCAGTGATTCCGGTCGAGAATGAAGACGTACCAATGGATTGGTACAATGTAGAGATGAGGCGGATGCAGGATCAAATGGCGAGGGGGCTAAACTTTAGCAACCAATCCCACATACGCCTTTTTGACCACTTCAATATCCCACATATTGATGGTGGGAATTACCCATTCATTCCATCTTGGGATGAGAGGATTGGTGCGCGAAGCAAGCGGAGTCGGGGGAAGTGGAGCCAACCATGATGATGAGGAGGATGAAGATTGATTTTGATGTTTTTGTGTTTTTAATCAAACAATTTCAATTTTTATTTTGTTTTTTTTGGTGTGTATGCTTTGAGATTTTATTATGTTTAATGGTTGTTTGCGTTAGTTATTTTTCAGGATTGAATTATGATTGCTTAGGATGGTATAGAGATGTAAAGCATGGATGTTTTTTGCGAGTGAGAGCGAGTCAAGGAAGTGGGTTTTTAACGTCAAAGTGTCGAGTCCGGTCCTAGGGGTATGAGCAATTGAGTTCGCATGTGAGGAAGGGTTAAAGAAGTTTTTAGAGGCTGAAACAGTTTCTGCATACCAAGACTTTTCATTCAGTGGCCAACTCGTCGAGTGCCCTAAGCTGACTCGACGAGTCGCCTTGTATTTTCAGAAATTCTGAGAAGGCACGCTGCTACTCGACGAGTCGTTAATTTTTTCATGCCGAACGACTGCTGATTTGATGCTAATACTTATACCACTTGCTTCCTTCTAATTCCATATCCATTCTTGAAGATCTTACACCGATTTTCGCATATTTAGAGCGACCCACACGAGACATGGATGGGATGTTCACATGTATGAGTTTCTTGAAGTTGGAGCTTAAAAGAGAGTGATCAACCTATCCACTGCTATCCCAGGGGAGTTTGTTCCAATTCCCTCTTTATTTTTCTGTTTTTATGCATGATATGCAATGAGGGCATTGCATCACATAAGTGTGGGGTAGGGGGTTGGTTACATAATAGTCAATTTTTTTAAAAAAAATTTTGCATACCAAAAGAATTATTTAGGATTTAATTTAGAAAATTTTGGTAAAAAAATTAGGATTCCATATTAGAATTGTGTTAATAATTGCATGAGAACCCAAATGTTTAGTTGAGCCTATATACGTTCTAGTGCATTTGTGGCTTCCTTATTTCAGTGAAATCATGAGACAAAAACACGACCTTGCTCAGCCTGAGGGATGCAATATGTTTAGCAGCCTAAACTTGAAATGTATCCAGGAAATTTTTTATCATTAGCCAATAAAGGTTGAGATTGAGCGCCCCTGCTTAAGCATGTAGGGATTTGAGTGAAAAAAGTGAGGTATACATGTAAAAAAAAAAGAAGAGAGAATTACAAGAAAAA
Source organism: Lactuca saligna (assembly GCF_052625555.1). Taxonomy (NCBI): domain Eukaryota; kingdom Viridiplantae; phylum Streptophyta; class Magnoliopsida; order Asterales; family Asteraceae; genus Lactuca; species Lactuca saligna. Next base: position 190,898,485 of record NC_136419.1, on the reverse strand, counting down.
TTGTAAGAATTTTGGAGCAAATGAAGTGAAGATCTGAAGATCAAAATTCTGAAGAAATTCAAAAGTTGAAGATACCAAAAATCAAACAACAAAGGTGGTGAATTCAAAGAAATTAAAGATTAAATGTCAAAGAAGTGAAGAATTCCAAAGAGCTCCAATGTGGTATCATAAGTTGTAATTCTAGATTATGTATGCTTGGGTTGGTCAATTAAAAATACCTTGAGGGTAAAGAGGTTTTCTGAGGATGGATTCGGAGGGTTGCATAAAATGAGCATAGTTCGGGGTGAGTGGGCGAATGTTTATGAGGATTGTGAGTATTTGAAGTATGGGGAGTTTTTAGGAATTTTAGACACAAATGCATGCGTTGCGGTCTTGGCATAATGGCTGGGTTGGATTGGAGTTATTATTTATGATTCTAATGTGTTAAAATGCAGTTTTGCTTGAGGGCAAGCAAAAGAGAAGTGTGGGGTATTTTGATATGTGCATATTTAGTGTGTATTAAGTGTAGTTTATTTATTCATATATTAGCTAAATTGTTGCATATTATGGACAAAAGGTACTTAAAAGTGTTAAATTATGTTTTTCAGTCCAAAGATGAAGCTCGGAAGCGAAAGGAAGCAAGAGAAGCGGTCAGGAGCTCAAGAGTGGAAAGAAGAAAGAAAACACCCATAAAAGGCTTCTACTCGTCGAGTTGACCCTTGACTCGATGAGTCCGGTCGCGGAATCAGAAGGATAATCATTCGGAAGTCAAGATAGTTATCGGATTACGAAGAATGTGAGAGGGACTCGACGAGTCACCTTATGACTCGACGAGTCGGAACGCATATATAAAGATAACTCCACAAATCGAGAAGAGAGAATTCTGGGAAGTTTCAGAAGTGCTTAGCTGCGAATAAGAAGTCAGAAGAACCCTAGAAGTCGACCAAGGAAGCTAGAATCCAATCCCGGGAGTAATTAAGGCATAATTTCACCATTCTACTTAATTCTTTTGTTTTGTCAACATGATTAAGCAACTTGAACTTATTTGTTTGCTGTTATTTACCTTAGTTATGAACTAAATTCTTTAGACTTCTGTTTGGGAATACAAAGTTGACAATATGGTTTGATTGATTGGTAGGATTAATTCCAAGTTGGTGATTAATTGTTATTTTAGCTTGCTAAAGAACCTTGTGTATGAATGATAATTAATTTTCTGTTAATAGGAAGATAATTGATTAGCATGAACATCTATTGATTATCAACCTCATATGATATGTGACCACTATACCATATGTCTAGAAATAATGAACATGAAACTAGGATTAATAAGGAAATTGAGTAAGTTCATGTGCAAGCTTGTAAGATGACCATCAAACAAGAGGTTAATTAAGAATAATGAATTAATTAGCTATTGCAAGTCTAACTTAACCCGAATAATTAATCTAGTAAATATAATTAAATTAAGCAATTGGCCACTGTTTGAATTAGTTTATTTGCTAAGGATTAGGGTAGTGAACACAAACCTAATCACTTGAATCGGTAACCAACGAAAGAATTAATCCATTGCACTATTACCTTAAAATCAACCATAAAGTTAACCGAGTTGAACTAAACAGAAGTTCCTTTCCCATTATTGAATCTAGTTAATTTGTCCTTTTCTAGTCTTGAATTAGTTTTAGTTAGTAAGTTTCTAGTCTTGTAAAACTAGAGAAAAAACCCCTATTTGCTTAATCAACTTAGATAGAATTAGTTTTTAATTTAATTTGCCGTTCCCTGTGTTCGATACCCTGCTTATTTAGCTATACCACAATTGATAGGTTCACTGCCTTTTGTGTGTTATTTGATAATTAAAGTAGGATTAAAACTAAGTGAGTTTTACACACATCAAGTTTTTGGCGCCGTTGCCGGGGAACGGTTCTAAATAGTTAATTTTATTTGCTAATTGTTATTTTTTTTATTTGTTGATTAATTTTTTTTATTTTGTTTATTTAGTTTATTTTTATTTTTATTTATTATGTATTTTCCAAATCTCGATGCTTTTGATGCTTTTCTTGAGAAAGTAGTACATAAAATTGAGCAAGAAGATGAGGAGTGTGGATGGGATGAAGATTTGAAGAAATTTGATAGATGATTAGATAACATCTTACCCAACACACAAGAACAATCTGAGTCACAAGAGCTAGAGTTAAAAGATGAAGAATTTAATCCAGAAAGAGATTTGGAGGACAGATGTTTGTCAACTAAAGCGTGACGAAAATTTATATACCGCCAAAGCATGTCAGAGAAGTTTTTCTTCTCTGGATCATTGTTCTGTTTACACTTGTTAGTTATATCAAGTACGTGCTCCAAGCAGGAAGTGGAGAACAGATGTTTGTCAACTAAAGCGAAAAGGAACTTTTCACCTTCGCCTCTTGTGAACATAACAGTATGACGTGTTGGATCGATCTTGCCAATCTTCATTCTATTAAGATCACTCAGCTTCCCAATGGGCTTCACAGTCGGTTTCTTTCTTAAAACATTTCCAACCTCCTGATCAATCTTAGCAACTTCATGGATGTAGGAAGCCAACATTCTTTTAATGTGATCGAGGACCGGCCCATATTGCTCTTGATTAGTAAGTAGAATGTTGAAGAGCATAATCCAATAGTATGGGTTCAGATTTGGAAGATCAGCTAACGAAATCATATGAACCGAGTTATTAGAACCTCTGGTCACCCTGAACTTCACATTGATAAATTTCCAAGAAACAGTCGGTTTGAATACCTTGACAGAGGTTATTTTCTAAGCACTCCATGTCAAGTATTGGGGTTAAGCAAATTCAAGATAATAATCGATTAGATCTTGATCAACCTGTGGGTGAGGAGAAGGGACTTCAACCGTTAGATCAAAACAATGTAACACGAATGCCCTACAGGCGATGGGCATGCCAAATTGAGAATCCCTCGTGTTGTCACAATCAAACGAGGGTGCAGGTTCCAGCTAGTGAATGCTGGGAGACTCAATCGCTTCTTTGATTAATCTTTCCCGAGTCCAAGTGGGAAAGAGAGCCTACTTGCAAATCAAAGCATCTTGAGCTTCTTTTTGCTTTCACTCTTTCTCTTTTTCCTCTATGGCTATTATCAAGTTTTCATCAATCTCATTATCACTTTTCTTCCTCTTAAAAGCCTCAGCAATCGTTTCTTCTTCATCATCATCACCATCTTCTACAACACACTTCAGTTTTTCCTGTCCACCAGAACTCGAAGCTACATTAACCTTTGGTTCGGTTTGTATAATGACTTTCGGTGGAATTGGAGGATCATGAACACCTTCTCCCCCTTTGTGCGGAGTGACAAGCGGCTCCATAACACCCTTCATTTGATTCAAGATTTCAATCAGTGGAAGGAGCTTTGTGGTTAAGTGATTCCGGATGGTAAAAGTGGGAACTAGATCATAGGTGTTAACGATAGTATCCAAAATGGAGAGAAAATCACCAGCACAACTTTTAAGGACAACACGCTCAGTCTTGAGTGAGTCAATTTCCTTCCTCGCTTGATCAAGTTGAGCATACTGGACTTCAAGCATTGTTGTTTTGTGAGCTAGAGCATCCATTATCTTCTTCTCTTTAGCTAGCTCAGCCTGAAACTTTTCAAGGCTAGTATTAACAGAAGTAAGAAGAGAATTATGATCTGCTTTGAGTTTAGAACGAATGAAGTCAAATTTTAGTTTCTCCTCTTGAAGTGACTTGGAGAAGGAATCAGCAGAAGCATTGAATTTGGCTGCATTGGAATCAGCATGGCCATTGAATGATTCCAAGAAGATCTTTGAATCATGAACAAGAGATGTCACTTCGGTTGTTGCTTTCTTGTAGGAAGATGTGGCAGCATCCACAGCCTTTGTAGATTTGTCGATTGAATCTGTATATTGTTGAAGAGCTGTGTCATGAAAAGCTTTTAAAACCACATCTGAAAAAGTTTCCGGAGAAGGAAGAAATTTGTCAAGTTTATCATTAAGACTCTTCAAATGGTGTTTTGTCGTTGGAGCATCATCTTTATCTTTACTTGGAAGCCGATAAGGACTATAATAAGTGGAGTCAAAATCAAGGTTTTCACCTCTGTTGAAGGATATGGTGACAGAGGTTTAGTGGTAACAGGGGTTTTAATGCCAACGGTATGTGCCCCCGTATCAGATACAACAACTACAACAACTGGACCTTCGGTGAGTGTCAACATATCTATATCAAAGATACAACAAATCCAAGGATGAAGTCACATGCAAGCCCCCAGACGTTTCCACCGTCTGGTTCGCGGTGTGACAATCTATCTCTTAGATTTTGATTTGGGGCTATTTCTACCCTTTTTATGAGTATAAAGAAGCTAAAATCAGATTTTTTGGGTATGCTTGAAGTTGCACTTCGGATCTGGAACTATTGGTGGTCTTTATGGCATAAAGGTGCCAACTTTGTTGTCATAAACACCCCATGCATCTTGTAGACCCCCTTTTATGGCTTTTTGATTCAAAGGCCCCATACATGTACATCAAGTTTGTAGTTTTACGTATAAAATGGACCCTAGGAGGCCAAATCTATGGTTTTGATGCATTAAGACCCATTATAATCGACTGAATAATTTTGGACAAAGATGTACTCAGCGAGTCGGGGGTGTATTTTCCACCAAATCATTTATGTTTATGGACCAGATGTTAAGATCGAAGGTTCTCCAGCTGTTTAGGTTCAGAGGCGAGTTCAAGGCAATGTCCTAGCCACATGAAGACGGACTCGACGAGTGGATGAACAGACTCAGCGAGTTCAAGGCAGCCTCCTAGCCACATGAAGATAGACTCGGCGAGTTCAGGGGGAACTCGGTGAGTCATAGACTAAACACCTTCTTATGGATGAAGATGAACTCGACGAGTTCAAAGAGGAAATCACGCGAGTCGGTTGAAGATAGTTTGATGTGTTGTTGAAGGCGAACTTGTCGAGCTCTTGCTAGACTCGATGAGCAGGGACAAGATTATGGCATTTTGTGGATATGGGGACTCGACGAGTTGGCGGGCCAACTCAGCGAGTCGAGTGAACCAGATGTTGACTTTGACCAATTATTAGAATTTGATTTTGACTTGGATTTGAGCGACTTTTGTAAGAGTTATGAGTATGAATTGATCACTTAGAAAATTGTCGTGTAGGGATTGAGGAGTCGGGGAGAGTCGATTTTCACACCGAGGATAGTGCAAATACTACACGATGTTGAGGTGAGTTACCCTTCAGTAGAACTGGGTCTAAGGCACCAAGGCGGACCCACTAGTAGTTGATTCCAGTTGAGATGATTGTCTTTTTGATAATTGTCTTGTTTGCTATTACTTGATGTGTTCTATGTGCCAGTATGATATCTTTTATGTGATAATGGTAGTATGAGGGGAATAGTCCCCCGATTATGTCGTTAGGACCGAAGGGTAGGACAGACACCCTGGATATGTCTGACAACATGTTTATGATATGTTATTATGTGATAGTAGTAGGGGTGAAATAGTCCCCATGACCGGGTGAGATAGATCAGAGGGTAGGCAGGCACCCCAGAATAGCCTGACTAGGTCAGCACCCCAGAATGGTTTGACATGGTAGTTCAGCACCCCAGAATGGCTTGACATGGGTAGGCCGGGCACCCCAGAATTGCCCAACATTATGTATAATTGTATGGTATGTGGTATGATGGGGGAACTCATTACACTTCTTGCTTATAGTTTTTAGTTTCGGTTTCAGGTACCTCTTCAGCTAAGGGGAAGGAGCCAGCAGGGTAGCAGCGCATTGCACACACATGATTTCCTCTATGAGAACCCTAGGATTGTACTCTGATATTTTACTATTTGATGATATGGTTTTTAAGACTTGTGATTTGTGACCTGATGTTTGAAATGATAACATTGATGTTTTCCGTAAACTAACCTCATAAGTAATACAATTAAGCAAAAGGTTTTGGGTCTTGATTTTGGGATGTTACATTTGGAGGATTTGAAAAAGACAAATTGGGCTCAAGTTGAATAAAGACTAGCTACAATCTTATTGGACTCAAAGTGGGCTAGTGGACTAAGCAGTGCATGCCCAACTAATGAAGAAGGCTCATTCTCTGCTAGTTCACGCGTCCCCCCGTAAGATTTCCACACGGCCCGCACGAGTTACTGCAGGGGAAAATTCGTGATTTTACTTTTTGCTTCTATTTGAGGAAGTTTGGTGAGACTCTTTTCATACACTTGCACATCTGATATTAGAGCACTTACTCTGGTGTGTTTGGAGATTTCGAAGGCCATGAACACTTGAAGAACATCATCTTTTCATTACTAAATCTAGTTAAATGTTTGTTACAATCTTTTCTTACTTTGTTTTATGGAAAAATGAATTATAAGCCTAAAAAAGTTTTTGAACCGTTCAAAAAACCCCAATTATGTTTTGTCTGTTCAAGAAACCCAACAAACTTAACCTTTTGTCTAAAAAAGCCCAACTAACTTACACTTCTCATTTAGGGTCAACCGGCTAATGAAAGTTAACGAATGACTTGGCTGATGACGTGTAATTAAATATCGGAAAATGACTTGTAAGACCAACAAAGTTTCAAAACCGTTAAAAAAACCCAATCATGTTTTGTTTGTTGAAAAAAAAACCCAATGAACTTACACTTTTGTTCAATTTTCATTAGAGGCAACCAAATTCATCAGGTATACAACTATTTGGCAAATAACATGGCATTATATTTAATGACATGGAATAAACAGATTAGAGTTGTCCTTTATATATCGATTTAGGGTTTAGAGAGGATAAAAATGAATGGCGTCATTGTTCGATCTCTTGTAATAGCTATTTCTTATTCTTCCTCTCAATCGTTGATGTCCAACTCAAGATCTATTAAGAAGATATTTGATGATGCAAACTCTTGAGGATGTAGACGCCCTTTTCAGATTTGGACATCTGGAATGGAGGATCATCCAAAGATAATGTTTAGGGCTTTTTGGAACAGATGGTTAAGTGTAATTGAAAGCTTTATCATGTCCCTTTTAATAAGTTTTTGTTTTTGAAAGAAACCAAAGAAATAGATAGAACATGGACTTGATAAAGCTTTCAATTACACTTACCATCTGTTCGAACAAGCCCTGAACTTTATTCGAACAAGCCCTAAACTTTTTTTCACTTGATGTTCCTCCGCTCTAGATGTCAAAATCCAAGAAGGGCGCCCACATCCACAAGGGTTTTCATCATCAAATATCTTCTTTCTTTGAGTTGGACATCAACGATTGAGACAAAGAATAAGAAGTAGCTATTACAAGAGATCGAACACATACACTGTTCATTTTTCTCTTCTCCAAGGCCTAAATCAATATATAAAGGGCAATTCTAATCTGTTTATTCCATGTCATTACATATAATGTTATGTAATTTGCCAACTAGTTATACACCTAATGATTCTGGTTGCCTCCAATGAGAATTGAACAAAAGCGTAAGTTCATTGGCTTTTTTTCAACAAACGAAACATGATTGGGGTTTTTTGAACGGTTTTGAAACTTCTTTGGTCTTACAAGTCATTTTCTGATATTTAATTAGACGTCATAAGCTATGTCATTCGTTGACTTTCATTAGCCGGTTGACCCTAAATGGGAAGTGAACAAAAGTGTAAGTTAGTTGGGCTTTTTATACAAAAGGTTAAGTTCATTGGTTTTCTTGAATAGACAAAACCTAATTGAGTTTTTTGAATGGTTTGAAAACTTGGTTGGGCTTATATGTCATATTCCCTTGTTTTATTGAGTTTAGCCATGCTAGGCTAAACTAAACTTGGTTGACTTTTGAAGAATCCTTTGAATTTTTGTTGAATGTTGAAGACTCCATGAATTTGTTCTTGAATCTTTATGAGAATGTTTTGTGTTTTAACATCTTATTACTACTTGTATGTTTTTATTCATGAGTTTAAATGTGCTTGTGGTGATTAGTTGACTAATTTCTTAATTAAGTAAAGGATCCTCAAATTCGCAAGCAACAAGTGATTTTTGTGTTACCTTTACTTCACACAATCATAAAAACATTTTCTCAACATGGAAGTGAAAGGATTTTACTTATCTTGGATTTGGTGACTTTTTGGTTCTTAATGCTAGTTGGCTTTCACAAATTACATGCTTAATGGAAATTGTGACTTTGACTAAAGAAATTGTTATCAGCTTCTCTAACCATTTTAACAACTAAGAAAAGTCTAGGTAATCTCAAGCTTCTTGGATTACTCTAGCCACATTAAAGATTTAAAACAAGAATTACACCACTGGATTCTAATGATATGTTCATCAAAAGTTAAAGTGAGGAAACCTTAAGTCAACCATCTTTTCTTTGTTAATTTTACATCAAAATCTTATTTTTGTTGAACTGTCCATTTAAATCTTCATTGAATCCTAGTTTTATTTCAATTATTTGAAAAGATCAAACCCCCCTATTTTTTTACTTTTATTGTCATTTTACAAGTATTTTTACAAAGAGATTTTTCATTGAGTTATAAAATTGAAACAATCTTCGCGGTTTCCACCCCTTTACCACTATACACTGTTTTAGTGTAAAAGATTTAGGGTTATTAATTTTTTTGGCCTCGACAACCACCAAATTTTGATGCCGTTGCAGGGGATTGGTTTTGATTTAATCAGTTTGTTTTTGTATGACTAGATCTCATTATGTAGGTACTCTAATTTAAAACCCCGAAATTAAAAAAAAGTTTGGTTAGGAAATGAGCACTCCTTGAATTGAAGACCAACTTTCTGAGCTAGCTCAGTTGGTTTTCATGATTGAAAGTGACCAAAGTGTGCAGCCCTCACCTCTTCTTTGTGATTTTTGCGCTATAAATGGACATCATTTTAACATGGGTCCATATTTACAAGGAGAATGGGAAGAAGTGGAAGAGAATAGAAGCTACTACTGGTCAAACCAATGGAGTTATGATTAATCCCAACATGATCAATGGTGGGATAACCACCAATATTGGGGATACAACCAACACCAAAGCCCATACCAAGCTTGGAGAAATGACCAATACCAACCAACTCCATAGTTCCAACATCCATATCCTCCAATTCCTTCACAACCTGAAATACAAGCATATCCTTAGAGGAGATTATGAGGAGCATTGCCACTTCTATCAAACATTTCCAACAAACAACCCAAGCTAGCCTCAAAAGCTTAGAGCAACAAATAACACAGATTGCCCAAACAATAAGTATAATGGAAGCTTAAGACAAACTACCATATAAAGAGAGCCCACAGAATATCACATGTTCCATTCCTTTTAAAGATGAGAAAAGTTTTGATGGACCAATAGTGTTATATAGAGAAGAGGAAGAAGGAGTGGAAGTGGAAGAGGTTGTCAAGAAGGAAGAAGAAATTGAGAAAGATGCCAATGTGTCACACCCCGCTAAAGCGGAAACGCAAGGTATGACAACGATAATGGTTTCATTGCAAAAGATAAAGCTACGTCACCATAGTAGTATTTAAAAGTTTACAACCCATAGCTTAAAAAGAAACAAAGTACAAGTTTTTCCAAAATAACATTGTTCAAAGATAACTTCATAAATAACTTCAACACAATGCAGCATGCTCTATGATGATGAATCTTTATATCCACTTACTAATTATTTCCTGAAAAAGCATGTAAAACGAGCGTCAACTATGAAAATAGTTGGTGAGTTCACAAGTTTATAAAATCGAGCTTGAATAAGGCTTTTCGTAAATACAAGTACAATGCTTTAATGAGAAACAAAGTTGATTGCTATTAATGAATACAAGTTTATTGCTATAATGAGAAACGAGTTTGTATGTGTATGAGCAAACAATGAGTCTCAACCAAACCTATGACTGAAGCCCTATCAAGATCTATGCTTATAGTTCCATAGATGAATATGGTATCATGCACTCCAGCAATAGGGCGAGTGAGGAGTTGTCAATTCCTAATAGCGCTATCCATAATGACCATTGGCTCAAAGAGTTAATGGTTAGAGATAAGGGAAGGGCCTTAGTACGATAAGTTCTCATTTTGCATGTTGCATAGACATACATAGAGAGACATAGCAATACAATAGCAGTCATGTTTGATACAAATCAATATAAATACAACATGCAAATAATAGTTTTTCTGGACATGCTTTTCCACCCCAAAACATAAAAACTGAAAATAGGGGAGTGCATGAATACTCACAATATGCAAAATATAGTAATCAAGTTTATACGAGTCAATTAAATATAACGAACATAGGTAGTTTAGGACATGCTTTTCCATCCCAAAACATAAAACCGAATATAGGGGAGTACGTGAATACTCACAATATTTCGAGTAGATACAAGTAGTGTCTCGGAATGCACCAACGTCTTACTACTAGGATCCTACGACATCAAACACACACTAGTGAGTTTCCATGTCGAAATCTAATGCTAATATACTAAACTCTACATATAGTGAAATGCCAATTTATGTTTTAGTATTGAATTTTATACTAATTGGTTACACTTTTTCTGAAATAATGAAATTCTACAAGTCGTGCGATTAATTACAACTTTTGAATATTAATTTTCCAGATTTACCAATATAAATTAAAGTTATTTCTACACATTTAAAAGTGTTTTATATTCCTAAAAATGTAAAATATTATCAAACAGTTTCTAAAAATTGTTAAACCTTGTATTTTCATTGTAAATATAATAGAGGTTTTCCAGAAAATTTTCCTTGAATATTTAATATGGTTAACTATTTTTCAAATTTTTAAGTCTTCTTAACAACATAAATTCAAGAAAAATAGCATTCAAAGGATAAAAATTCTCAAACTTTTTATTTTACTGTTATTACACAATACTAAGCTCGCAAAAATATAAAAATGAGTTTCCAAGCTGTTTAATTATATTTTATGATTTTTGAGCATTTATTCCAATAAAAATTGAAATAAATAGAAAACCGTTTCCAATATTACCCAAACTTTTTATTTAACTGTTATTATACATAACTAGGCTGGGAAAAATATAAAAGATATTTTTCAGTGGGTATTTTTATTTTTCCTTGTTTTATTCCTTTAAATAATCATTAATTGAAGAATAAATATTAAACAGTTAAAATAAATTACCAAAAATTTTTGTAACATCATTTACAGTGTAATTAATCTGGGAAAAATACCAAAAGTGGTTTTCATATTGTATAATCCTGTCTTGGGTATTTATGTGTATTTAAGTGTATTTAACTTTAGAAAATAAGAGAAAAATAGTTTACAGTAGATAAAAATCACCAAAATTTTTATGTAACCGTCTACTGTAAAACATGATGTTCTGGTAAATTTTCATGAACTTTGGATAGTCAGAACTACTTTTCCTATTTTTAGGCCATTATAATTACCAAAAATCGGAAAAAATAGTAAGGCATGATGAAAAATTTTGAAATTATTTTTCTGAGTTCCCCACCACAGGTAAGGGCTGCAAAAATTGTTAGATATAGTTTTCACACTTTCTAAAGTGGTTTTGTGATTTTCTAAATCCAAACGAAAAGAAAATCGGAAATCATACCAAACCGCAACAAAAATTGATGAAATTTAGTGAGGGGTCATTACTCACCATAAGGGTCATCCATGAATTTATTCCGGATTTATAGACTTATGGAAGTATTTTATGTGATTTATGCCCTTGGTTTCTAACAATAATTTTAATAAATCAAAGAAATAATAAAAGCTCTTGGTATTTTACAGATTATCACATGCATGTGAAGGCTGTCAAAAGGAAAAATGTTCAAAATTTATTCAGAAGGGAAATAGGGGTATTGAACCCAAACAAGTTAAGAAATGTTGCATATAATGGTGCATGAGATGTAAATGTGGTTGAAGTTCATGAATTTGAGTAGTCCATTCAGTGAGGTTTTAAGCCACGAAATTTCAGCCATCATTCACTGGATATATTGAGTTTCTAAATTATTTTTCCCCAGATTTATGGTTGGGTTTAAGGCCATTGATCACGCAAGGCAAAAATGGTGATCACAGAAAAAGAGCTGTTTGCGCAACCATTTTGTAAAAATTGCCAAAAATCCGATATTTAATATTTTACAGTGAGACCAGTTGGGTTTGAAAGTTAACTCGTGGAGCTATCCAATTCAAAAATAATATCAGGATTTGGTTAAGTAATGACCGAGTTATGGCCGTTCAAATCTGAATAATGTAATCTGGCAGATTGCATGTTTGCTTTGAGTGCATTCTTAGGGCATTTTGACAAGAACAACATGCATGCTTCTGTTAAGGTCCGATTTCTAGAACATGGATGGAGTGAATGAGCATCCAAGATGTACTAGAAATGGTTTAAATGCTTTTGGTCATGCAAGAACCCAAAAGAAATGGAGAAGAAGATGTAATCCTCGGTTTTGAAGTCACATGAACACATGTGCTTCATTTTCACTCCTTGCATGGGTTTGATCCCGGATTTTCACCATCTCAAACACATGCATTGTGTTATGGTGAGAATCTACAAACCATAGGGGTAAATTAGGGATTTCAAGCCATGGAAGGGCATAGAATCCGAAGAGTAGAGAAAACCATGAAGAAGAGGAAGTAAAATCATGAAACCATGAGGGAGGATTGTGTTGTTTACCTTGGTTTTGATCTTCAGAGAAGCAAGAACACTTCAAGGCCTCCTTAATCTCGAAATTTTGGCAGAGAATGGAGGATTTTCATGAGTTAGAGAGAGAGAGAGAGGAAGAGAGTTTGTGTGTTAGGAGGGTGGAGTGTGAGAGAGAGTAAAGAGAGAAGTGGAAGAGTGAAAGTTAAAGTTTAATGATTGAGTTTTGGGAAGAGAGAGGACATGGGGAGGGGGATGGCTGGATTTTTGAGGCATTAAAGCCTCCTCTCTCCTTAATTCAAATTTTATAAAAAAAATCCCTCCTTAATTTTTATAAAAATCTAATTTTTATAAAAGTGATTCTTTAAGCAATTTTTGATTTATTTAAAAATCTTGTTTTTAACTAATAAATTATGATTAATGCATGGTAATTTATCTTTCTATTTCATTGGTATAATCCATAATTTGATTAATAAAAATTTAATATTAGGAAGTTTATAGCCAAATTTTATAAAGTTTTTAAGCTTTAAGGTTTATAAATTTGGATTTTTAGCTCTTTAGGGTTTTTGGAATATTGTTTGATGTTCACCATCACATTGAAGCATAATTAGAATACTTTAATTTATTTTTAGGGTTTTATACCCTTTTTCAATTGTAACAAAGTTTGAAGTTTCATTCTAATTATAGCATTGGCATTTCCTATTGTAGTTAAGCAACTTACTAGAATCGTAAGTGTTAAGTATATTAGTCCTAGATCTTAGTTGGATCCTAGTTCATGCAAGATTTTGACCTAATTTATACTACTAGGCCATGACATGTTGTGCATGAATGGTTTTATAAAGATGCATGAGTCCGAGAATGACCTGAATTGATAGTTGTCACACAATGAAACTATAAAGAACATGTTCGGGGTTAACAAAAGAGAGTTTGAGCCACCCACTACCATTGAGAAACTAACTCCAGTAGTAGACGAACCACAAAACCGTGTATGATAAGGGTTTCTCCATTAGGGAGAGGCACTCTAATGACTTTATCGTAACAACCAATGTCCGCTCTATTTTTGGATAACCAATCCATCCCTACTATCACATCAAAACTTCCTAGCTCTATAGGAATTAGGTCAATGCTAAATAGTTTATCAACTAAATTCAGAGTACAACCAGGAATTATATCATTAGCCCTAATTTCATACCCATCAGCAAGTTCAATAGCATAAGCATTCCTCATCTTTCTCGATTTCAAGCCAATTAACGGTCTAAATGCTAAAGAAACAAAACTCTTATCTGCTCCTGCATCGAATATTACTGATGCAAAATGGTTGTTCAGGGGAAACGTACCTGTTATCACTTCAGGGTTCTAACGAGCTTCTTCTGCACCAATCACAAAGGCTACACCTCTTGGCCGTCCAACTTGATTTCCTTGGAAGTTTTTCCTGGCTTGGCCTTGTCCATTGTTACCAGGCCCTTTGTTCAGTTTGGGACATGATCCACGGAGATGATCAGTACTCCCGCACTCGTAACATGCCCTTTTTCCCTCCTTATTCAGCTTACAATACTTTGAGTAATGACCTGTTTGTTTACAGTTTTGGCACACTGTGCAAGCTCCCTTGTGATGGAAGTTACACTTATTACACTTCGGAAGCGGTCCTGAGTACTGCTTTCGCTCCCGCACTTCCTGTTCTTGAGTTTTCACTGGTTCTTGCTCTTGGGCTCTTACATAAAGTTTTTTGAGACTTTCTATGTGACAACCCGAAATTTCCATTTGTACGAACATTATCTATTCAATAGGAGCTAGTCCAATTTCTATAAATTTCAGACTTGTCCGAACAAGTTTGTGTACATTAGGGTTTACGTTTCTGGACGTATCCGGAGAATGGATGCTCCTGTAATCGTGAAACTTGAACATTGTAAGTTTCACAAGGTGATAGTCCGACTTCCGGAATAAAAATATTTTCTGTCAAAATATTCCAGGACTATAAATAGTTTTCTGAACTAAATTAATTCATTATTTACAATTCCAACTAGAGAAAAGCCAATTCTCTCTGACGGATCTTCGGGTTTTCACCCCGGATTGTGAGTCTACTTTCCTAAACATGTTTTAATACTTGCTATATGCTTTATAACATCATTTATATGTCCAAAATCAACAAGTTAGAGGAGTTTACGGCCAAAGAACTCTTAGGCCGTAAACCCCTTTTTAATGGACAAACATGCCCTAACTTGCCTCCTTGAGCCTTGAGACTTTAACCACTAGTTCTTGTGCTTGTTTTGGACTTGAAAACACTTCCAAATGATAGAGTTTTAGGAGTTTACGGCCAAGGAAAGGATCTTGGGCCGTAAACCCCCCTTTCTTATGTAAAAATCATTCCAAGCACACCTAAGGCCTTAAGACAATTTACCTTGCATACTTGGGACTAGAATGGAGAGTAGAACACATCAAAACCACTCCTTGAAAGGAGTTTACGGCCAATGAACATATCTTGGGCCGTAAACTCCAAGTGATGCCCTAAATGTGTGCATCTTGTCCCCATTAGCCTTAGATAAATTCATGGAAGCCATCCTTGATGTTTAAGAGCCTCAAATCAATTAAAATCCAAGAGTTTACGGCCGTAAACTCTAGGGTGAGAGGACTTTAGGCTGAAAACTCCACTATGGAGTATACTAAAGCCTTAAACTAATTCATGTGTTATTCCAACAAAGCTAGGAGTGTTCTAGGATCAAGATAGCACCCTAAAACAACCAAAACCACCCTTTGAGGAGTTCACGGCCATAAACCCATGAGTTTACGGCCGTAAACTCCAAGGTGTGGGGTTTGTTGGGTGGTGAACTCCTATGCAAGGCCATTTGATGTTTCAAACCCTTTTGCCTTGTCCCGTAGCAACTTAGATGCAACCATTTGAACCTTAAACACTCATAAGAGTGTTTACATGTTCCTAATTGTATTAACTTACTTTGTTAAGTTATTATGTGGCTAATTAGTTATATATATGCTTATTATATGATAACTAGGCTCGAACGTGTTAACAAGTCTCCGTTTGACACTTAGCACGGTACCCGATACCTCAAGTCAAACGACTCACCACAAGTGAGTTCATACCCCTTGAATCAACATTTGAAATGATTTTAAATGTTTTAAATACTTTATGGGGGGGATACAAGTCAAATACTTATAGTTATTGCTTCAATCACATGTGATTGCATTTAATCACATGTGATTTATAACTAGGAAAACAACGATTTTTACTACTGTTCAAACTGTTTTATCAAACTGCTTCACTTCAAATGTTTTACAAACTCTTTCTATTTATCAAATACTTTTATTAAACTTTGTTTTACTTCTTATAAATTGCATGCCCATATATATGTATATATATATATATATATATATATATATATATATATATATATATATAAGTAATGCTTAAAAGGCTTAGGAAGGCCATCCGCCCTATTTCCTTTCGCGCACTGAGATGTGGTCTGGTGGGACTTCGGGTGACCATCTGAAGGTCGTTTCAACATTAGTTATATATCATATATACATGTATAGACATAAAAGTACTTCCATATTCATATTTATCAGTACATCAATAGTTAGTTACCATCGGGGTAACACAGTAGATATACATATACTAGAAACAATACATATACATATACTAGAAACAATACATATACAATGATGCTAGAAACAATACATATACATATACTAGAAACAATACATATACATATACTTAGAAACAATACATATACATATACTAGAAACAATACATATACATATGCTAGAAACAATATATATACAATGATGCTAGAAACAATACATATACAATGATGCTAGAAACAATACATATACATATACTAGAACAAGAAGCAGTACATATACATGAATACTTTACTATGGTGATTTAAATCGGAGCATGACTTAACTGTCATGGCTCGAGTTGTAGCCAGAATTCTCTTGAAGGGAGAGCGTGAGTTTGCGTATAGATCTATACTGGATTGGCAATCCTACACCTTGCTGCTAGCTACAGCCGGACCTGCAGGTCTGCGGGTGCCAAACGTCATTCCGTTATTACGACCATTCATTTGTCGTTGTTACTAGTCGATAGTATGGTGCAATTTATCACGTAATGCCTTAATATAAATCCGGTTTAAGGTAGTTAGTACCACAGTAGTTCTTATAATACAAGGCTACAGTACTACATTAATTTACCCATTACATATTTTTAGTGATAACCTCACTTAAACGTTTATGTACAAACTATATTTTGTTAAATGATAGTTACATTTGGGAAATTACACACTTTTACATCAAACGAACATACCAAAACAGTTAAGCCTTAGTAGAAGGCTTCTTTAATAGAAAATATAGGTTTTTCTGAGAGATTCAAACTTTTACAAACAATTGCAAACTTTTACATACATTTTACAAACTTATACTTGATACATGTTCAAACATTTTTGAATGACAAATACAGACACTAAAATACTTATGAACTCACCAGCTTAATGCTGATAAACTCTTTTAAAATAACTTGTATTCTCAGGTCGTCAGTAGACAGGTACCGTGGCCAGCTTTTGAGAAGATGGAGCGCATTCAAGACTCATCTTATTATTTTGATATACGTTATTTTTGGTGTCTACAATGTACAGAACACACTTGTATTAAAATTATATATTTAATGCAATGGATGATGTTGTTTGCTTATTTACATTTACTGTGTTGTGATACTTACATGACGTCCTCCGCCCCAGAACGTTTCCGCCGTTCTTGGTTTTGGGGTGTGACAGATTGGTATCAGAGCATTGTTTATAGTGAATCAAGTATATCAACCCATAAAAGATATACTAAACTATAAACCCATTTGGGATTAAAACACTCTGACCAAGAGTCTATACTTAAAATACTAAAATATTTAATTAAGTATACTAGTCTACATTCATACTAAAACCAGTGTCACAACGACAAGAACAAAAGTATTACGATTGTTAAATATCACAGGTAAGCTCGGGGATATATGGTCAGTCCTAAGAATGGCATAGCCTGATCAACTATGCTGGTCCGAGGAGTGATTAGCATATGCCCTAGAATGGTTGTGATGTGTTAACAAGTCTAAAAACTTACCAACAATACCACAAGAAGATTCAATAGAACCTAAACTTAAAATACTATAGGTGTATTCTGTACTACCAACTACTTGTATACTATATCTTTATACCTCTCTTCTCGCGTAGATTTAGATGGCTGGATTCCATCACGGCGACCCGTACTTTGCAAATGAAGGCAACGCAGGATGGCTCGAAGAAGAGTCTGACGATGAACACCCAATTCCATTGGATGATCATCAAGCTGAAGGCTTCTCAGATGGATCAGACTCTGAGCCTGAAGTCAACAACCTACCTCCCGTAGGTCAAGCCCCGAACAACAACCCTCGACCAGCTTTTCTAGGTCCCACTCCCTTGTGGGTAGATAACTTGAATCGCTGGAGTGACGAACAGGGTCAACCCTTACCATACTTTGGGGACCGAACCTTTTACAACGTCAGCGATGGCGGCTCTGCTGACCGAGCTCTACCTGTCCTTATCCGTAGGATATCTCGTAATGTCGAGCAAGGTCGAGCAGCCATCGACCGGGTCGTGGAGATTGATGCCAACTCTGGTGTCAACACAGTCCGCATTCACCGTCTCGAAGAAGATATGGAACGGACCCGGAGAACCAATGAAACTCTGCAACAACGTCTGGTTGCCTCTCAAGCTGAGGTCATGGAACTTCGAGCTCGTCAAAGGGCTCATGAACGACACCTTCAAGAGGTGGTACGTCAAATGAGAGACCTCAGGGTTCTCCCGAGGAATACTCATCGCCGTTAGATGATGTCTAGTACATCATTATCTTTTGGGTTAAGGATTAGTCTTTTAACATCTGTGCTCTAAGTAGCACTTATCTTTAAAATATTCCTAACTTTCAGTACTCTAATTAGGAATCTAGGAACTGTCAAACTTTCCGTATGGTATGATGTAAGACCTACTGTTAGGTCAATTTTCATTGAACTCGTTACATCAGTAATACCAGTATTATTGACAACTACCTACTTTGTGGGATAAATCTTTACATTTGGATTTCCCTACACATCTTTCTAGTTGTGAACACAAACACTTATTCAATTGTTGGGCTATGGTTAGTTAGTCCATCTGTCATTCGCACATTACTCACAAATTGATTCTTACCACTTTTCTCATCTTTATAAACTTATAGTTGAAAGATGCCTCCTCGTAAATCTCCCAGGACTAGGAATAATCCTGTACCTCCACCGCCTCCTCCACCTGCGGTCATCGATACTGCAGCTCTGAACGCTGTCGTAGCTGCAGCAGTGGCAACTGCCATGGCTCAGTATCACTCATCAGATGCTAGCAGAGGTGGAACCCCGGTTAACTCCATTCCGGTTGAAACTCCTGTGCGCTCGAGAGAGTGCTCTTACAAGGATTTCACCAACTGTAAGCCGAAACCCTTTCATGGGACCGGCGGAGTCATTGCTCTTTCGCAATGGTTCGAGAAGACTGAATCGGTCTTCGAAATTTGTTCTTGCCCTGTTGCGTGCAAAGTCAAATATGCCGCATGCACCTTCGAAGGGAAGGCACTGACGTGGTGGAACAGCCACGTTAAATCTCTAACTCTCATCGTGGCCAATGACATAGGCTGGGATACGATGAAAGACCTCATGATTGAGGAATACTGCCCGAGGGGCGAGATCCAGAAATTGGAACAGGAGCTTTGGAGCCTGACCATGAAGGGCACAAACATTATCGCTTACACTGCCCGGTTTAGCGAACTGGTGGCCCTCTGCCCTAACATGGTTCCCACTGAAGGGAAGAAGATTGAAAGGTATGTATGGGGACTAGTGCCTCCTTACCAGGGGAATGTCTTAGCATCCAACCCTGCTACCTTCGACAGTGCCAAGCGACTGGCACAGCGGCTCATTGACCATGGTGTCAAAACCCCTACAACCACAACAACCCTAGCCATCTCAGAACCATCCAAACCCGCTGACTCCAAGCGGAAGTTCTGGGATGACAAGAAAAGGCAGCGAGCTACCAAGAAGCAGCAAATTGTGGCTGTACATGCCGCAGTAACCCCTGCTGCTACTGCACCAACGAAGCAGTATGCTGGAAGTTTGCCGAAGTGCAACAAATGAAACTTCCACCACAACGGCCCCTGCCGTGAAATGCAGTGCTCAAACTGCAACAGGAAAGGACACACCGTCCGTTTCTGTAAATTCCCGGCGCAAACGATCACGCAAGTCCCTGGCTCTGGCGCGAGCCCAACTTGCTATGGATGTGGCGAAACAGGCCACTATAAGAGGGACTGCCCCAAAGCGAGAAATGCTGGAGGAGCAGGGAGGGTACTAGCTATAGGCCACGGGGATGCAGTCGCTGACCCGACAGTGGTGACTGGTACGTTCCTCCTCGATAACTCCTATGCATGCATTCTATTCGATAGTGGAGCGGAGCGAAGCTTCGTGAACCACAAATTTGCTCGCATGCTTAAACCACAACCACACGCACTTAAAGAACAATTCACATTAGAAATGGCTAACGGCAAAACAGAAAACACCAGTAGCATATACTTAGGATGTATCCTAACCCTAGATAACAATTCATTCCCAATCGACCTCATCGCGCCGACATCATGTGCTTCGAGAAAGCAGTCCGACTAAACCTTCCGCCTAACGAAACTCTTATAGTCTACGACAACAAAACTAGTGCGAGTCTTCGCATTATATCAAGTATTCAAGCACAGAAATATCTGCGCAAAGAATACCACGCATTCCTTGCTCACGTCGTCGACACAAACCTCGAAACGAAAGAACTCAAGAACATTCCAGTAGTGAGCGACTTTCCCGACATTTTCCCAGAAGAACTACCTGGTTTACCTCCGCAACGACAGGTCGAGTTCCGTATCGACTTAGTTCCAGGAGCTACCCCAGTAGCCAAGTCGCCCTACCGATTAGCACCAACAGAGATGCAGGAATTATCTGGTCAACTTAACGAACTACTCAGCAAGGGCTTCATAAGACCAAGCTTCTCGCCTTGGGGAGCACCGGTCTTGTTCGTTAAGAAGAAAGACGGATCATTCCGTATGTGTATCGACTACAGAGAACTCAACAAACTGACGGTCAAAAATCGTTATCCTCTACCTCGCATAGACGATCTATTTGACCAACTGCAAGGGGTGAACCACTTCTCCAAAATTGATCTAAGATCCGGATATCACCAGTTACGAGTGCTAGAGGAGGATGTTCCAAAGACAGCCTTCCGAACTCGTTACGGACACTACGAGTTCGTGGTGATGCCATTCGGATTGACCAACGCGCCAACAGTTTTCATGGACCTCATGAACAGAGTATGCCGACCTTACTTGGATCAGTTCGTCATCGTTTTCATTGACGACATCCTGATCTACTCCCGAAGTAAGGAAGAGCATGGCGATCACCTCCGACTAGTTTTAGGAACTTTACGAATGGAGAAACTCTATGCGAAGTTCTCGAAATGTGAATTTTGGATCCGAAGAGTCGAATTCTTAGGACACGTGGTAAGCGAAGAGGGAATCCACGTGGACCCATCCAAAATTAAAGCCATTGAGAACTGGTCAGCACCGAAGACGCCGACAGAAATTCGTCAATTTCTAGGTCTTGCTGGTTACTACCGCAGATTCATTCAAAACTTCTCCCGAGTAGCGAAACCTCTTACAACCCTGACCCAGAAAGGCGTAGCCTTTGACTGGGAAGAGAAACAAGAAAGAGCGTTCCAAACGCTCAAACGAGCCTTGTGCACCGCGCCAATACTATCTCTCCCCGAAGGGATAGAAGACTTTGTAGTCTATTGCGATGCATCGAACCAAGGGCTCGGGTGTGTTCTGATGCAATGAGGTAAGGTAAGGTCATCGCCTACGCCTCCCGACAGTTGAAGACACACGAAGTTAACTATACGACACACGATCTTGAACTGGGAGCAGTGGTGTTTGCTCTGAAGATCTGGAGACATTACTTGTATGCAAAGTCAATACCTCCTAGTGCCCAGCTATCACAGCGAGACTGTGACGTAGGTCCGCTGCCATCGAATGCATCCTCTGGGACTCCTCCGGGGTCATACCTGGCTGCCTGACAGATATCCCTATGACTCGCTGTGGTGGCGGTGCTCTCCGTCCTGCAACGCTAGGTCCTACCCCGCTAGGTCCTGCCGTGCCAAGTCCTGCTGTGCTAGTGGCTATCCTTCCTGGAATGGGAACACTCTTCCATGTTGTCCTCCGAATGCGAAGCCCATAAAGCGGTGGCTGTGGCAACACCGATGAAGGCGATGCCTCGCGTCGTTGACTCGGGGCGTTGTCATTGCTGATCTCCACCAAGTTCCCTGTATCTTCCGTGTCCTCTGATGGGTCTTCTTCTACCGAGGTGGGGGATTACGTCGAGGGATAATAGTGACGTAGCCGGACTCATCAGCTGAGGCGGTAGCGCGGGAAGATGATGATGTTGATATGGTGGACTGAGACATAGTTTCAATGGGATATGAAATAAATGACAATGCATGCCTATAATATGCAATGCTTACACACACCAAAATTAACCTTTTGAATTTTTTAAATAAGGTTTTCTCAAATATTTTTGTTGAACATATTCCCATTATAATTAGCTCAGGCTTTGTATAAACCTTTCCTTAATTAAACATAGGTGATCAGGCTATCTTTAATTGAGGTCCAACGATACAACTCCCGACCTAATTATACTAGTAATATGTTTGATGTAAAAAGAATTTCTTTATAAGTTTTGGTTATAGGTTGTGTTTTCTTAAAGAAAAACCGATGTTCTCTATAACTTTAGCTCTGATACCACTTCTGTCACACCCCGCTAAAGCGGAAACGCAAGGTATGACAGCGATAACGGTTTCATTGCAAAAGATAAAGATACATCACCATAGCAGTATTTAAAAGTTTACAACCCATAGCTTAAAAAGAAACAAAGTACAAGTTTTTCCAAAATAACATTATTCAAAGATAACTTCATAAATAACTTCAACACGATGCAACATGCTCTATGATGATGAATCTTTATATCCACTTACTAATTATTTCCTGAAAAAGCATGTAAAACGAGCATCAACTATGAAAATAGTTGGTGAGTTCACAAGTTTATAAAATCGAGCTTGAATAAGGCTCTTCGTAAATACAAGTACATTGCTTTAATGAGAAACAAAGTTGATTGCTATTAATGAATACAAGTTTATTGCTATAACGAGAAACGAGTTTGTATGTGTATGAGCAAACAATGAGTCTCAACCAAACCTATGACTGAAGCCCTATCAAGATCTATGCTTATCGTTCCATAGATGAATATGGTATCATGCACTCCAGCAATAGGGCGAGTGAGGAGTTGTCAATTCCTAATAGCGCTATCCATAATGACCATTGGCTCAAAGAGTTAATGGTTAGAGATAAGGGAAGGGCCCTAGTACGATAAGTTCTCATGTTCCGTGTTGCATAGACATACATAGAGAGACATAGCAATACAATAGCAATCATGTTTGATACAAATCAATTTAAATACAACATGCAAATAATAGTTTTTATGGACATGCTTTCCCACCCCAAAACATAAAAACTGAAAATAGGGGAGTGCGTGAATACTCACAATATGCAAAATATAGTAATCAAGTTTATACGAGTCAATAAAATATAACGAACATAAGTAGTTTAGGACATGCTTTTCCAACCCAAAACATAAAAACTGAAAATAGGGGAGTACGTGAATACTCACAATGTTTCGAGTAGATACAAGTAGTGTCTCGGAAGGCACCAACGTCTTACTACCGGGATCGTATGACATCAAACACACACTAGTGAGTTTCCATGTCGAAATCTAATGCTAATATACTAAACTCTACATATAGTGAAATGCCAATTTATGTTTTAGTATTGAATTTTATACTAATTGGTTAGACTTTTTCTGAAATAATGAAATTCTACAAGTCGATTAGTTACAACTTTGGAATATTAATTTTCCAGATTTAGTAATATAAGTTAAAGGTATTTCTACATATTTAAAAGTGTTTTATATTCCTAAAAATGTAAAATATTATCAAACAGTTTCCAAAAATTATCAAACCTTCTATTTTCATTGTAAATACAATAGAGGTTTTCCAGAAAATTTTCCTTGAATTTTTAATATGGTTAACTATTTTTCAAAATTTTAAGTCTTCTTAACAACATAAATTCACGAAAAATAGCATTCAAAGGATAAAAATTCTCAAACTTTTTATTTTACTGTTATTACACAATACTAAGCTGACAAACGTATAAAAATGGGTTTCCAAGCTGTTTAATTATATTTTATGATTTTTGAGGATTTATTCCAATAAAAATTGAAATAAATAGAAAACAATTTCCAATATTACCCGAACTTTTTATTTAACTGTTATTATAGATAACTAGGCTGAGAAAAATATAAAAGATATTTTTCAATGGGCATTTATATTTTTCCTTGTTTTATTCCTTTAAATAATCAGTAATTGAAGAATAAATATTAAACAGTTAAAATAAATTACCAAAAATTTTTGTAACATCGTTTGCAGTGTAATTAATCTGGGAAAAATACCAAAAGTGGTTTTCATATTGTATAATCCGGTTTTGGGTATTTATGTGTATTTAGGTGTATTTAAGTGTATTTAACTTTAGAAAATAAGAGAAAAATAGTTTATAGTAGATAAAAATCACAAAAAGTTTTATGTAACCGTCTACTGTAAAACTTGATGTTCTGGTAAACTTTCATGAATTTTGGATAATCAGAACTAGTTTTCCTATTTTTAGGCCATTATAATTACCAAAAATCGGGAAAAACAGTAAGGCATGATGAAAAATTCTGAAATTATTTTTCTGAGTTCCCCACCACAGGTAAGGGCTGCAAAAATTGTTAGATATAGTTTTCACACTTTCTAAAGTGGTTTTGTGATTTTCTAAATCCAAACGAAAAGAAAATCGGAAATCATACCAAACCGCAACAAAAATTGATGAAATTTAGTGAGGGGTCATTATTCACCATAAGGGTCATCCATGAATTTATTCCGGATTTATAGACTTATGGAAGTATTTTATGTGATTTATGCCCTTGGTTTCTAACAATAATTTTAATAAATTAAAGAAATAATAAAAGCTCTTGGTATTTCACAGATTATCACATGCATGTGAAGGCTGTCAAAAGGAAAAATGTTCAAAATTTATTCAGAAGGGAAATAGGGGTATTGAACCCAAACAAGTTAAGAAATGTTGCATATAATGGTGCATGAGATGTAAATGTGGTTGAAGTTCATGAATTTGAGTAGCCTATTCAGTGAGGTTTTAAGCCACGAAATTTCAGCCATCATTCACTGGATATATTGAGTTTCTAAATTATTTTTCCCCAGATTTATGGTTGGGTTTAAGGCCATTGATCACGCAAGGAAA
Source organism: Lactuca saligna (assembly GCF_052625555.1). Taxonomy (NCBI): domain Eukaryota; kingdom Viridiplantae; phylum Streptophyta; class Magnoliopsida; order Asterales; family Asteraceae; genus Lactuca; species Lactuca saligna. Next base: position 190,873,455 of record NC_136419.1, on the reverse strand, counting down.
AAATGGTGATCACAGAAAAAGAGCTGTTTGCGCAACCATTTTGTAAAAATTGCCAAAAATCCGATATTTAATATTTTACAGTGAGACCAGTTGGGTTTGAAAGTTAACTCGTGGAGCTATCCAATTCAAAAATAATATCAGGATTTGGTTAAGTAATGACCGAGTTATGGCCGTTCAAAACTGAATAATGTAATCTGGCAGATTGCATGTTTGCTTTGAGTGCATTCTTAGGGCATTTTGACAAAAACAACATGCATGCTTCTGTTAAGGTCCGATTTCTAGAACATGGATGGAGTGAATGAGCATCCAAGATATACTAGAAATGGTTTAAATGCTTTTGGTCATGCAAGAACCCAAAAGAAATGGAGAAGAAGATGTAATCCTCGGTTTTGAAGTCACATGAACGCATGTGCTTCATTTTCACTCCTTGCATGGGTTTGATCCCGGATTTTCACCATCTCAAACACATGCATTGTGTTATGGTGAGAATCTACAAACCATAGGGGTAAATTAGGGATTTCAAGCCATGGAAGGGCATAGAATCCGAAGATTAGAGAAAACCATGAAGAAGAGGAAGTAAAATCATGAAACCATGAGGGAGGATTGTGTTGTTTACCTTGGTTTTGATCTTTAGAGAAGCAAGAACACTTCAAGGCCTCCTTAATCTCGAAATTTTTGCAGAGAATGGAGGATTTTCATGAGTTAGAGAGAGAGAGGAAGAGAGTTTGTGTGTTAGGTGGGTAGAGTGTGAGAGAGAGTGAAGAGAGAAGTAGAAGAATGAAAGTTAAAGTTTAATGATTGAGTTTTGGGAAGAGAGAGGACATGGGGAGGGGGGATGGCTGGATTTTTGAGGCATTAAAGCCTCCTCTCTCCTCAATTCAAATTTTATAAAAAAATCCCTCCTTAATTTTTATAAAAATCTAATTTTTATAAAAATCTAATTTTTATAAAAATCTAATTTTTATAAAAGTGATTCTTTAAGCAATTTTTGATTTATTTAAAAATCTTGTTTTTAACGAATAAATTATGATTAATGCATGATAATTTGTACTTCTATTTCATTGGTATAATCCATTATTTGATTAATAAAAATTTAATATTAGGAAGTTTATAGCCAAATTTTATAAAGTTTTTAAGCTTTAAGGTTTATAAATTTGGAATTTTAGCTCTTTAGGGTTTTTGGAATATTTTTTGATGTTCACCATCACATTGAAGCATAATTAGAATACTTTAATTTATTTTTAGGGTTTTATACCCTTTTTCAATTGTAACAAAGTTTGAAGTTTCATTCTAATTATAGCATTGGCATTTCCTATTGTAGTTAAGCAACTTACTAGAATCATAAGTGTTAAGTATATTAGTCCTAGATCTTAGTTGGATCCTAGTTTATGCAAGATTTTGACCTAATTTATACTACTAGGCGATGGCATGTTGTGCATGAATGGTTTTTATAAAGATTCATGAGTCCGAGAATGACCTGAATTGACAGTTGTCACACAATGGAACTATAAAGAACATGTTAGGGGTTAACAAAAGAGAGTTTGAGCCACCCACTACCATTGAGAAACTAACTCCAGTGGTAGACGAACCACAAAAGCCGGAAGCGATAAATCCATCAGACCCTTCAAAAGATACGTATCCCGAGAAGGAAGATGCCGAACTGGTCACCAACTCGACCACTATGTCAATGAGGGAAGAGTTGGTCACCATACTGAACAAGTAAAATAAAGAATATGGTTGATTGATTGATATTATCAAAGGTCTAAGTCCAGTATGGTTCTCCTATAAAAAGAAAGTCAAATTAAAAAAAAGAATCCTAATGAAGGTGTGGAAATTAAAAGATGTTGACACGGGGCAAGTGTTCAAGGTTAATGGACAGGGGTTGAAGCGTTTCTATGGAGGTTTTGATGCTAATGTCCAATTAATCGTCCATTTGGACACCCCAATATATTGAGGAAGAGTTGGTAAGATATCTCGCCAAAGACGTTAAAGAAGGGCATTTTTGGGAAGCATTATGCTTTCATATTTTACAAACCGAATACAATAATTTCGAAAATGTTTTTGTTTCAAGCTTCATTCTCACATTTGCTCCAAACTTTTGTCAAATTTTCAAAACCAGACTTTGCGAGAATCATTTTGGCAAGAAATCAAGTTTTTTAGAAAAATTTCAAGTTTTGAAGTGCAGGAAGTCATGTATTCCGCATGAGGGTCCCATGCGGCCCATGTAAGGTATCTGTGCGTTCACTGTGCGACCCATTCCTTGCCAGCGTAAAAGGTAGCCCCCAACCTTGTTCAGTTCGTGCGGCCAATTTGTGGCCACTATGCGATCCGCGTGGATGTTTTCAGTACTTAGGTGTTTTTTTTAGCTTTAGCATGTGCGGCCTTCATGCGACTATTGCGCGGCCCATACAGATCAATTAAATTTATTCTGCAATTCTCTATGAACTTGCAACAAAAAAGGAAGAACTAGATGCGGCCACTATGCGATCCGCGCATCGCCCACATGTAAGGTGTTGACTGATGTTTACTTTCGTGACCTCATGGATTAAATGGCAGGGCTTCTTCCCTACACCCATTGGTTCTTCCTCTTCTTCTTCTTCCATACATCTTCTTTTATCTCTCTCTAAAAAACATACCCTCCTCCATTGAATCCCCATACAAAAACATGATTTCTCAAAGATCTATCGTTAGGATGAAGCACTGGTGCTTGTCCCTGAGTAGAATCCATATCCGGTCTCTTTGCATTACCATTTTTTGAGATTTCCTTAGGATTTTAGAGAGTCTTTTAGCCCACATTTGGGCATTTTCATTATATTTGGAAAATCACAAGTTGAAAAGGAGCCTACATCTCTATGCTCCATATATGGTCATTTTCACAATTTAGACCATTAGTATTATTATTATCTTTCGATTCCACTTACATACTTTTGGGAACCAAATTTCGAGTCAAAAAGTTTTCTTGATAAAAAAATTGATATGTTAGTGATTTACCTTCAAGTATCTTCTCCAAAAAAAAAAAAAATTCAAATCAGAAAAGAGAAGCTCATGAAAGCCATTTTAAGCTATGATTATTTGACATGGGTGACCAGTTCAATTATTGAAACATAATTTATTATATTTTGGCCACTCGATGTTTCATATTCATTTATTTAGGTATGTTTTATTGTATATAGATCGAGTTGTTTTTCGCAAATTGGTGATGTTAGGGAGACTGTCGAGTCGGATACTACGGGAGGTTCGAGCCAACAATAAGTGAACCGATTCCTAAAACGATGCCAAAGCGATGAAACCCAACCACACTTGAGAGTGGCCGGTAGACGTGAGATCATGCAACTTTCATGATAAGAGTATACACTTAAATAAGAGCTCCACACAAGCCCATCCATCTGCTTTATCCTTACTACATATGTTTTTCATTGTATACATATTCCATTAGGGCTGCGAATGACCATCCCTCCTTACTCACCTAGAGGAGGTGTCTTGGATGCGGTTTATGGTTCCATTTTCATCGGATGAAAATTTCTTGGGATAATAGCAAGATCAATTTTGACCATGTTGACTAATTAGGATCAGGTTCTATGGTTCTGTTAATTCTTTTAATTTTTCTTAGGATAGATCATCCTAAGTTCATTTTTTCATGTCTTACTTGACGGCAAGCAAGATTTAAGCTTGGGGTGATTTAATAATTTCATTTTATTTACTTTTTTTTATAGTTTATTTTAGCATTTTTTTCATTCATAGTTTAGCTAATTTTCATGCATTTTTTCTTTTTTGTTATTTCATGACCATTTCGGGTACTTTCTAGTTTCGTGAGCATAATTGCAGATTTTAAGGAGACTAGCGGATCAAAAGATCTTCGGGAAGCAATTGGACTTGGAGGACAACAAGGATTTTCGGCCTGATAGCTATGGAGATGATGCACGGAGTAGGCTTTTTGCTTATTTGAAGGCTTGGAGGAAATAAACTATAAATTTGCAAGATACGGAAGAATTTTTGAGTGTGCGAAGATTAATGATCGAGCGATTACACGAGCTTTGGAGGATTTGGAAAAGACAAATTGGGGTCAAACTGAAGAAAAACGAGCTAGAAGCTGATCGGACTCAAAGTGGGCTAGTGGAGTAAGTAGTGTAGGCCCAAAAAATGAAGAAGGCCCATTCTCCATCAGTTCACATGGCCCGTGTGAGTTCATGCAAGAGAAAATTCATGATTTTACTTTTGGCTTCTATTTGAGGATTTTTGGTGGGACACTTTTCATACACTTGCACATCCAAATTTGGAGCACTTCCTTTGTACTTTTTGGAGAATTTGAAGGCCAATAACACTTGAAGAACATCATCTTTTCATCTCTCAATCTTGTTAAATGTTTGGTACAATCTTTTCTTATATTGTTTTCTTGAGTTTATAGATGATATGCTAAATTAAACTTGGTTGACTTGTGTGGAATCCTTTGAATTTTTGTTGAATGTTGAAGACTCCATGAACTTGTTCTTGAATCTTTATGAGAATGTTTTGTGTTTTAACATCTTATTACTACTTGTATGTTTTTATTCATCAGTTTAAATGTGCTTGTGGTGATTACTTGGCTAATTTCTTGATTAAGTAAAGGATCCTGAAATTAGCAAGAAACAAGTGATTTTTCTGTTACTTTTACTTCACACAATCATAAAAACATTTTCTCCAATATGGAAGTGAAAGCATTTTACTGATGGGTTTTGAGCACCCTAACAACCTTAAGGTGCACATACAATCCTAAATGCTTTGTATCTATGTTTTCTCTAATTATAAATGTAATTTGATTTTTCCAATGCATTACCCTAACTAGCATACAAAACTTTCATACATATATATTAAAACTAGTTAGGTAACATACCTTTCTTGTAACTTGTTACTTGGAGCTTTAAGAGCCTAGCACCAATAATATGAATGCCTCAAATGGAACCACAAATCACCACTAACAATTGGAAGACCGTAGAGAGAGTATCTTTGCACACAAAATCGATTATGCTCTTGCACACACACCCACTAGTGCCGATTTTAGTAGCTAGAGAAGTTCTTATATAGTGTGGCATGATTAGGGTTACATCCATGTAAACCCTAATACCCATGATCTTTCATATTACTTAGGATCCATGGGTAAAAACCTAAATGGACTTCCATAATGGTTTAGCCCATCCATAATAACCTTTGGCCCACACTATAAGAATTCATATTTAATCAGTCTCATTTTGATCACTAAATTAATTCCAAATTAATTCTTAACCAATGCTAATAATATAATTTCATATTAATATATTAGAACTTATAATATATTAATAAATCATAAATATGCTCTTCTCAAAAGTCCATCCTTACAAATTATCCAATAGTCTCCCACTTGGATAAGTCTAATAACTATAGTTGCAAGTACGAATTTCCGAACCGGCCAGGAATCATAGCTGTTAAAACTTTGTCTAACTAAGACACGCCATTTTAGACAAGTGATCATATAATTCTCTATTATCTAGATATCAGCCGAAAAAATATATGGAACAACGTCATACTTAATGTCCAACAGTTTGTTTCTCGATTTCCAATTTGCTTGACATAGAACTTAATCGAACACATCAATTCAGTTCTGACCGAGCCCGAAACATAAGTCAAAATAAAGTCATCGAGGGGCCCAAGATATCACTTTTAATCCTCTAAGGACTAAAAGGAATAGATAAACTTCAACTCATATGCTTGTACTAACTATTAGCCAAATCATACACAACAACATGTTTTATGACATCAAGTTACTGATGTGTTTTCGTACTATCAATGCACAACCAACTCATAGTCAACAAATCATAGCTCTTGGTTTGAAGACTTATATGATATTATCATCTCACGATCACTCGATATAAATTCCATGAAGTGATACAAGTGAGTTTGGGTTTAATCCAATATTCAGAACTTATGAGCACTCATGAATGTTGTAGAAACTTTTGATATGTCTAAACACTTCACACATCTACAAGCCCAATTCATGACAGTCCTACTTCAATACCTACTTCCAAAGTATGATCAATTGTGGATAGTTTGAATAATCTTATTATCTCGGAAGTCAAAACATGCAAAATTGAAACGATAGTAAACAATTAACACAAGATAGTAACTTTACTCATAAATAAACAACTTTTTATTTAATCATCAAATATCAATTACATTTTATCTATTACAAGTGTTGGGATTAGAGTGTTGCGTCATATGGGCATATTTGTTAACATTTTGATTAGCCGGTTTGGTCCTGTCTAACCGTTGTTTAAGCATTACGGTTAGCGTATATAATATGCATGCATGTATAGTTTTGAGGTTAATGTTTTAATTTATAGCGATAGCATTGTAACCCAAACCACACCTCTACAGTCGAAGTTCTTCATCGAGCTCTTCTGAGATGTGAGATATTAATCATTCGACATCTTTGATCCATTCTCTTATTCTTTACTTTGTTATTCTTGTTAATCTGTTTAGAATCTATCGATCTAATAGCGCAATATACTTATCAATTGCTACTGTGTAATTAATACGCATCTCTTCTGCTTGAAGAATCTTATAGGGTTTCCGCTTTTATCGAATATAGAGAAGCCGTCTTCTTCTGATCAACGATATATCGTGTGTTTGATAAAACCCTATGTTCATCTTTACAAGTCTGATTCTAACAGAGATAAGAAAAAGCCCATCATTTCTCACGACGACTCTCAATCCAATCCCATCAACATCTCCAACATTAATGGATCCACTACTAGGATTCCCATTCTCTACACTCAAGACTATGAAGTGTGGGCGCACCACTTTGAGGACTACGACGTTGGATCTGAAGATAATGGCTAACTTATCTGGGAGGCAATAATGATCGGACCGTTTGTTCACTCTGGAACAAATAGAACTGTCAAGACTCAAAAGGAGTACAATCAACTCTTGATTGACGTAGAAAAAGATCCCTCAGGACGAAAAAGACAAGGTCTTGTGTAACATTAAAGCTATGAGGATGATTAGATTCACTTTGCAAGCCGATAATTTCCATTTGGTGAGCTCATGCACTACAGCTAAAGAAATATAGGATACGTTGAAAGAATTATATTCAACTGATGAAGTTCTAGAGCACTCAATCCAAACCCTATTGCTCTCTAATTTCGGTGCTTTCGAATAAAAACCTGAAGAGAAACTCATTCAGACATTTGATTGTTTCAACCATCTACGTAGCAAAATGAGGAAGCATGGAATTGGAAGGGAAGTGATCGAACAAAAGATTACCTTTATGAATGGGTTAAGACCAGAATGGATGGCTGCGGTCTCAACTGTAAAGGCACATGAGCAAGTTAAGTCCTACTCACTGACGAAACTAATGGGTATACTTAAATCATGAAAGTGTGGTGACTAAGGAAGTGAAGGTAGTTTCGGGTGTGGGTTCTCTGGCCCTTGTTTCTAAGAGCAAGAATGTGGTAGACGAAGAAGAAGAATCTGACATGTCAGAGTGTGATCTGACTAATGATGAATATGCAATGATGGTTACAAACCCAAAGAACTTTGCTCATAAGAAGTTCCTTGTCAACAAGAACCGAAATTGGAAAGAAAGCTATAGCTCTGAAAAGACGAAGGAGGAGAGCAAAACACTACTCAGAAGGATGATGAGAAGAAGAAGAGGAAGCTTGTGGGAGATTTAGGATACGACTGCAACTTCTATCATGGGAAGAACCACTTTGCTAAGGATTGCATGCTGAGAAAGATGTCTGAGAGAAAGGAGGGAGAAGATGACGAAGCATACCACATGCGAAAGTTGGAGGAGATAAAGAAAAAGAAAGTGACTAACATTTATATGAATGCTTTAATTGTGTAGGAACATGTTTCTGATGATGAGTTTGGTGGAGTAGAATTCTGGTCTACAGACTTTGAGGATGCAGAGGTACACAAACCCTCGAATGGAAGAGCTTATGTGGCAAGAGAAGGAGTTCATGAGTCGACTGGAAGATGCTTAATGGTGATAGCAGGAGTGTCATGATGTACAACCGAAGGTAAACATGAGGAAGCGAAGCTTAAGGAAGACAAATGTTTCACTGCCGTGTCTGTGAGTGAAAAGATCAGCGATTGCGATCAGTTGATCAAAAAGGTACAATCCATCCTTGAATTACATAAGATACCTGTATCAAACTATGAAATAGAATTTAACGAATTAGAATTCAAGCTTTGTAACTTAAGTGGTAGTCTTATGCAAACTCTCTTAGCAAATTCTAACCTAACTGACCAACTCAGCAGGGAGTCTTCCAAGAGTGGGGAGTGAAGGATGTGAATACAGCAGAAAGAGTCAAAGTTAGTTAGAGCTAGGGATGAACTTATTTATGTGCAACGAGACAATTTGAAAATTTTAAAACAAAGAAATATTTTTGTTTGATTGCTAGACGTTTATACACTAATATCACCTACTTGCATCTAGATTGTGAGATAGGTAAAAATATTCACAAAATGATTTTGCCTTTCCTTGAATTTAAGGAGGACGAAGTCATTGCTGAATGTGAATCTATAATGTCCTCAGATGAGATTTCAGTAACCTACAAATATGGACTGGACAAAATTAAGTCTTTTATCAAGTCTAAAGAACATAAATGTATGTTAAAGAATTTGCTAGACGAAAATGATGAATTCAAAATCAAGACCAAGACCATACAAAAGTTCAACACATCACATGCAAAATTAAGTTTAGAAGATAAGATGAACATAGAAAACAATTCTGAATTTGGTGACGACAGTGAGATGAGCAAAATCTCAGTAGAAGACGAGGTCAATTTTTCAAAATTTCTTAAGAGCGAACCTTAGTCAGCAAAACCACTCATTTCTGAAAATTCTGTTGAGTTCGCTCGAACATCCATGGATAAGTCCATGGTTTTCAAAGAGAAGGCTGTTGTCTATCAAAAGGTGAAAACAGTGCCGAACCAAGTGTATACTGTTACAGGTGTAACCAAGAAACAAACGACATAATTAACCTCCTTGGTTGATGAAGATAACGCTGAAGGTTGTGACAACTAGTTCTGGTCTACACCCATCGACAATGCAGACATAACGGTTAGCCTGTTAGACCAAAAATCATGGAGAGTCAAGGGCAGATATGTGGCTAAACCCATCAATAAACCTTAAAGTTTTGATAAGCCAAGTACAAGTGGCACGAAACAAATACCAAACGAACCAATGAAAGAAGTTGGTGCCTCTTCAACCACAACTGAGGCCAGAGAGCAGAAACCAAAACCAAGAACGAACATCCATTAATCTCAAGAGCAACATGCTGAATAGAAATGCAAGAGGAACAAGAGATACATGAAGAATCTCAATGTGAGAAAACAGTTTTAGCATTCCCAAAACCCTAATTATGTTCACTCAAAAAAGGTGTCCAATCCCAATGCAAACAACAAATCAAAGGACAAATCTCCTTCATGCAAGCATTGCCACACACGTAGTTAGACAAACTGAAAAGGAAGTTTCGGTCCCAACTCTTACTATGCCAAGAACCGAAAGTCTGGTTTCGGTCCTGAACCTCATTATCCTCACTCGCAACCGAAGCCAAACCCGACGAAGGATATCAAGGGAAATGAAAAGCTCGTCTCTAATCATAAATCTCAAGTTGAGAAAAAGGCAGCTAAAATTAGGAATCCAGAGAAAAAGTCAACTGAAAAAAAAAACTAACAATAATACACCCCAATAGAAGCAAGATAAAACCAAAATCAAAGTTTTCATCATCAAAAGAAAAGATGAAACCACTTTAATAAAAAGAACGTATTTGGTTGATCTTTATGTTGCAATTCCTTATTCTGTAAACGACTCACCAATGCCCAAGAGACTTTGGGTTCCTAAATCTGCTTATTTTTTTGTAGGTTATCAGTGACGAGCGGTTCGATGACGAATGGTATATTGACAGTGGCTGCTCTCATCACATGACAGGAAGTAGGGAAAAGTTAAGGGAGTTTCGGTCCCTTAAGGATGGCGGATGTGTAAAATATGGAAACAACTCATATGGCACGATTAAAGGATATGGGATGATAACAAACGGTGAATTCTTGATTCGTAAAGTAGCTTACGTGGAAGGATTGTAGCATAATTTAATTAGTGTCTCTCAACTGGTAGTGGGAACTAGATTAAAGGTTTCCTTCGATGATGAGGGTTCAAAAATAATTGTGAAGAACACTAAGAAAGTCGTGTTGAAATCCATGCGTAAAGGTGAGATGTATCCTCTGAATCTCAACCCAATAAGAGGAAAGCCAACTATCTGCCTACTGACAAAGGTGAACTCACATGAAAGTTAATTGTGGCACCAAAGACTTTCACACTTGAACTTCAAAGATATTAACAAACTGGTGCTTGGGGATCACGTGCGTGGACTCCCACTTCTCAAATTTGACAAGGAACATCTGTGTGCAGCATGCGAGATGGGCAAGCAAAGCCGAAAGAGTCACCCTTATCATATCAATACAAAAATCATCGAACCTCATGAACTATTGCACATCGACATATGTCGCCATTCGGCTATCGAAAGCATCGGTGGTAGTAAGTTTATACTTGTAATTGTAGATGATTTTTCACGCTTCATCTGGGTTTTCTTTCTTCAACAGAAATTAGATGCAACACCCAAGATGAAGGTTTTTATCAAGCAAGTTGAAGTATAGTTGCGAAAGGTGGTCATAAACATAAGGAGAGATAATGGTCTGGAGTTCAAAAATAAAGACTTTTAAGAATTTCTGGCTAAAAAGGGAGTAACTCACAACTTCTCTGTTCCCTACACTCCACAACTGAATGGAATCATTGAAAGGCAAAACCGTTCATTATGTGAAGCAGCCAGAACCATGCTGACTTTCTCTTCTCTTCCACTATACTTATGGGCAGACGCAATAGCTGTTGCATGCTACACTCAGAACCGTTCCTTCCTCAACAAGCGGTTTTCCATCACACCATACGAGATCTTAAATAATTGCAATCCTAATGTGAAGTGTATCCACGTGTTTGGTTCAAGATGCTTTATTTTCAACTCAAAAGAGAACCGAAACAAGTTCGACATCAAAGCTGACGAAGGGATTTTTCTTGGTTACTCGCTTACTTTAAAGGCATATAGGGTTCCCAATAACCGCTCAAAGAAGATTGAAGAAACCTACTATGTAACTTTTGATGATAACTACATGAAGAAGATTAAAATAGGAGAAAGTCCAACAAAGGACATCTTTCTAGAATCAGGTCAAGTCTCGGTTCCTATTTCAAATTTATTTGATGAATATATGCTACTCTTTGATGAACCAGAGAATGCAGTCCACTCGGAAGCGAAAGCAGCAGATAACAAAATCGATCACTTGAAAAAGATCATCGAAGAAGATGCAAAAGACATGGAAAGCGAACCTCAAGTCAACCAACAGACACCAACCGAAACTATTGAAACAGGCGAAAGTTCAGCTTTCACTATCCCTCCAACAAGAAGCTCTACATTCCAGGGGGAGGATTCCACTGCACCAAAACCAACCGGATTGCCTTTCCAGGGGGAGAATCTGGTATCACAAACTTCAACTCATGAAATTCCAACCCGAGGTAGAGGATTGTGGTTGGAATATGGGATACACTTCGCCATTTATGGGGTAGAATGAAAATACAAATGACGAAGGAGATCAATCAGAACCTGAAGAAGAAATCAACGTTGAATTGGATCCCGCCTATGATCCAAATTACCCTCCTCTCATAAAATGGAAAAAGGATCATCCTAAAACTCAAATCAATGGTGAATCATCTGAGGGTGTTCCAACTCGCTCTTAATAGAAGGTGAAACAAGCTGCTTTATTTTTTCAAGTAGAATTCTGCATGTTTAATTTGTTTGTCTCCAAAATTGAACCGAAAATGGTAAATGCTGCTCTTGATCATTCTGATTGGGTGCAAGCTATGCAAGACGAACTTCATGAATTTAAACGAAATCGTTTTTGGAGGCTAATTCCCACACCAAGGGATGAATATGTGGTCGATTTAAAATGGGTTTTCAGGAACATGTTAGATAAAGAGGGTAATGTGATTCGTAACAAAGCAAGGCTTGTGGTAAAAGGATATTGTCAGGAAGAAGGAATAGTTTTTGAGGAATCCTTCGCTTCTGTAGCAAGGTTGGAATGAGTAAGAATCTTTTTGGCATATGCTGCACATAAAAACTTCGAAGTTTTCTAAATGGATGTTAAATGTGCTTTCTTGAACGGAGAACTATAAGAAATGCTTTATGTTGAACAACCACCTGGATTTGTGAATGAGAAGTATCCTGAACATTGCTACATTCTGGATAAAGCAGTCTACGGCTTGAAGGATGCTCCAAGGACCTGGTACGAAACTCTAACACGCTTTCTCAAAATCTCAAAATTCAAACAAGGTTCGGTTGACCCAACCTTCTTTCGCAAGAAAGAGGGAGAACATTTAATGATAGTTCATATTTATGTCAATGACATCATTAATGATAGTTCAGATTTATGTCGATGACATCATCTTCAGCTCCATGAATCCTAGCTTAATGGCTGAATTCGGGAGGTTGATGGAGACTAAATTTGAAATGAGCGCAATGGGTCCAATTAACTTTTTCCTTGGACTGAATATTAGACAGGGACCAGAAGGCATCTTCATTCATCAGGAAGCTAACACGTAGACTCTGTTGGCGAAGTTCGGCATGACGGGAGATTCCAAAGTAAAGGTTCCAATGACATTTGGCACGAAGCTGACTCCATCTCTTGAGAAACCGTCTGTGGATATGACTCTCTATCAACAAATGATAGGGTCATTAATGTATATAACTCCTAGTAGACCAGACATAATGTTTTATGTGAGTTATTGTGCTCGGTTTCAAGAAAATCCAAGAGAAACTCATATGGTTGCAGTGAAAAACATCTTTCGATATTTGAAGTGAACCTCGTCACTCGGTCTCTGGTATCCAGTTAAATCTGGTTTATTTGTTCAAGCCTTTTCTGACGCTGATCTAGGTCGATGCGGATTGGACCGAAAGAGCACAACTGGTGGGTGTCAGTTCCTTGATGGCAAACTTGTCAACTGGCACTCAAACAAACAAACCTGTGTGTCTCTTTCCATAGCCGGAGCTGAGTACATAGCTGCAACATCATGTACCTCACAAGTCATTTGGATACAAAGCCAACTTAGAAATTATGGCTTAAGTATGAAGAAGATTCCCCTCTACTGTGACTCCAAAAGTCCTATTCGAATATGTCACAATCCAGTGCAACACTCAAAGACTAAACATATTGCACTAAGATACCACTTCATTAAGGACCACATTGAAGATGGAAATGTTGAAATTCACTTCGTTCGGTCCTCAGATGAACTGACTGACATCTTCACTAAGGCCCTACCGGAAGCGAGCTTTAGTAAAATTATACAAGGCTTGGGAATGATGGAAGCTAATTCGGTACCGAAACCTCTTCCGTTTCACTAAAAATTGGAGAAGCAAAATAGAGCGAACGCTCAGTCTATTTTGGTTCCGGAATTTTCGGGGACCGAAATGAACCAAACACTCGGCCTATTTCGCTTCATCTTTATGAAGTTCGGTTTCAGTTGTATCTTTTGTGTATCTTGTCCATATTTTCACTTACTAATTAGTTTCCTTTTATTTTCATTACAAAAACTTTAAAAATATTTTATTTTCTGTTTTTATTATTTTTTAGAAAAATCCAAAACTTCAAAAAACATTTTCTTTTTGTGTTTTGTTTCGTGTTTGTTTCTTTTCTTTCTTAGGCTTGATGATCACAGTTGTTACATCGTGTGGAGCTAGGCCAGGTATATCTCTTTTCATCTATGTATTAGTTAAGATTCCCTAGAACGATGTTCTTATATGTAGATCGAAGCCTCCTAGACTCTGAGTGAAGCCTTAATGATTTGATCTACACCTATCGTTTCTTCCCAAATAGGCTGCTAAATTCACTCAAGTCAATAGCTACCTTACTCTTCTCACATTAGGTTAAGAGTTTTCTTCTTTGTCATTCTTAATTAGCAGAGGTACTTTCGGTTCTTTAACAAACTCATTTTTCTCCATCACATTTCGTTTCACAATTGTAACCCTTGTGACTCTCAACAATTACCATTGAGGTTTATGGTTACACAAGATCTGTGTTCATGATCTTATATACGTTCATCATGTGTTGAGTGAAACCCAAAATCCAATACCTTGAATGAATTGACGGTGAACACTACAATGTTCAAACAATTACTTTTTACCTTGATGGAATCTCTTTTTATTTTTTTAGTGATCTTTATGAAATTGTCTAAAACTAAGATTTTTCTTCCCATAAGATCTAGTTTTATTTTTGTTTTTGAGATTCCTCATAATCACCTAGTCACTTTAAATATTATCCCACCTACTTGTTCAACACGCCACAACGGTCTCACAAGTACTTCATCCTACTTTTGGTCTTATTTTAAGTATTGAGGTTCGGTTTAAGGTAAACCACCCACTAACGCCTATATTTGAAAAGATGCCTTTCAATGTTTCATTACAAACATTTGATCGTATTTTACGAGAAACCACATAGAAAATTCTCGGTCTCTCTTGACTTTGAAGGAAGAGATTGATGCCAGAGATCATTCAGTTTATGTCTTCAAAGACATCACATTTATCCCAAACACGTCTTGCTTTATTTCTTTTTATTTGGCACACTCTTTCACGAAGATCTTTATGATTTTCTAACTCGTGTTTGTGGTACTAATTGCACTTTTCAGTTTTGTGCTTTCGCTTCAAAATGCTAAAGTAGCCTAGTTTATGGAGGAGCGAAGGTTGTTTTCTATGAGGAGAATGACTAAGTCTCGTTTACAACTGGTTGTACTTGACTTTGAGGAATTGAGGAGACGGTAATCGGATAAGAATTACACATGGGATAAGATTTGGGCACGTGAATTTGAAACGTTTCCTATACCCACACTTGCTGATGTAAATCTAGGAATTCCAAGCTGTCAAATTGCGCTTTTCCAAGCGCCGTTTCAGAAATCCTATCATCATCACAGAGGATTCTTTCTTTGCCCAGGAAATGCTATAGAGGGGGTCTTATGCATAGTGTACGTTCTCACTTTCATCAACCTCTCTCCCGAATACAACTGTTCATCTTCTTCTTCACTACAACAATGGCGGAATCATCCATTCTTCATGAATAAACCGATTTATCCACTTTGCTTCCGATCAAACGCGATCAAAATCTGATTATTCAACTAAACAACTTTGTTTATGATTCATATATGCTTCATGTGGTAGAATGTCTCAAGTATTCTCCATTAGTGATCGCTCTAACACATGTCGAGTCAGTGCCTATGTCCCTTCTTTCTCAAGTCTATTCAACGGCCTCCCACCACAAAAACAAATAACATATATTTTTTGATATCTTCACTCATAAAATCTCGGTATCCAAGACCCAATTTTGTCCCCCTCTAGGGCTTGCTACTGATGCCTCTGCAATCTCACCGGATTTTATTACAACATCTCAACTATTTTCGAAGTTTTATGAGATGGGTTACACAAATGTTCTTACGATAGTCCTGAAATTAAAGAAGTCGTGCTTACCCCCACAATGGAACAGTCTGTTCACACTAATCTACAAGGGGTTCGCAGAACGGGTTGTCGGGTCAGATGGGGCAAGTAAGGGTTTCATGACCATCCTTTATGGTCTCTACAATGGAATCCATTTGGATTATGGATCTTTGATCTAGTCGCAGTTGGTACAGAGCCTCAACTGTAACGACCCAAAATTTAAGACCAAAAATTTCTTTTATTAAATCATTACTTAAAGTAAAGTCATCACTCCAAAACATAATATGAGTATAAGTTTTCAAAACACATGTTCATTACCAGAGTAAACATTCCCAGGCTGTCTAATCTATGGTGTGTGCCATGCAATCACCCCGAGCTCTTCCCTCCGCTACCGAAAGTACCTGAAACCAAAAATGAAAACCGTAAGCACGAAGCTTAGTAAGTTCCCCACCCTACCACATACCATGCATAACCACATACTGCACATACTGGGCCATGCTCGCTATCTTGGGCCTCACCCCCTACCTCGGGCCTCGCCCGCTACAACGGCCCCGCTTGGCTTCGAGCCCCGCTCGGATACAGATCTGTTTTACTTAGGCCTCGCCTGTCACAGGGCCTCGCCCGCCAACAAATACTAATACATAAACATATCACAACACATAACTAAACACATGTAACGGGTTCTGTCCTAAGGCCTCGCCTATCCTGGGCCTCGCCCATGTCCTGCTACTGATGAGTCATGGAACCCCGTCCACGCTCCTAATGGTAGTGAGATACAGGCCCAGCCCACTCTCAATCCTGTTCTAGTTTGGGCCTCGTCCCTGTTCTGCTACTAATGAGATATGGAACCCCATCCACACTTTGCTATTGGTGAGATACGGGAACTCGCCCACACTCACCTCCCTATCAGGCACATACATATATCACACAGACAACAAGTATAATCTATCATATAAACAAATCCTTGGGCACCCGCCCGCTATTATTGGACCTCGTCCTGAATATCATACTATCATACTGTGCCTAGGTCTAACCCCCGGGTCTTCTACTCATAACTACATGGGCCGACATTGTGGCCTTGGACCCATTCACACCAAGGGAAACTCACCTGCACTGGCTGAACTTGCTGATGATCTCACTAGCTACTGCCCGCAACTCACTGAACTCCTACTCCCCTTGCTCCCCGAACTACCAATATCAAAGCAATACTGAGTCTAACTGACCCCTGAAAGACAATCAAGTCAACCCTGGTCAAAGTCAACCTTCCAGGTCAACCCTACTCGCTGAGTCACCCTACTGACTCGCCGAGTTCGAAATGTTCAGATTCCTTTCATTCGCATCTCGACTCGCCGAGTCAGTCCATGACTCGCCGAGTCTACCGATTTCTGAGTCCTGACCTGTCCAACTCACTAAGTCTCCACCCGACTCACTGATTCGAGTCTCAACTCGAAGGGTTTGGGGTTTCGCAACCTGACTCGCCGAGTCCAAGAACAGACTCACCGAGTACAAGGCAATCTTCATCTGACTCGACGAGTTGTTCATCCCACTCGTCGAGTTGCTCCACACCTTCATGCTACTCGTCGAGTCCACTCAAAGGACTCACCGAGTCCATTCAAATCCCTTTACATGCAGAGGGCTTTTGAGTCATGCATGGAATCCAAACTGTAGATCTACCCTTCCCAATCCTATTCCTCACGTAAAGTTGTAAACTTTACGTGTAGAGAAGGAGATCTAGGCAAAATACACCATGAACTAGGGTTTAAGGCAAAGAGGCTCCATGATCCACTTAAGGGCTGATACTTTACGGGATTTTAGACCAAAATAAGCATGGATCTGAGGTAGCAACCTCAAATCTGAACCCCTAGCTCGAATGGTTACTCATATGCCAAGAATGCCCAAAACACACACATAGATCTAGGTGCAAAGAGGGGAAAATAGCAGCTTGTTACCTCCAAGATGAACACAACTGAAGTTGATCTTGGATCTACACCTCCTCCTGTGAAGCAACCTTCTTGCTCTTCAAGTTCCTTTCCTAAAGTTTCCTTCCTCCAACCTATTTCTCTTAAATGATGGAAGCCCTCACGAAATCAAGGGTTTACAGGTTCTCTAGGGTGATATGGGGGCTGAGGGAGGGACATAACACCCTTTAAATAGGATACAACTCCCGGGATTAGGGTTTTCCTTGTTCAGACCAGACTCGCCGAGTCACCTTGGCCGACTCGCCGAGTCGGTCGCTTACTCCTCGACCCGGATCCCGCTCGGACTCGTCGAGTCCCTCCTTGGACTCGCCGAGTCTCCCCTTACAATTGGGGTTTTCTTTCTTTTCTTGGCTTTCCAAACTTTGGGTGTTACATCAACTCTTCATCAAAACATTCTGAGATCTTATGCGGTCATTTCTGGACAATCATCCCCCGTCGAACCATTGAGAATTTTCAGATTCCAGTTAAGGGGGATGCCCTTCTGAATTTAGTTGCTACGTTTCACACAACCAAATTCAATTTTTCTGATCACACGAAGTCTCTATATGTCGGTTCTATTCCATAATCGATGAGCCGTTTTGTCTCCAGCGAAAGCAAAGTCATGATGGATTACAAGAAGTTGACACCTTCGGGTCCTCGCCAGCTCAATCCGGAGATGCAGAGTGCCTTGGATGCTGCTGATAAACAAGCCAAGAGGGGGAAGAAGCCAGACTCTAATAAAACCGAGACCGAAGGTCCCTCATCTCCGAAAAAGAGAAAAGCTGATAAATCTGCACCTTCGGATCCCAAAAAGAAAAAGGTGAAGAAGATGCACAAACGACCGAAGGTATCTTCTCCTGTGGATTCTAATGAAGACGAATAATTTGATGAGGAAGAAGAGGAAGTTCACCATGAAGACTCACCAAGGGGAAACACTCCTCCTTGATCCCCATCTCCTCAGGTACAAGATAATGTTCCTACTCCTCCTCCTTATCCAAAAGAAACCACAGTTCCAATCTTAGTTGATCTAATTCCACCACCTATCACCTCTCAACCAATTTCTACTGCTCCACTACCACCTCCAGTCTTCTCTCAAGCAACAACAACAACTACCACCACTGGACCTTCGGTGAGTGTCAATGTATCTGATACGGGGGCACATACCATTGGTGTTTCATCCCCTTTTTCCACTAAACCACCCTCACCATCTTCTTCAACGGATCCAAGCCTATTCTAGGAGTTGCCAACTTTAAGTTTGACTCCACTTATTACAATCCCTATCGCTTTCACAGTGAAGATGATGATGAAGCTCCAGTGACAAAGCAACATTTGTAGAGTCTTCATGACAAACTTGATAAACTTGTTGCTTCCCCATCTGCTTACTCTGATGTGGTGTTGAAAGCTTTTCTTCATACCGCTCTACAACAATATACCTCCTCCATTGACAAATAAACTGATGCAGTAAAAGCCTCAACTCTGTCCTGCAAGAAAGCAACATCGAAAGTGACTAAAGTTGTTCAAGAATCAAAAATCTTTCTGGATTCGTTTAAGGGCCATGCTGATTCAAATGAAGCAAAATTTAATGGCTCTGTTGATAACCTCTCGAAGTCACTTCAAGAAGAGAAACTCAAATTTGATACAGTCCATTTTGAGCTCAAAGATGATCACAATTATCTTCTTTCTTCAGTCAAGTCTCGGCTTGAAAAGCTCCAGGTTGACCTAGCAATAGACACCAAGATTAAGGACGACCTTGCTCAAAAGACTGCCCAACTAGACTTCCAATCTGCTCATCTTGCTCATGCTCAACAGGAGATTGCATCACTTAAGACTGAGCGGGTAGTTCTTAAAAGTTGTGTTGGGGATGTTCTTTCAATTCTAAGCAATCATGTTAATGCTCATGATCATGTGCTCGCCCTTACTATTTTGAATCACTTGACCGCTAAACTTCTTCCTGCCATTCAAATTTTGAGTCAGATTCAGGGTGTTCCGGAGCCGGTGGTCGATCCCCAACAAGAGGGAGATGCTCAAAATCCTCCAACTCTATCTAAAATCGTTATCCAAACCAAACTGAAGGTTAATGTAGCTTGGGGTTTTGGTCATGAAAAGTTGAAAGGTATTGTGAATGATGATGATGATGATGATGAGGAAGATACAATTGTTGAGGCGTTAAAGAGGAAGAAAAGGGATAGTGAAATTGATGAAAATTTGAGGATAGCTAGAGCAGAAGAAGAGAAAGATCGAAAACAGAAAGAAGCTCATGATGCTATGGTTTGCAAACAGGCTCTCTTGCCCACCTGGACTAGGGAAAGACTAATAAAAGAATCGATTGAGTCTCCTAGTGTCCATTGGTTGGAGTCGGTTGCCTTGTTTGATTGTGACAATACGAGGGACTCGCAGTTTGATACGCCTATGACTTGTAGGGAATTTGTGTTCCATTGTTTTGATCCTACAGTTGAAGTCCCTTCTCCTAACCCGAAGGTTGATAAAGATTTGGTTGACTATTATCTGGAATTTGCTCAGCCTCAGTGCTTGACATGGAGTGCTCAAATGATAACACATGTCAAGGTTTTTAAAACAACTATTATTGGGAAATTCATTAATGTGAAGTTCAGGGTGACCCGGGGTTCTGATGACTTGGTGCATGTGATCATGTTGGCTGATCTTCCTAATCTAAACCCACATGACTGGATACTCTTGTTCAACATTCTGCTCACTAGTCAAGAACAATATGAGCTGATCCTTGATCACATAAAGAGAATGTTGGCTTCCTATATCCATGAAGTTGCTAAGATGGATCAGCAAGTGGCAAGTGTTTTGAGGAAGAAACTAACAGTAAAGCACATTGGAAAGCTAAGTGATCTCAACAAGATGAAAATGGGTAAGATTGATCTGAAACATCTCAATGTCATGTTCACAAGAGGTGAAGGTGAAAAATTCCTTTTCGCTCTTGCTAACAAACATTTGTTCTCCACCTCCTTCATAGAGCACATTCTTGATATCACTCACCGATGCAAATACAACAGTGATTCAGACAAGAAGAATTTTTCTGACATGCTTCGGTGGTATATAAATTCTTGTCGCACTCTTTTGGCCATTATACCGAAGGTATTCAAGATGGTGAAGAAGTCTGCTCTTTGTCAGCCGAACTAAGGTCTTGCCTATATTGACCTAAAGGGGGAGATTGTTGGGATTAGAGTGTTGCGTCATATGGACGTATTTGTTAACATTTTGATTACCCGTTTTGGGCCTGTCCAACTGTGCTTTAAGCATCAGGGTTAGCGTATATAATATGCATGAATTTATACTTTTGAGGTTAACATTTTGATTTATAGCGATAACATTGTAACCCTAACCACACCTCTACAGTCGGAGTTCTTCATCGATCTCTTCTGAGGTGTGAGATATTAATCATTCGACATCTTTGATCCATTCTCGTGTTCTTTACTTTCTTGTTCTTGTTAATCTATTTAGAATCTATCAATCTAATAGTGCGATATACTCATCAACAAGTCTTAGAAATAACTATCTAATCATTAAAACTAATAACGTCTTTCAGCTCGATGCACTTCAGATGCTGCAAATGCTTAACCCTACTTAGTCCCTTCGTGAGGGGATCTATTGTGTCTTGTGAAGTGATATATCTTGGTAATGTGCCTGGATCTGCCATGATCCCTTGGTTCCTTGGCTAAGGCAACCTCACTATCGCTATCACACAAAATCTCCATAGGCTCCTTTATAGCTGGCACAACTCCATGGTCTCCAATGAAGTTCTTCAGCCATATCGCCTCCTTTGCCGCTTCGCTCGCTGCTATGTACTCTTCTTCGCATGTTGAATTAGCTACAGTCTCCTGCTAGGACCTTTTCCAAGTAACTGATCCTCCATTTAGGGTAAATACCGAGCCCGAATGAGAGCGGAAATTATCTTCGTTAGTCTGAAAGCTAGTGTCACTATACCATGTCACTCTGAAGTCATCACTCCCACCGAGGATAAGAACCCATGCCTTAGTCCTTTGCAGGTACTTGAGAATATTCTTTGCCGCAGTCCAGTGAGCCTTACCAGTGTTCCCCTGATATCTGCTGACCATGCTCAAAGCAAAGGCCACATCAGGGTGAGCACAAGTCATTGCAGACATGATCGAGCCAACTGCAGAAGCATATGGCAATCGACTTATCTCGACCTCTATACTCGGACTCTGAGACTTACTCAGTTTGGCATTGCTTTGGATCAATAATTCACGTTTTCTTGGAATTACGCATGTTGAACCTCTTCAACACCTTGTCCATGTAGGTAATTTGACTATGTCCAATTAGTCTCTTACTCCTGTCTCTCAGTATCCTTATCCCTAGGATATAGGCAACTTCTCCAAGGTCCTTCATAGAGAAACACTTCTCAAGCCAGGATTTCACCTTCTACAAGGTTGGGATGTCATTTACTATTAGCAGTATATCATCCACATACAGTACCAAAAAGCTAACTATACTCCCACTAGCTATGACATATACATAAGACTCATCCTCGCTTCTCGAAAAACCAAACTCTTTGACTTTCTCATTGAAACAAAGATTCCATCTGGAGGCACTTGTTTCAATCCATATATGGATTTCTCAAGCTTATACACTCTATTAGGGTACTTTGCATTGAAAAAACCCTTTGGATGACTCATGTAAACATCCTCAACCAACTTTCTATTAAGGAAAGTGGTTTTGACATCCATTTGCCATATTTCATAGTCATGAAATGCAGCTATGGCTACAATAACCCTAATAGATTTAATCTTTGATACCAGTGAAAAGGTCTTATCATAGTCAACTCCTGGAGTTTGAGTAAAGCCCTTCGCAACCATTCGTGCCTTATGAGTGTGTACTTTCCCATCCATGTCGGTCTTCTTCTTGAAGATTCATTTGCACGCGATTGTCTTACAACCCAGTACATTGTCAACCAAGTTCCAAACTTGATTGTCATATGTGGACTGAATCTCGCTGTCCATAGCCTCTTTCCACTTTGCAAACTATGGTCCTGTCATGGCTTCCTTGTAGTTGTTAGGTTCATCCAAATTTTACCAGTGTGCTATCACTGATAAATGTATCACCGTCTGTAGTAATATGGAAACCATAAAACTCAGGTATATTTCTAACTCTAATGGAACACCTCAGAGTCAAAAATTCGTCAATTGGTTCAACATGAGTTTCCTCCTCAGGTTGATCGTTAGTGTTTGAGGTTCCATCACCGCTTGACTCTTGAAGCTCTACGAGGTCAATTTTCCTCCCACTGTTTCCTTGGACTATGAATTCTCTCTTATGAAAGACTCCTCTCCTTGCAACGAAGACAAGATTGTCACTTGGTCTGTAGAAGAGATATCCAAAGGATTTCTGTGGGTAGCCGATGAAAATACACCACTCACTATGAGGTTCTAGCTTGTCATGAGTCTCACATCTCACGAAATCCTCGCAACCCCAAACATTGATGTGTGCTAATGAAGGAACCTTCCCCGTCGACATCTCGTGAGGTGTTTTGGCAATCTTCTTAGTGGGGACTAAATTAAGGATATGGGCGGCATACCCCCAAAATGAGATAGGTAATGAAGCTCAACTCATCATGGAACGAACCATGTCCAACAAGTAGGGATGAGAATATGGACTAAGGAACCGCCTGAAATCAGTACCGGAACCGGAACCCGATGGAACCGGTCGGCCCGGGACTGGGATGACATTCTAGTGGATTTTTTTGAACCGGAAACTGGTAGAACCAGACCGGTAGAACCGGAAAAAATCGTAACCACTTTTTGCTATTTATCAAGGACCGGTTCCAATATTGAAGACACGTCAAGAACAGGTAGAAACCGGGAACCAGTAGAACTGGTGGTCCGTTTTGGTTCTTAAGTTTGGCCGACTTCGGTTCCCAGGTCGGGTCCAGTTCGGGCTGGTTCCAGCTAGGTTGGTTCCTTTGCTCATCCCTGCCAATGAGGTTCGATTGCACCTCTCATCCACACCATTAAGTTATGGTATCCTAGGACGTGTCAATTGTGAAATAATTCCACATTCTTTAAGATAGTCAAGGAACTCGATACTGAGATACTTTCCACCTCGATCAAATCAGAGCATCTTTATCTTCCTGCCCAGCTGATTCTCCACTTCCGGCTTAAACTCTTTGAATCTTTCAAATGTTTATAACTTTGAGTATACATAACCATATCTACTGTAATCATCAGTAAAACTCACATAGAAGCATTTAGCATCCCTTGTGGCGGTTTTGAAGGGTCCACATACATATGTGTGTATGAGTTCCAACAAACCTTCACTCCTCCTACAAGTATCAGTGAAGGGTGACTAAGTTATCTTTCCAAACAAAAAAGATTTGCAACTATCATCTGAATTTAAATAATAAGACTCCAAGACTCCAGCCTTTTGGATTTGGCCTAAGCGCTTCTTGTTAACATGTCCAAGACGACAATGCGACAAGAATGCTTTATCCAAACTAGTGGAAGAATCAATATTCAATACATTATTTCCTATGTTGTCTACAACCAACATAGTTTCATATACACCATGACAAGACAATGCTTTAAAATAAAATACATCATTATAAAAAGCCTTAATAGCACCACTTTCATTATCTAACAAACAGCTAAAACCTTGTTTGTACAGACCATGAATAGAAATAATATTCCTCTCCATTTCAGATGAGTAACAACAATTATTCAAATCTAATTTCAACCCACTACAAAGCAATAAAAAATAAACTCCAATCTTGGTGACAGGTGAAGCTTTCCTATTCCCCATGATTAAGTTTATCTTCCCATGCTCCACATCCACACTTCTTTTTAGTCCCTACAAATCATAACAAATTTGAATTTCACAACCTATATCAATGACCCAAGAATTAGTATGTGGTGAGTTATTAGACAATATAGTGTAAATACTTTCATGGGTGTGTTTTACTTTCCCATCCTTAACATCCTGCAAGTACTTGGGACAGCTTCACTTCCAGTGCCCCTTTTGTGACAACCGTCAAATGCCGGTGAAGTCAAAGTCAATAGAAGTCAACAACTCAAACTGATAAACTCATGTAGTGCTTGAATGATTAGATATATTCTATGTCCTCTTATCTACATTTTTCTATCATAATGCAAAGTATCACTCAAAAGTTTCTAAAGTTCAGAAATTCTAAACCCTAAACAGGATGTGTGATGTCAGAACTTGATAAAACATTATTACATACACTTCGGGGGCATATAACACTCATAACGAGGCTTAATGGGGTTTACAAACCTTGCATTGCGAAGCTAAACGCTCACAAAGGTCACAAACATGGTCTCTCTCTATCTCTCTCACTCCCTCTTTCCCAAATCTCTCTAATAATCCCTTTTAACTTTTTATAATCACCTGGGGCATCCCGACTCTTGACTTAGTCAAAAACCACTCGAAATTAGAAGTTAATTTGAAAAATAGCCTTAAAAGGGCAAAGCCTCTTATAGAACTGAAACCTCTCAAGGGACCGAAGGCTCTTAAAGCTTATAGAACCGAAACTGCGTAAGGGACTGAAGCTGCCTGAAGAACACAAGCTGCTTAAAGAACCGAAAATGCTTAAAGGAACAAAGCTACTTGAAGAACTGAAGTTGCTTAAAGGACCGAACTTGCTTATGGACCGAACCTTCAATTCTCGGTTCAATCCGCCTTCGGTTCCAACTCGAACAATCTTGCACGTGACGCTTCGCAGACCGAAACTACTTTCGGTCCTTAGCCCATAGGCCAAACCTAGCATCCAAGCGAACCCTCGCAAGTTCGCTTCCTTATTCCCGGATTTTGACCACTTTCGCATTTTAAGCCCATTTTTGATAATTTTGACGGGGGATTTTCACCCAAACTCATATTTTGACATATAAGACCCCGTATATTCATATTTTAATCATATTTTGGGGAAATCTTTACCATATATAATATCTTTTGTAAAAGACATTATCTAAGGGTTGGTTGACTTTTCCAAGAAGTTATGACACGATACCCACTTTATGTCACTATTCACTCCTTAACATATCAAATCGCAGTCCTTTTATGCATCTTCCAACACTCCATTTGACTTATTTACACTAAATCCACCTAAAAGATCTATATCTCACTCACTCCCCAAAAGAATCATTCATCACATTCTTAAAACAAATACTCTCTCACTCACTCACTCACTCTCTCTCTCTCTCTCTGTCTCTCTCTGTCTCTCTGTCTTTCTCAATTTTCCTCTCTAAAGCTTGCAATTCCCATGAAGTTCTTAAACTTCTCCTCCACTCTTGGTAAGTAACTTCATCCCACTCTTGAATATTCTACACTCCATCACTCACATCATGGATTTCTTATACAAATACCATCATATTTGTTCTTAGGATCTTCAAATCCTCATGCATTCTCCAACTATTCTTGACTTGGAAACCCTTCTCTTCAACATCCATATCAAGGAATCACTCAAGGTGAGTTTATATCCTTACTTTTCATATTTTTATCTTGTTTTATTGTGGGGGGGGGGGGGGGAGGAATACAAGTCACCACATCAAAAACATGCTTAAACTCAAATGACAGCTTTCAACATAAAAGTTATGGTTCAATCACAAACTGCTTTCACATATTTGGAAGATTTTTCAACAATTTATGTTGATTTTTACAAAACTATCTATCACTATAGCTAAAATTTCGAACCAGTCAGTGAAAATGGTCATTTTGACATTAGTTAGAGATCATTAAAAATCATAATAAAAATTTTGAGTATACTAGACATACTTACTGAACTTCCAGAGTTTACGTAAAAATATTAAGTAAAAAAGAGGGACTATTAAGTAAAAATATATAACTAACAGTTTACAAGTTATTCACACTTTGTAATGTGTTGAGCAGAGTGCTTATCTATGATGACTATATATTTTACATGTGTTTTCCTTTAAGTTACATTTAGATAACTCAAAATACTCATTTTTTTAAAGGATTGTTAATCATTACAAACATTCAAGATGAACTATAATAAGTATAGTTTTGTTTTGTTATATTACTAATCACTATGAAAAGGTTCAATTCTCACTACAAACGGGTTTTTCATTACTACCCACATTCATGATAAACTATAATAGGTAATTTATATTATATCAACTCTATGAACTTACTAAGGAGAGTCGTACTCCTACTTCAAAAAGGTTTTCCAATTACATTATGTGTTAACTCGTTAAATCTGGTTGTGAGACGCTACTTCATTGTACTCTTAGAGTACTTGCTAAAATCTTATAGTTATAACCAGAGTCTATTATTGGGAGAGTGTGATACTTGTATATAGATCTATATTGGGATTGACAACCCACACCTTAGCTGCATGCACAAGTATTTACATGTCGTCACGGACTACTATGTCAAACAGTATGGTTATAACGATTCACATAGGAAGATAACGACACATATAATTTACAGGAATTTCTGCATTTTAAAAAGGGGTTTTATATTATAAAACTACAAACACTACTATAAGTATGGTAAAATACTTGTACATTTCAGCCTTTGGGTATTAAGGCTACAAACCATTTTATAAGGAAAATATGGGATTTTTCTTGTGCATACTTTACATTCTCAAAGAAAGGATTTCCATTATATATACAAAAGCTTATGCACTCACCAACTTAGTTGTTGACACTCTTTCAAATTTAATTGTATTCTCAGGTAATCAATAAAAACTGGTGACTACCAACTTTTGAGGATGGAACGCGTCGGTGTTAATCAAAACATTTTGTCATTAAATTGTAACTAATTTTGAAACATGTAACTTGTGAAATCATGTAACATTATCGATTATATTTATAATGGTTGTATTTACTTTAAGTACAATTATACTCGTTGTTGTGATATTATATGTGAACTCCTCCATCCCCGGATGTTTCCGCCATCCTTGGTTCGGGGGTGTGACACCTTTTCATGACAATAGAAACACTCTTCTTCTTTTGGGTTGGTGGAGGGAGTAGCAGGACTAACTTTAGTTCTACTAGAAGAGGACCCATCAAGAGACTTTCCCTTGTGACCATTCGAAGGGGTCTTCCTCTTCTTCCATTTGCCTTGCCCGATTTCCAGAACTGGGGTAGTAGTAGGAGTGGTAACAACATTCTTACCTTTGAGACTACTTTCAGCAGTCCTCAAAAGTCCCTAAATCTTGCTGAGGGTGACCTCCTCCTTGTTCATATGATAAGTCATTTGAAACTGATCATAACATGGAGGCAGATAATGTAGAATAATATCTATGGCCAATTCCTCATCGAATTTCACATTCAACTTCAGCAGACGGTCCACAAACCTTTGCATTTTGTGCAAGTGGGTCGTGATGGACTCTCCATCCTTCATTTTAGTTGTTATCAAGGAGGTGATGATTTCATACCTCTCTTGACGAGCACTCTGATGGTATCTTTCCATCAGGTCTTGGTGCATGTCATCAGGGTAGAAATCCTCATAGGAATTTTGGAGTTATGTTGTCATAGTTGCCAGCATGATACAGGACACCTTAATGGCATCCTTCACATGGGTAGTGTACTCAGCAATCTCCTTAGGAGTAGTAGAAGACTCATCAATGACCTTAATCTCCTTGTCTAGGATGTATTCCTTGTCCTCATAATGAGTGAACATCCTGATGTTCCTAATTCAGTCATTGAAGTTAGTACCATCGAAGATGACTCTCCCACAAAGGTTCATAAGAGAGAAGGAGCCAGTAGGGCTTGAGCTAGAAGTATTGTTGGAAGATATCTAAAAAAGAAGAGAAGAAATTTTAGATTAGATAAAAGTCCTTAATATAACATCCCAATGAAATATTAAGGCTAGGACCCAACATAATGTTTTACAATTTGGAAGAGGGATGCCTTAATCCAAGTTGTAAAATATATGAAGGTAGGTAAATGACAATTTACCAATTTACAACATGAAAAAGGAAATTGATTATCAGGTTCTAGATGAATTGAAATTCCTAGATTCTTTTGATATTCATTTAACTTTTCAATGGTATGTTTAAATCTCGATTATGCCCTTCATGTTTGTGACTGGGATATCGAGGATCACAAACAAGATGTGAATAACCATGCAAATATACTTGATACTCTTAATGTCATTTATCACCTAATCGATGTGTCGGTTAACCACACACACTCCATTGATCTATTGTAACAGCCCGAAATTTCAGGTATTGCTTTAAACTATTTTTGGGGGCATTTTGGAAGGGACTCGGCGAGTTGGAGCCGGACTCGCCGAGTAGGACCACAGACTAGGTTGCGGGTTCGCGACTGGACTCGACGAGTCCATTATGGACTCGGCGAGTCGACGCTGTTCAGCAGAAACCCTAGCCGTTTAGTTTGGAACGTATATAATGTCTCTTAGGCCGTCATTGTACGTTTGTTTGGCCGATTGTGAAGAGCCTAAGCATCTGTGGACGACTAGAGGAGAAGGGAAGGCTATTGGGACCTTGAGGAGATTGTTAGGAAAGAAGAGGCAAGGTTTTGATCAAAGGAAGATCAAGAGGATTGAGTTTTGAAGGTTGGGGACACAGAGAACACGTTTTTCAGGTAATACTCGGACCATTTCTGTTGTTTTGGTGGTGTACACGAATCTAGGGTTTATGAGACCCATTTGGGGATTAGATAGATTATTATGTTGTTACCCAATCGTTTATACCCCAGTAATAGGATGCTTAGAGGTCCAGAAAGTCCCATGATTGCATGTCTCGGGACCATGCATAATTCAGGAGGCAGATGATCGACTGCATGGCATGGACTCGCCGAGTCCAATGATCAGACTCGGCGAGTAGCTTGAAGATTTACTGGGACGCGCCGAGTTGTTCTTCAGACTCGGCGAGTAGCTTGAGGATTCATTGGAACTCGTCGAGTTGTTCTTCAGACTCGGCGAGTGGAGTCGGGGTGGCCCCGCGATTCTTCCATGGGGATCTGGTCGAGTCAGGAGGGATACTCGACGAGTAGAAAGGGGAGCAACAGGGAAGTTGGGGAGGACGTCTAGACTCGTCGAGTCACCTTTGCACTCGACGAGTCCGGTCAAGTTGACCGTTGACCAGAGTTGACATGCATGTAATTTCGTAGGGTCAGTTGTCTTGTTTGATAAGATTATTAATATGGGTATATGGTATTATAGGGAGTCTGCAGATCGGCGGACCGAGTGCGAGTGGTTTCACGAGTTTATAGTTTACATACTACAAGGTGAGTCTTCTCACTATACTTCACCCGGAAGGGTATGACTGTGAGACCAGAAGGTCGTATATGATATGTGTTATTTATGCTATAAATAGAAAGGTAGATGCTATGCATGATATGTATGTTTATACGGGCCGGAAGGCGATATGTTATGTGACAGAAAGGTCAGGTATGATGTATGATGTATGTGCTATGTGTATTATATTAAATGTATTATGTGTTGTAAATGTTATGGGCCGGAAGGCAATATACTATGGGCCGGAAGGCAATATGATACGGGCCGGAAGGCAATATGTTATGGGCCGGAAGGCGATTATGTTACGGGCCGGAAGGCAATGTATTGTGGACCGGAAGGTCAGGGCCTGGAAAGGCATATGTGTGTAAGTCGTATACTGGGGAACTCACTAAGCATTTATGCTTACAAGTTGTTATGTATGTGTTTCAGGTACTAGCGAGGATCGTGGGAAGGCGCCGGCATGATGCATACACACTGCTGCCATTTGAGATCTTGGGGATTTTATATATGTATTTGATATGAAACATGAAATAATATTATTGGTTGAATGAAACTACTTTATTTTAAATGAAAATTTTATTTGAAAATTTGCGTTGTTACAATTGGTATCAGAGCCTTGGTTTGAGGGATTCGGGTGTACCTTCGGGTGTAACTGAACTCAAACCGAGGATTTGAGGAAAAATCTTTTAAAAATAATAAATACATAAACTTTTATAAATGGTAAAGTGGTAAACAAGAAAGACGCAGTGTGTACGATCAGCCAGCGCCCGAACGGTAAAGATCCCCAGAATACGTTACAATGTTATGTTATGCACTGAATTATGAATTGTTATGCATGCTAGAAGACTAGGTATACATGATAGGACTAGAATGGCCTGTTTTGTGATGCCTTAGTCTAGGGAGGTTGCTTGTATGAGATATTTGGTAGCATGCAGGTAGATAGTGCATACGAGAAGTAGAGTACTCACTATTCGGGGTTTGGGGAGGAAGATTTGGGACGAATACTGACACGGTGTGGTCGGTAGTATTGGGCCCGTACTACCGAAGACACCGGGTCGGTGGAAGACCCAAGTAAGAATCCCTGGATATCGGAGACTGAGTAGGGTTGCGTTATCGAGTACAATTGTACTTGATGGAGTCTCTGATAATTTTATGTTGTATTTCAGAGACATCATGGTTACGACACGCCACGTAGCGAGTTCGAGCAGTATGAGTGACGAGGAGAATCGTCAGATGATTCAGGAGGAGGTAGCTGCGGCGGTTCGGGCTGAGATCCCGGAGATGTTTGGGTCCATTAAGACCACCCTGATGGAGTAGTTTGAGGAGCGGTACGCCGCACTGACTGAAGCTGCAGTCGCTGCCGCTACCACAGCTGTGGCAGCTGCTAGGCCGCAAGGGGTGATTCGTTGCTATTCCGGGAGTTCAGCAACACGAAACCCCCTGAGTTCGATGGGACGCAGGATCCGATTGCGGCGATGAGGTGGATCGCCGACATTGAGGGGTGCTTCTATACTTGCTCATGCCCGGAGCACCTGAGGGTACGGTTCGCCTTGAACCAGCTCCGTTTGGGAGCGAAGGATTGGTGGAAGTTCATGACGACGAACTTCACTCTGGCGGAGATTACAGCGGTGACGTGGGAGAGGTTTACTGAGATGTTTAGGGACGAGTATGTTCCCCCGGTGGAGAGGGAACGATTGATTCAGGAGTTCTTGACCCTTAAGCAGGGTACTGATTCCGTTGCGGTGGTCACACGGAAGTTTCACGAGAGGGCGATGTTCTGCCCCGAGCTGGTGTCTACAGAGCAGTCACGGATGAGCCGGTACTTGGGCGTGTTGAGGAGGGATATCCGGGAGTTTGTGTCAAACTCCACCTATCGTACTTTTACTGAGCTTCAGGCGAACGCCAGGAAGCGCGAGATCGAGTTAGAGACCCAGGCCAGGGAGGAGGCCGAGTCTCGGCGGGCGGACCGGCAACCGGCTCAGTTTCAGCCGGCAGCCAAACGGACCAAGTCCGCTGACTCGAGGATGGGAGGTCCGAAGGGCCGCACTTGCGCGAAGTGCGACAAGGATCATGAGGGAGCGTGTCGAGCTGGTGGTTGCTACAAGTGTGGCAAGGAGGGAAACATTGCCAGGGATTGCCCTAAAGGGTTTATGGTTTGCTTTCACTGCAACCAGACAGGCCATCGGAAGGCCGAGTGCCTGCAGCTTCGTCAGGGATCTACACCTACTACTGGGACTACTGAGACCCGACCGGCGAAGGTCGAGGCCCCGAGGGCTCGCGGGAGAGCCTTTCAGCTGACTGCGGAGGAGGTCCGCGCTACGCCCGATGTTGTGGCAGGTATGCTATCATTCACGTATTTACTTTAAAGTCGAAATGATATGCTTATGTTGATATATGTGTAGGTACTTTTCTTGTGAACTCTGTGCCTGCTCTAGTGTTATTTGATTCAGGTGCGAGTAGATCCTTTGTATCGTTAGCTTTTAGTCAGCATATCGGCATTAGTCGTGAGCCGTTAAGTCGGCCTCTGAGCATTTCTATTGCGGCCGAGAGGGTGGTTTGTGCCACGGAGGTTTTTCGGGGATGCGTGCTAGAGATTTTCTGGGTTGCGTTTCCGATTGACCTAATTCCTATTGCGATGGGGGATGTCTGTGTCATCGTGGGCATGGACTGGTTGAGCCGATTTAGCGCCGTCATCGACTGCGAGCGTCAGCTGGTGACTATACGAGACCCTAGTGGGGGAGTTCTTACGGTATACGGCGAGGGTACCCGTTCGGGATCAGCTTTTTGTTCGGCCGCTAGGGCGAGGCAATGCCTACAGCAGCGATGTAGAGCTTTTGTGGCGTATGTGATGGATACGCGGGAGACTTCCGAGAGACCGAGGGCAGTGGAGGAGGTTCCAGTGGTGCGCGAGTTTCCAGATGTTTTTCCCGAGGATTTGCCGGGAGTACCTCTTGCGAGGCAAGTAGAGTTTGGTATCGATCTGGTTCCGGGGGCTGCGCCTATTGCGAAGGTGCCTTATCGTCTTGCACCTCCAGAGATGCAAGAGTTGTCCTCGCAACTCCAGGAGTTGCTGGGGAAGGGATTTATTCGGCCGAGTAGCTCGCCGTGGGGAGCACCGATTCTGTTCGTCAAGAAGAAGGATGGTTCACACTGGATGTGTATTGATTACCGGGAGTTGAACAAGGTGACGGTCAAGAACCGCTATCCGTTACCGAGGATCGATGATCTATTCGATCAGTTGCAAGGGGCATCTTGGTTTTCCAAGATCGATTTGAGATCAGGGTACCATCAGGTAAAAGTGCGGGATGAGGACGTCCAGAAGACAACGTTTAGGACGCGGTATGGGCATTACGAGTTCGTGGTGATGCCTTTCGGGCTCACCAATGCCCCGGCAGTGTTCATGGATCTCATGAACAGGGTATGCAGGCCGATGCTGGATCGGTCTGTGATCGTATTTATCGACGACATCCTAGTGTACTCGCGAACTAGAGAGCAGCATGAGGGACATTTGAGGGAGGTCCTTGAGGTACTGAGGTCGGAGAAGCTATATGCAAAATTCTCCAAATGTGACTTCTGGTTGCGGGAGGTCCAATTTCTTGGACATGTTGTTAATCAGGCAGGGATATTGGTCGATCTAGCCAAGGTGGAAGCAGTGATGAGTTGGGAGGCACCGAAGTCACCTTCCGAGATCAGGAGTTTCCTTGGGTTGGCGGGGTACTATCGGAGGTTTATTAGGGACTTCTCCAAGATCGCGGTACCGCTCACCAGGTTGACCCGGAAGGGTGTTACATTATCATGGGGACCCGAGCAGCAGACTTCCTTCGAGACACTTCGTCAGAGACTGTGCGAAGCCCCGGTATTAGCTCTTCCGGAGGGGATGGAGGATTTTGTCGTATATTGCGACGCATCGATTTCGGGACTGGGTGCAGTGTTGATGCAGAGAGGCCATGTGATAGCTTATGCATCGAGGCAACTAAAGCCTCACGAGGCGAGATATCCCACGCATGACTTAGATTTGGGGGCAGTAGTGTTCGCTCTCAAGATTTGGCGTCACTACCTGTACGGGGTTCGTTGTACTATATACACGAACCATAAGAGTTTGAAGTATTTGATGGATCAACCCAACCTAAATATGCGTCAGAGAAGATGGTTGGACGTGGTTAAGGATTATGACTGTGAGATCCTATACCACCCAGGCAAGGCTAATGTGGTAGCCGATGCATTGAGTCGTAGAGCGGAGAGCACTCCATTGCGAGACGTATATCTGAGACTGACGGTGATGACTCCGGTATTAGATGCTATTCGTGGGGCACAGGCCGAGGTTGTGAGATCCGAGATGCAGAAGAAAGAGCGGGTCGTTGGGTTAATTTTAGAGTTTGTTAAGGATGGACGAGGACTTCTGACGTTTCAGGGTCGGATTTGGGTACCATTCGTGGGCGGTACGCGTGCTACTTTGATGGAGGAGGCTCATAGATCGAAATTCTCGATCCATCCCGATGCTACGAAGATGCATTTGGACTTGAGAAAGGAATATTGGTGGCCTTGCATGAAGAGAGACGTCGCGTGGTTCGTTGAGAGGTGTTTGACCTGCCGTTAGGTTAAGGCCGAGCACCAGAGACCGCATGGTAAGTTGCAGCCCTTGGAGATTCCTGAGTGGAAGTGGGAACAGATTACTATGGATTTCATCACCAAATTGCCAAGAACTGCGAGGGGAGTCGATGCAATTTGGGTGATTGTGGATAGATTGACGAAGAGTGCACACTTCCTTGCCATTAGCGAGAGTTCGTCAGCGGAGAAGTTGGCGGAGTTATACGTGAGAGAGGTAGTATCTCGGCATGGAGTGCCGATTTCGATTGTTTCAGACCGTGATGTACGCTTCACTTCCAGGTTCTGGAAGAAATTCCATGAGGAGCTGGGTACTAAACTGCATTTTAGTACCGCATACCATCCCCAGACAGACGGTCAGAGCGAGCGGACGATTCAGACATTGGAAGACATGCTTCGAGCGTGTGTGTTAGACTTCGGGGGTAGCTGGGATGCGCATTTGCCTTTGGCTGAGTTTTCCTACAACAACAGCCATCATTCGAGCATTGGTATGCCACCTTTTGAGTTGTTGTATGGTAGGAGGTGTCGGACTCCCATTTGCTGGGGAGAGGTGGGACAGAGAGTGATGGGCAGTACCGAGATCGTACTCCAGACGACAGAACAGATTCAGCAGGTTAGGCAGAGGTTATTGACCGCCTAGAGCCGACATAAGAGTTATGCGGACAGACGTCGGTCCGAGCTAGAATTCCAGGTTGGCGACTTCGTACTCCTGAAGGTTTCTCCTTGGAAGGGAGTGATCCGGTTCAGAAAGAGGGGCAAGTTGGGGCCCCGGTTCATAGGTCCATTTCGTGTAATTGCAAGGGTAGGTCGGGTAGCTTATCGGTTGGAGTTGCCAGCAGAGTTGGGACAGATTCACAATACCTTTCACGTATCACATTTGAGGAAGTGTATAGCCGATGAATCGGCGGTGGTTCCGTTAGAGGATATTCAGGTGGATGCGAGCCTAAATTACGCCGAGAGACCAGTAGCTATCAGGGATCGGAAGATCAAGGTTCTGCGGAACAAGGAGGTACCTCTGGTGTTGGTTCAGTGGCAACACCGGAAGGGATCGGAGATGACTTGGGAGCCGGAGCGTGAAATGCGGGAGCAACATCCGGAGTTATTCGCAGAGTGAGACTTCGAGGGCGAAGTCTAGTTCTAGTGGGGGAGAGTTGTAACAGCCCGGAATTTCAGGTATTGCTTTAAACTATTTTTGGGGGCATTTTGGAAGGGACTCGGCGAGTTGGAGCCGGACTCGCCGAGTAGGACCACAGACTAGGTTGTGGGTTCGCGACTGGACTCGACGAGTCCATTATGGACTCGGCGAATCGACGCTGTTCAGCAGAAACCCTAGCCGTTTAGTTTGGAACGTATATAATGTCTCTTAGGCCGTCATTGTATGTTTTTTTGGCCGATTGTGAAGAGCCTAAGCATCTGTGGACGACTAGAGGAGAAGGGAAGGCTATTGGGACCTTGAGGAGATTGTTAGGCAAGAAGAGGCAAGGTTTTGGTCAAAGGAAGATCAAGAGGATTGAGTTCTGAAGGTTGGGGACACAGAGAACACGTTTTTTAGGTAATACTCGGACCATTTCTGTTGTTTTGGTGGTGTACACGAATCTAGGGTTTATGAGACCCATTTGGGGATTAGATAGATTATTATGTTGTTATCCAATCGTTTATACCCCAGTAATAGGATGCTTAGAGGTCCAGAAAGTCCCATGATTGCATGTCTCGGGACCATGCGTAATTCAGGAGGCAGATGATCGACTGCATGGCATGGACTCGCCTAGTCCAATGATCAGACTCGACGAGTAGCTTGAAGATTTACTGGGACTCGCCGAGTTGTTCTTCAGACTCGGCGAGTAGCTTGAGGATTCATTGGAACTCGTCGAGTTGTTCTTCAGACTCGGCGAGTGGAGTCGGGGTGGCCCCGCAATTCTTCCACGGGGATCTCGTCGAGTCAGGAGGGATACTCGATGAGTAGAAAGGGGAGCAACAGGGAAGTTGGGGAGGACGTCTAGACTCGTCGAGTCGCCTTTGCACTCGACGAGTCCGGTCAAGTTGACTGTTGACCAGAGTTGACATGCATGTAATTTCGTAGGGTCAGTTGTCTTGTTTGATAAGATTATTAATAAGGGTATATGGTATTATAGGGAGTCTGCAGATCGGCGGACCGAGTGCGAGTGGTTTCAAGAGTTTATAGTTTACATACTACGAGGTGAGTCTTCTCACTATACTTCACCCGGAAGGGTATGACTGTGAGACCGGAAGGTCGTATATGATATGTGTTATTTATGCTATAAATAGAAAGGTAGATGCTATGCATGATATGTATGTTTATACGTGTCGGAAGGCGATATGTTATGTGACAGAAAGGTCAGGTATGATGTATGATGTATGTGCTATGTGTATTAGATTAAATGTATTATGTGTTGTAGATGTTATGGGCCGGAAGGCAATATACTATGGGCCGGAAGGCAATATGATACGGGCCGGAAGGCAATATGATACGGGCCGGAAGGCAATATGTTATGGGCCGGAAGGCGATTATGTTACGGGCCGGAAGGCAATGTATTGTGGACCGGAAGGTCAGGGCCTGGAAAGGCGTATGTGTGTAAGTCGTATACTGGGGAACTCACTAAGCATTTATGCTTACAAGTTGTTATGTATGTGTTTCAGGTACTAGTGAGGACCGTGGGAAGGCGCCGGCATGATGCATACACACTGCTGCCATTTGAGATCTTGGGGTTTTTATATATGTATTTGATATGAAACATGAAATAATATTATTGGTTGAATGAAACTACTTTATTTTAAATGAAAATTTTATTTGAAAATTTGCGTTGTTACATCTATGAAAAACATTAGGCGAAACTTTGCCATCCTTACTAGTCCATATTAGTGTGTTGTTTAACGACACACGCTCCACCAACGACTTGGTAAGGTGCAAAGTTTAATTTCATGGGTTAACATCAATTTCACTTTTTCCTAAAGTAACTAAGATTGGGAATTTATAAAACATTTAGTTACTATATAATTATCATTATACTTAATGAGAATTAGTGTCCTATCCTACCTGTTCGGCTAACGACCCTCCGCCAATCAAGGAAGTGGTGGGTGAGAATGGACACCCATTAAACTGCCATTTTATAGGTAGTAAACTTATACACCCTTATAAACTGGCATCATGAATGAGGCCTACTAATGATAAGAGTGACTTGTGATTATACATACATACATACATACATACATACATACATACATACATACATATATATATATATATATATATATATATATATATTAAACTTATAATATTATAATACTATAAGGGTTGAATATTAAACTTTTAAAATTCTAGGGTTTAGAATTAAAGTATTAATGTGTGTGACTTTACAAATTCCAAAACTTGAGGAAAGTTTTTGAAAGTTGTAACGACGTAAATTTTAAAACCAATTTTTCATTTTTGTAAACATCAAAAACATCGATTAATATTACAAATTCAAACGTGAACAATATTGTCACAATAAAATACATCCCAATGATCATAAAACAGTTTTTCCCTGACAATGTGTACGATCACGTCGGCGCCTTCCGACGGTCCTCGCTAGTACCTGAAACACATAACACAACAACTGTAAGCATAAATGCTTAGTGACTTCCCCAAAATACAACTTAAGCATATACGCCTTTCCAGGCCCTAACCTTCCGGTCCATGTGTCTCAGGGGACTTCCGTCCCGACTAGGTAAACCTTCCGGTCCTACCTACATCAACCTTACGGTCCACATCACAACGCCTTCCGGCCCATAACATATTCACCTTCCGGCCCATAACATAATGCCTTCCGGCCCATATCAAGCATATCATAGATGGCACATATAAACGATTAACTTATCACACACAGTACATATATCTCATAACATATTCGACCTTCCAGTCACACAGTCAAACCCTTCCGGGTACAGTATATTGAGAAGACCCACCTCGTGGAAAGTCTAAGATCTCGGGTCCTCGCAATCACCGAATCCCAATGACGACTCTACCTCGCCTAAACATAAAAATATCATTTAATATTCAAAGACTTCCACCACTAAAACTTTACCCCTTATCATCATTCCTCATAGGGTAAAAGACCATTTTACCCTTCCTTGACCTAAAGTCCTCATGTTGACCAAAACCCTAAAAGTCAACAAAAGTCAACCCTGAGAGTACACGGGGCGTACTGCTAGATGTGCGCGGGGCGTACATCGCCAATCCCCTAGATCGGGGTCTCCACCCAGTACGCTGCATGTACTGGAAGTTACGCCCAACGTAACCATCAGAATCCAACACTCTTCATTTCTGGTCTTAATCGATTAAGCCATTACTCCAACTTCTAGATCCGACTCTTTTAGTGTGTCTAAACCCATAAAGTCGAGACCTTTAAGCCTTGGCATGGCTGTAAAGGCTCCAACATCTCATAACGAAATTCTATTCCAACTCAAGGACCTAGATCTCATGCATGGTGCAATATCCACGTCCAAGATGCCATTTTTATGAGTCTACAACTCCAATAGATCAGAAATATGAAATATCTAAGCTTATGGAGGCCATTTGCACAAAAAGTCTCCACCTTTGGGACTTAAACCCTAGAAAATGATACCTTAAGCATATAACACGAACCAAGTGACAAGATCCGAACTTTTTACCTGATAATGAAGCTTTAACCCTTGCAAAGCTCAGATCTACACTTGAGCACCACTTCTAGCCTTTCCAATGAGCTCTTCTTCTCCTTTGCAACCTTAGAATGGCACCACCAAGCTTAGAATACACACATAAAGGCTAAAGAACGAATGCACACACTTCTCCGCGTACCTGAGGGTGAACGCGTCCAAAGTGAAGCGCGTGAGTACGCGTGGCGTACGCCTTGTACGCCCAGCGTACTCGCCTAACGTGAAACCCTAAATTAACAACATAACCCAAAATAGAAGAATACGTAGATTCGGGTTGTTACAATTCTCCCCCACTAGAACCAGACTTCGCCCCCGAAGTCTCATACTGAAAATAACTCTGGATACTGATCCCGCATCTCAGACTCGGTCTCCCATGTCAGCTCGGACCCCTTCCGATGTTGCCACTGCACTTGTACCAGCGGTACTTCCTTGTTCCTCAGAACCTTAACCTTCCGATCTTGGATTGCTACTGGTCTCTCCACATAGTTCAGGCCTGCATCCACCTGAATATCATCTAATGGCACCACTGTCGACTTGTCGACAATACATTTCCTTAACTGCGAGACATGAAAGGTATCATGGATCTGCCCCAACTTAGGAGGTAGATCCAATCGGTAGGCTACCCTGCCTACCCTATCAATTACCCTGAAGGGTCCAATATACCGGGGTCCCAATTTTCCCCTCTTCCTGAATCGTATTACTCCTTTCAAAGGAGAGACCTTTAGGAGCACAAGGTCACCAACCTGAAACTTGAGCTCGGACCGACGCCTGTCCGCATAACTCTTCTGGTGAATCTGCGCGGTCAACAATCTCTACCTGACCTGCTGAATCTGCTCGGTCGTCTGGACTACAATCTCCGTGCTACCCATCACCCACTGCCCCACCTCTCCCCAGCAGATGGGGGTGCGACACCTCCGTCCATACAACAGCTCAAAGGGTGGCATACCAATGCTCGAATGATGGTTGTTGTTGTACGAAAACTCTGCTAAAGGTAGATAGGTGTCCCAGCTCCATCCAAAATCCAAAACACATGCTCGGAGCATATCCTCAAGTGTCTGAATCGTCCGTTCGCTCTGACCATCCGTTTGCGGGTGGTATGCGGTACTGAAATGCAGTCTCGTACCCAACTCCTCATGAAACTTCTTCCAAAACCTGGAAGTAAAACGCACATCCCGATCTGAAACAATCGACATCGGAACCCCATGTCGCGATACCACCTCCCTCACATATAATTCCGCCAACTTCTCCATGATCACCCAAATCGCATCGACTCCCCTCGCAGTTCGCGGCAATTTAGTGATAAAATCCATGGTAATCTGTTCCCATTTCCATTCGGGAATCTCTAGCGGCTGCAATTTACCGTACGGATGCTAGTGCTCGGCCTTAACCTGTCGACAAGTCAGGCATCTCTCCACAAACAATGCAACATCCCTTTTCATACAGGGCCACCAATACTCCTTTCTTACGTCCAAATACATTTTCGTAGCCCCGGGATGAATCGAGAAATTCGATCGATGTGCTTCCTCCATCAAAATAGTATGCGTACCGCCAACAAACGGTACCCAAATCCGACCCTGAAAAGTCATAAGCCCTCAACCATCCGTAACGAATCCTGATACCTGACCTACAACTCGCTCCCTCTTATGGTTTTCTGGTTTCGCAGCCTCGACCTGAGCTCCTTGAATGGTATCCAAAATCAGCGTCATCACCGTCAACCTCATACAAATATCTCAGATCGGGGCGCTTTCCGCCCTACGGCTCAACGCATCGGCCACCACATTAGCCTTGCCTGGGTGGTACAGGATCTGACAATCGTAAATCTTCATCACATCCAACCATCTCCTCTGTCGCATATTCAGATTTGGCTGATCCATCAAGTACTTCAGACTCTTGTGGTCCGTGTAGATGGTACACCGAACCCCATAAAGATAATGCCGCCAGATCTTGAGGGAAAACACCACAGCCACCAATTCCAGGTCGTGGGTGGGATATCTCGACTCATGAGGCTTCAACTACCTCAAAGCATACACTATCACGTGTCCACTCTGCATAAGCACCGCCCCTAAACCCGATATAGATGCATCACAGTACACCACAAAATCCTCCATCCCTTCCGGGAGTGCAAGCACTGGGGCCTCACACAATTTCTGACGAAGGGTCTCGAGTGAGGACTGCTGCTCCGGTCCCCACGAAAATGCAACACCCTTCTGGGTCATCCTAGTAAGTGGCACGACGATCTTGGAGAAATCCTTGACAAACCTTCGATAATAGTCGGCCAATCCCAGAAAACTCCTGATCTTAGTGGGCGATCTCGGCACCTCCAATCTCAACACCGCCTCAATCTTGGCCGGGTCGGCCAATATCCCTTTCTGGTTAACAAGGTGCTCAAGGAACTGGCCCTCTTGTAACCAGAAATCGCACTTGGAGAATTTCGCATACAGTCTCTCCGATCTCAATACCCCAAGAATTTCCCTCAAATGTTCCTTATGTTGCTCCCTGAACCTCGAATATACCAAAATATCATCAATGAATATGATCACCGACTGATCCAGCATCGGCCTGCACACCCGGTTCATAAGATCCATGAACGCAGCCGGGGCATTGGTGAGCCCAAAAGGCATCACCACAAACTCATAATGTCCATAACGAGTTCTGAATGCAGTCTTCTGAATATCTTCATCCCGAACCCTCATCTGATGATAATCCGACCTAAAGTCTATCTTGGAGAACCAAGATGCCCCCTGCAACTGATCGAACAGATCGTCGATCCTAGGTAACGGATACCGGTTCTTAACCGTCAACTTGTTCAACTCCTGGTAATCGATACACATCCGGTGTGAACCATCCTTTTTCTTGACAAACAAAATTGGTGCTCCCCAAGGTGAGCTACTCGGTCGAATAAACCCCTTTCCCCAATAGCTCCTGAAGCTGCGAGGATAACTCCTGCATTTCCGGTGGAGCGAGACGATAAGGCGCCTTGGCGATGGGCGCCGCTCCCAGAACCAAATCGATACGGAACTCCACTTGCCTTTACGGACACCTGGTAACTCTTCGGGGAACACATCCGAAAACTCGCATACTACAGGAACGTCGTCAACCGAATTGGGCCTCCCCGTGGCCACTCGAGCATCCATCACCAAGGCTATGAATCCATTGCAACCCTGCTGCAAACTCTGCCTCGCCCTGGCAGCCAAACAAAATGCCGACCCACACCGGGTCCCCTCACCATACACAGTAAGCATTCCCCTACTAGGGTCTCGAATAGTCACCACCTGTCTCTCGCAATCAATGACTGCCCCAAATTTACTCAACCAGTCCATGCCCACGATGACGCAGACATCCCCCATCGCTATAGGAACCAAGTCTATAGGGAACTTGACCCCAAAGATCTCGAGCACACATCCTCGAATCACATCAGTGGCGTATACCGCTTTCTCATCCGCTATAGAAACTCGTAGGGGTCGACTCATCACCTCCCACTCAATACCGATGTGCTGGCTAAAAGTCAACGATGCAAAAGACCGACTCGCACTCGAGTCAAATAATACCAAGGAAGGTACATAATTCACAAGAAAAGTACCTACGCATATCATAATATAAGCACAATACCTTATCATAAAAGTAAATACACGAAAGAATACATACTAGCTACGACATCAGGCGCCGTGCGGACCTCCTCCGCAGTCAACTGAAAAGCTCTCCCACGAGCCTTCGGAGCCTCGGCTTTCACCGGCTGAGTCTCGGTAACCCTGGCAGCAGGCGTAGATCCCTGGCGAAGGTGGCGGCACTCGGCCTTCCGATGGCCGGTCTGGTTGCAATGAAAGAAAACCATGAATCCCTTGGGGCAATCCCTAGCAATGTGCCCCTCCTTGCCACACTTGTAGCAAGCACCCGATCGACATGCTCCCTTGTGACCCTTGCCGCACTTTCCGCAAGTGCGGCCCTTCTGACCTCCCGACCTCGAATCGGCGGACTTGGTCCGCTTGGCTGCCGGCTGGGACTGAGCCGACCACCGATCCACCCATTGAGACTCGGCCTCCTCCCTGGCCTGGGTCTCCAACTCGATCTCACGCTTCCTGGAATTTGCCTGGAGCTCAGCAAAAGTCTGGTATGATGAGTTCGATACAAACTCCCGGATATCCCTCCTTAGCACACCCAAATACCGGCTCATCCGAGCCTGCTCTGTGGACACCTGCTTAGGGCAAAACATCACCCTCTCATGAAACTTCCGAGTGATCACCGTGATAAAATCATTACCCTGCTTGAGGGTCAAGAACTCCTGAACCAACTGTTCCCTCTCCACCGGGGGAACATACTCGTCTCTGAACATAGCAGTAAACCTCTCCAAAGTCACGGCTGAAACCTCCGCCAGAGTGAAGTTCGCCGTCACGAACTTGCACCAATCCTTTGCTCCCAGGCGGAGTTGGTTCAAAGTGAACCGCACCATCAGATGCTCCGGACATGAACAAGTGTAGAAGCATCCCTCTATATCAGCAATCCATCTCATCGCAGCGATCGGATCCTGCATCCCGTCAAACTCGGGTGGTTTCGTGTTGCTGAACTCCCGGAACAGCAACGAGTGACCTCCCTGTGGTTTGGTAGTGGCCACAGCTGCGGTAGCTGCAGCGGCTGCGGCCTCAGTCACCGGGGCATACCGCTCATCAAAAGTCTCCATCAGTGTGGTCTTAATAGACCCAAACATCTCCGGAATATCAGCCCGGATCGCTGTAGCCACCTCCTCTTGAATCATCTGACGAAGCTCCTCGTCACTCACACTCCTCGTACCATGTCTGTGGCGTGGTCCAACCATGATGCCTCTGAAATACAACATAGAAATATCAGAGACTCTATCGAGCATAATCGCACTCGATAACGCAACCCTACTCAGTCTCCGATACCCAGGGATTCTTACTTGGATTGCCCACTGACCCGGTGTCTTCAGTAGTACGGGACCAATACTACCAACTACACCGCATCAGCATTCACCCCAAGTCCTCCTCCCCAAACCCTGGATCATGAGCACTCTATTCTTGCCATGCACTAGCTACCCACGCGCTCTCAAAGCACCTCATAGAAGCAGATTTCCCTAGACTAAGGCATCACAAATCAGGCCACTCTAGTCCTAATATGAATACCTAGTCTACTAGCATGCGTATCATATAATATCATATCATATCTCATAACACATATTGTAAGAGTATTTTGGGGATGTTACTGTTCGGGTGCTGGTTGACCGTACACATTTCTTCTCCTTTGGTTGTTTCAAAACCTCTTATCAAATTTTTATTGATTTTATTAATAAAAAGATTTTCTCAAATCCCCGGTTTGAGTTCAGTTACGCCCGAAGGTGTATCCGAATCCCTCAAACCAAGGCTCTGATACCAACTTGTAACGACGTAAATTTTAAAACCAATTTTTCATTTTTGTAAACATCAAAAACATCGATTAATATTTCAAATTCAAACGTGAACAATATTGTCACAACAAAATACATCCCAATGATCATAAAATAGTTTTTCCCCGACAATGTGTACAATCACGCCGGCGCCTTCCCACGGTCCTCGTTAGTACCTAAAACACATAACACAACAATTGTAAGCATAAATGCTTAGTGAGTTCCCCAAAATACAACTTAAGCATATACGCCTTTCCAGGCGCTGACCTTCCGGTCCATGTGTCTCAGAGGACTTCCATCCCGACT
This sequence comes from Lactuca saligna, assembly GCF_052625555.1. Classification (NCBI taxonomy): domain Eukaryota; kingdom Viridiplantae; phylum Streptophyta; class Magnoliopsida; order Asterales; family Asteraceae; genus Lactuca; species Lactuca saligna. The sequence continues at coordinate 190,828,742 of NC_136419.1, read as the reverse complement.
AGGTAAACCTTCCGGTCCTACCCACGTCAACCTTACGGTCCACATCACAACGCCTTCCGGCCTATAACATATTCGCCTTTCGGCCCATAACATAATGCCTTCCGGCCCATATCAAGCATATCATACATGGCACATATAAACGATTAACTTATCACACACAATACATATATCTCATAACATATCCAACCTTCCGGTCACACAGTCAAACCCTTCCAGGTACAGTATAGTGAGAAGACTCACCTCGTAGAAACTCTAAGATGTCGCGTCCTCGTTATCACCGAATACCACTGACGACTCTACCTCGCCTAAACATAAAATATCATTTAATACTCAAAGACTTCCACCACTAAAACTTTATCCCTTATCATCATTCCTCAGAGGGTAAAAGACCATTTTACCCTTCCTTGACCTAAAGTCCTCATGTTGACCAAAACCCTAAAAGTCAACAAAAGTCAACCCTGAGAGTACGCGGGGCGTACTGCTAGATGTACGCGGGGCGTACATCGCCAATTCCTTGGATCGGGATCTCCACCCAATACGCTGCGCGTACTGGAAGTTACGCCCAGCGTAACCATCAAAATCCAACACTCTTCATTTCTGGTCTTAATCGATTAAGTCATTACTCCAACTTCTAGATCCGACTCTTTTAGTGTGTCTAAACCCATAAAGTCGAGACCTTTAAGCCTTGGCATGGCTGTAAAGGCTCCAACATCTCATAACAACATTCTATTCCAACTCAAGGACCTAGATCTCATGCATGGTGCAATATCCACATCCAAGATGCCATTTTTATGAGTCTACAACTCCAATAGATCAGAAATATGAAGTATCTAAGCTTATGGAGGCCATTTGCACAAAAAGTCTCCACCTTTGGGACATAAACCCTAGAAAATGATACCTTAACCATATAACATGAACCAAGTGACAAGATCCGAACTTTTTACCTATTAATGAAGCTTTAACTCTTGCAAAGCTCAGATCTACACTTAAGCACCACTTCTAGCCTTTCCAATGAGCTCTTCTTCTCCTTTGCAACCTTGGAATGGCACCACCAAGCTTATAATACACACACAAAGGCTAAAGAACGAATGCACACACTTTTTAGGGTTTCACTATGAGGTATGGTGGCTGAGAAGTCCAGCCACACATTCCTTCTATAGCCCTCCAAAGGAAATTAGGGTTTTAGATCTGGATAAGTTACTCCGGGCGTAACCTTGGGTACGCTCCGCGTACCTGAGGGTGAACGCGTCCAAAATGAAGTGCGCAAGTACGCGCGGCGTACGCCTTGTACGCCCAGCGTACTCGCCTAACATGAAACCCTAAATTAACAACATAACCCAAAATAGAAGAATACCTGGATTCGGGCAGTTACAAAACTCTTCAAAACTTTTCATCTCCATAACATATGATTTAATGGCCTTTTAAAAATGAGACTCTTCATTTTCTGTAACCTATGAGTTTAATGACTCTTTTAAAGAAAAAGACTTTTGGAATTCCATAAGTTGAGGACAAATTATGGAGCCCATTAAAATCATTTAAATCATTATTTTAATTAACATAATAATCAAATAATTCATACATGATTCAATTAAACTCATATGATCAAGATAATTCATATGAAACAAATTTCATGACATTAGCCTAATCATATAAGCTAATACAAAACATGAAACTTTGACAATTATCTTTGAAATTGGATAAGGATAATCATTACCACATCAAAAACATGTTTATTTGTTCAAAAACAGTTTTGGGTAACGATTCCAGTCCAATTCCAACTTTAAAACTCGAAAATCTGCATTCTGGAGCACCAACTCGTCGAATACATGAATTGACTTGGCGAGTTGGTTAGTTTAAAGGAGTGACTCGGCGAGTCGGTCAATGGACTCGGCGAGTCCACTGTCCAGAAAGCAGAAAATTGATTTTTTCAAGCTTTGAAAACATGTAGCATCAAGTATAATGGAAAATAATCCTAGTCTCTGATACCACTAATGGGTTTTGAGCACTCTAACAAACTTAAGGTACACATAAAACCCTAAATGTTTTGGATCTATGTTTTCTCTAATTATATATACAATTTCATTTTTCCAAAGCATTACCCTAACTAGCATACGAAACTTTCGTACTTGTATAATAAAACTAGTTAGATAACATACCTTTCTTATAGTTTGTTACTTGGGGCTTTAATATCCTACCACCAATAATATGTATACCTCAAATGGAACCACAAATCACCACTAACAATTGGAAGGTTTGAGAGAGAGTATCTTTGCACACAATCGGTTATGCCCTTTCACATGCACCCACTAGTGCCGATTTTAGTAGCTAGAGGAGTTCTTATATCGTGTGGCATGAATAGGGTTACATCCATGTAAACCCTAATACCCATGACCTTTCATATTACTTAGGATCCATGGGTAAAAACCTCGATGGACTATCCATGGACTTCTATAATGGTTTAGCCCATTCTAAATAACCTTTGGCCCACTCTATAAGAATCCATATTTAGTTAGTCTCCTTTTGATCACTAAATTAACTCCAAATTAATTCTTGACCAATACTAATAATATGATTTCAAATTAATATATTAGAACTTATAATATGTTAATAAATCATAAATATGCTCTTGTCAAAAGTCCATTCTTACAAATTGTTCTGGTGAAATGTAATGCAAAGGGACCATGCTAAATTGGGTCAAGTACATACCAAATATACTAATGGACTTAGACACCTTATCCAACATTTACTCCTCTTGGATTTGGTGACTTTTTGGTTCTTAATGCTAGTTGACTTTCACTAATTACTTTCCTAAAGGAAATTGTGACTTTGACTAAGGAAATTATCATAAGCTTCTCTAACCATTTTAACAACTAAGAACAGTCAAGGTAATCTCAAGCTTTTTGGATTACTATAGCCAAGTTAAAGATTTAAAACAAGTATTTCACCATTGGATTCTAATCATATGTTCATCAAAAGTCAAAGTAAGGAAACATTAAGTCAACTAGCTTTCCCTTATTTATTTTACATCAAACTCTTATTTTTGTTGAACTTTCTATTTAAATCTTAGTTTAATCCTAGTATTATTTCAAGTATTTGAAAAGATCAAAACCCCATTTCTACTTTTATTGTCATTTTACAAGTATTTTTACAAAGAGATTTTTCATAGAGTTATAAAATTGAACCCATCTCCATGAATTCGACTATTTTACCACTATACACTATTTTAGTGTAAAAGATTTAGGATTACTAATTTTGTTGGCCTCAACAACCACCAGTAGTCCAGGACAAAAAATTAAAATATTTTAAAATATACCAGATGGTTACAAGGTTATTCCTATTATATTTTCACTCTCTATCGTTAAACACTAACAGCGGTTGGTGACATATTCTCTGGGTTGTCACATCTTCCCCATGTTAAAATAAATTTTGTCCCAAAATTTAACGTGTAGCGGGGGTTTTCAAATAAATGGGGATACTTGCTCCTCACTTGATCTTCACATTCCCATGTATATTATGGTCCTCTCTTAGAGTTCCTTCGTACCTTTACTATGGGAATGCGGCTCTGTTTAAGCCTCTTGCTACATGATCCATGATCTCAATTGATTCCTCAAAGAAGTTGAGTTTTATGTCAATCTGGATTTCATCGAGACGTAATACTAGTGTGTCTTCAGAGAGCAAGTCGGTAGGCGACCAAGCCTATTTTAGTAAGGATCTCAAAAGGTCCTATGTATCTCGTGTTGAGTTTGCCCCTCTTGCCAAAATCATATAACTCCTTTCCAAGGAGATACTCTTAGAATGACTCTATCCGCAACTTGAAATTCAAGTGGTTTTCGTTAAAAGTCGACATATTTCTTTTGATGATCACGATCTATTCTCAATTGTTACTTAATTTTCACGATCTTTTTGTTGGTTTCATGAGTAATATTTGATTCGGTTAAAAAGTACTCCCGACACAATGGTGAACGACACTTCCTACAATAAAGTGCTTCAAATGGCGCAACCTTTATGATCATGTAATAACTATTATTATAGGAGAACTCAACCAACCGTATGTGACTATCCTAAGCATCTCCAAAGTCTATCATGTGTGCTCTGAGCATATCATCCAAGGTTTGTATGGTCCTTTCGCTTTGACTATCTGTCTATGAGTGATAATGGGTGATAGGTTTGTATGGTCCTTTCTCTTTGACCATCTGTCCATCAGGACATGAATCGGCTTTCTCTTTCAGAAATAATAGATGTTAGTATGTCATGTAGTTGGACTATATCTTTGACATAAGTCAAGGCTAACTTTTCCATTTTTTCCTTCTTCTTAATAGGTAGGAAATGGGTAGACTTAGTCAAACGATCCATTACTACCCAAATCGTGTTGTAACCGCTATGTATCTTGGGTACTTTTCTGATGATGTCCATGGCGACTTGCTCCCATTTCCACTTGGGTATTTTCGGTTGTTGCTGTAAACTCAATTGTTTTTGGTATTTTGCCTTGGCCTTAGCATAGGTCAAGCACTTGGTTACATAGATGGTTATTTATGCCTTCAATTTCGGCCACCAATACGTTTTCTTTTAGTAAAGATACATCTTCTCATATCATGGGTGAATTGAGTATCTTGTCTTGTGAGCTTAGTCAAGTATTAAGCTCCTGATGTCACCAAATTTTTGTACGCAAATTTGGTCCTTGAAACGCAAGGTTCCATCTTCCTTGGACACGAATTGTTTCTCCATACCTCATAAGCATTCCGCTGCCATATTTTCTTCTTTAAGTGCCGATACTTGTGCTTCTCGGATTTGGGTACGAAAGTTTGATTGAATGATTAGAGTTAGTGATTTCACTCTGCGAGGTTTGAATCTTTTCTTTCTACTTAGGGCATTGGCTACCGCGTTAGCCTTTCACGGGTGGTATCGAATCTCGCACTCATAGTCATGTAGCAGTTCAAGCCATCTTTGTTGTCTCATGTTGACATATTTTTTTATTGAAGATGTGTTGAAGGCTTTTATGGTCGGTGTATATGACACACTTCATGTCAAACAAGTAGTGTCACCAAATCTTCAAGGAGAAAATTACAACTCCCAATTCTTAGTCATGGGTGGGGTAATTATTCTCATGAGTGTTGAGTTGGTGCGAAGCATATGGGATCACTTTTTCTCTTTGCATAAGTACACATCCCATACCATGGTGTGATGCGTCGTAATAGATGACAAAGTCTTCGGCTCCTTCTGGAAGTGAAAGAATTGATTCACTACACATCATATGTTTCAATTTTTGAAGTGCAGATTCTTGCTATTTGTTCCATTCGAACTTCGTATCCTTCAGTGTGAGTTTCATGAGGGGTTTGGCTATCTTTTAGAAATTTTCTATAAATCTCTTGTAAGGATCCACGTGAATACCGTTGTTGCGGACCACTTTTCCTAGAAAGTGTACTTCCCTGGTCTAAAATTCACACTTCGAGAAATTTTGCGTACAACTTCTCCTTTCTTAATAACTCCAAAATGATTCGAAGCTGTTGAATGTTTTTTCCTCTGTTCATGAGTATATCAATATATCATTGATAAATACGATCACGAATTTTTCTAGGCAAGGCTTACAAACACGGTTCATTAGATCCATGAAAACTTTTGGGGAATTAGTTAGGTTGAAAGGCATAACTAGAAACTCGTATTGGTCGTAGCGAGTTATAAATTCCATCTTTGGGATGTCTTCTTCTTGTACTTGAAGTTGATGGTACCTTGACCTTAAATCAATCTTTAAGTAGAAGTTGGATCCTATGATCGAATAGATTATCAATCCTTGGGAGTAGATATCTGTTTTTGACAGTCAACTTATTTCATTCTTGATGAATTGCACCAATCCTTCTTCCTGATGAACTGCACCAAGGCTCCTCAGGGTGAGAAACTTGGTCTTATAAATCCTTTATCCAAAAACTCTTGAAGTTGACCAGACAGCTCTTGCATTTCCGAAGGGGCTAATCGGTAAAATTCAAAGTTCAATTTTGCAAATTGGTTGTAGTCCGGGAAAGTCCTACGAAAATACATCAGGAAAATTACATACTTGGAGTTATGTATTTTATTTCCTTCTTCTTTACCCTCTTATCTATGATGTGGTGCAAGAAAGCATGATATTTCTTGTGAATGTATTTTTATGCCTTCATACAAGAGATGTTTATAAGGATTTTGTTGGTCTTATCTCTATATATTACTAAGGATTCCTCATTCGGTAAAGGTAATCGTACTTCCTTGTTGTAGTATAAGATCTCAACTCAGTGTAGTTATAACCAATCCATGCCAATTATGATATCAAAGCTACCGATGATCATATACATGAGGTTGACGTGAAATGTGTAGTTATTGAGAGTTAGAAGGTAGTTTTTTAAGATTTCCTGAGTACTTCCAGATTCTTCATTAGCCATTTCTACCATATAAGGCTCACCTAAGTTCCTAGACGTGAAATGGTGGGATCTTGGATGGAACCCCTTACGCTACTCACAAAAGCTCTTCCCCAGACGTTTCCTCCTTCATTCCTCAGCTTTGAGTAGTTTCTCTTGATGTGCTTAGTAATCCTGCACTTAAAACAGGCTTGATTATCTGGCAAGGTAGCCACCCCTGGGTTGTTTGTGGAGGTAAGAGCAGTCGCGGGCTATCTAAGTATTTTACGGTATGCCCTCTATCATTGAACCTAGTATAGTGCACAAAGTTGCTGGAGTGGTGGAAGTGACACGAGTTGCACTTCAAGTGTTTACTCATATACTGTCCTTAATAGGTAGGGGCTGTAGCCAGTGTTTAGGAGGGACTGATAGTGTATGCCCTGATAGTTTTCTGTCTCTTGTTGGGAGCTTGCTTGGAGGTACTCTTGAATTCTCTTCTGGATTTGCATTTTTCCCCCTGAATTCAGATTGTCAGCCTTATGGAACAAAGTTCCTCGTCTTTTTTTTTTGGACAAGTTATACGCTAAATTTTTTGCACTATCATATGTTGATGGCCGAGAGGTCGTGACTAACCCTTGAATTTGTTGAAAAAATCCCCATATGTACCTCTACACCTTCTTTTACTTAAGATTCACAAATTTTGGGCAAAGTATTGCATGATTGTTGAACCTGTTGGTGTAGGTTGAGAGGTTGGCATCATTCATTGTTAGGTTTCACAGTTCGTGGTCTAATTGTTACAACTCCGCTTGAGGACAATAGTCCTCGATGACCATTTGCTTCACATGCTCCCACGTTAGGGTATTAGTATTTGCGATACCCATGGTCTTGACATGGCTTTTCCACCGATACACGGTTCCATCCGTGAAAGTTGATGCAACAAACTTAACCATGCTTTCCTTCATGAAAGATCTGATGTTGAAGACAAACTTAGTATTTGCAATCCACCTTGTGAGACCTACGATCCATTCATTCCCATATAGTGTTTTAGGCTTGAAATTTACTAAATCCTTGTAGGTGCATGTCCATTGAGCACCTTGATGGTTTACTTAGGAGTTTTCTCTTCCTGCTCCTATTCCATAGTTTGTGTGGTGATTTCTTGCAAGTGTGGCTAGCGCTTTAGTTACCCTTTGCTCGACCATTTCTTCAATATCCATGTGGTCAAGAGGTGGGTTACTCTGTGTAGACGGAGCATCTTGCTTAGCTTGAATATATTTGATATATCTGGTAATTCTTTTGGGTTTCCGTTTCTAATTCCTTGAGGCAGTATTGAGAAGTGAGTTAATTTGGTTAGAATTAGTAAGTACGTACTCTCATGTTTAGGTCATGGTGTGTTAGCGTTAGTGTTAATAGAAACAGTAATATCACACAACACAGATTTTCATGCAAACACGTAATCATACTATGCATCATATATCATATAGAGAAACCATCAAAACAGGGGTGGTTCGAGTAGGAAAAGCTTTGATATTACAAAACATGCATGTATGAGATTTTCCCCAATAATCTAACCCAAAAAAAAAAGTATTAGTATCCCTCCTAGCCCACGTGCTAAGGTACAAAAAAGAAAACTAGAATTTGCAATACATTATCAAGAGAGTCATTAACTGAACTAATTGTTTACACACATACTATATACAAACATCAGAAAAAGAAACTCTTGACTTCACCCTCTCCACCTAGAGCTCCAAACTGTCTGTGTAACTAATGATGGGTTTTATACATAGGAAACAATCCTATGCGTGCGCGCAACTCTAATGTGAGGATCTATGTTTTCACTATTAGACATACAATCATTGAACACAAAAACAAGAAACCCTAGGAGGCACATGTAATTTTTGAAATTAACATATAATTAGGTTTAGGATACATACATTTATTGTAATATTGTAATAACGAAAAAATCCTTGAAGATCTTGAACTTTGGTAGCAAGCGCCACAAGTGTCGCGCCTCTAATGGCTTACAAACAAAACTAGCAACCAAGGATTACTATGGAGAGAGAGAATGGAGTGGAAAATTTTGCTCCAAGCCTTTCTTGAAGTGCACGGGACGAAATCCAACCCTATAAGGGTTTATATAGGTGATAAGGAAGGTTTAGGATAAGGCAGGTGTATCTCAGATAATCCTAATCCTTTAACTTCCTCCCTAAGGCTTCTAAGGCACCCTTAGAGGCAAAGGAAACCCTAAGAAACTCTAGATTTCATTCCACTCCTGTAAGGGAGGTTCTAGAATGCTCAATGCTCAACTTTTGAATATTGTCACCTTTAGTCCCTGCAGTTTCAATTAATTCTTTATTCCCAAAATTAATTCCAAATTAATTTTTGATTAAATATTAATTAAACAATATGATTTATAATTAATATATTATATCCATAATACATTAATAAATCATTTATCTTGATTTCAAATTAATTTATTAACCAAGTAATAAATTAATAAATCACTCTTCTCTCACTAACAATTATCCTATTCAATAGCCAGGTTTGAATGCAACCCAAAGGACATTGCTACTATTAATTCAAGTTTATACAAATTATAGTTATGGGCTTAGACACCTAATTCAACAGTCTCCCACTTAGACAAGTCTAATAACTATAACTGCCAGTATAAGTACCAAATTGACTAGCAAATTGTAGCTACCAAAAGTCGTTGTCGAACTCTGACCTAGTAAGTGATGTGTCCTTAGATAAGGGATCAAATATTCCTCCGTTCTACAAGATATCATATGGACATGAGACATGGATTATAATCAATCTATGTCCAATAGTTGTTTCCCGATTTCCAATTTATGACAACTGACTAACTGAACAAATCAAATCAGTCCAGGCTTGGCCAAGCACTTAGGGTGTCATCACTAAATCAACTAAGGGCCCATAAATATCACTTTTAACCTATTTAGGGTAAAAGGAATGGATAAACTTTAACTCATACGCTTGTACTAGTTACTCATCAAATCATACACAATAATCCTTTTTATAACATCAAGTTACTGATGCGTTTACGTATTAACAATGCACAACCTACTCATAAACAACAACTATATGTCTCCGTTTCATGAATATAAGATATTATCGTCTCACAATCACTGGTGATAGAATCTATTAAGTGATTTAAGTGAGCATGGGTTTAATCCAATACTCAAATCCTATTTCGGGAGTAATCATGAACACTGCAGCAAACATTTTCTATGTCTAAGCACTTAGACATCTAAGCACTTAGACAATCTACAGATGAATTCATGACAGTCTTAATTCACTACTTACTTTAATAGTATGGTCGAATGTGGATGTTTGAATAATCCTGTTATTCGGGAAGTAAAACATGCGAAGTGAAACACAAGAATAACCTAATTCAATATGGTCTAAATACATTTGAATATAAATAAAAAATTATTATTTAATAACCATATTAATTAGACTTTATTCATTGTATATTATTTCGAACAATCAACTAAATACTTGAATTAACACATCCTTCATGCCATGCTCTTAGCATGTACACCATGTTTATCTATGATCCTTCCTTTTTGAAATAGATCAATTGGATACATTTTCAATTATACTCCTTTCATAATTCTAAATCCTTATTACAAGTGTAATAATACCAAATTCTTGCCACTTCTAGAATGTGTTAGAGTCTAAACTTTCATGCAATAATCCTTTTATAATGTCAAGGCGCCAAAGTCACAGAGACTTTGCCAACGATATTACAAAGCATTCTACTGGAGATTTGTAACAAAATAATCCATGCAAGCGAAGTCTCATATTCAAAGTACATTCCTTTGAACATTCTTCTTGCCAAAAAGTTTCTAACTTATATATAGACTCTTAATATCCAACTCCCATAATGGAAACATTTCCATATTGCCATTTGATATCCATTCTTAACAGAATCCTATCTATTCAGAATTACGTCAATACGGTCCATTTATTACTATACTTCCAATTATCCACAAGCAACCAATCTTTAGCGAACCTCATATTGTCCTTGACAGTAGTTAACAACTTTAGTCCTATCAAGTTCTAGTCTTTTCCCTCTTAATGCACTTGGCCATCTAGAAAATCAGAACAAGTTGATATTATAGCATGTACAATCGTATCTATACCCGAAGCATATGGGATTCGATCCATAATGTCTTACATAGAGACATGATATTTGACCAGTCTCCTGCTATAATATTTCTATATATAGAATTTCCAATTTTGAAACATTTCAACCTGATATTCATGTATGCTCATGACTAAGTTTGATTAACACTTCAATCTAAACTGTTAGATTAGAAATGAAGTAATAGTACCCTCTCCCTTTTTATAGCGAAACAAATTCCAAACCATCCAACTTTGCAAATTGAAAACTTTGTTTCCTATAAATAGCATTGCTAAGTTGCTACACTCATCATAATGTTTATGCTCCCATTAGCATAATAATTATATTCTTACTAGCATAACAATTATGATCCCACTAGCTTTGACATGTATCCAGAAATCAACTGGACTTCTAGAAATCAATACCTATTGACTTTATTACCAAAGTTCAATATGTGTTTATCTAGGCTTCTCAAGCTCATGCACCATTCATTAAATAGCTTATGTGTGTATAATCCTTTATTAACTTATAGCAACAAGTCCCGAATGTTCAAACCTTTTGCCATTTCTCAAAATTCGAACTATGAAAAGGGATGTTGTAATCATACCCGAATTTGAGAACACAATTATAACAACTGCAAACTCTAATTATATTTATCAATCCTTTTAAAATCTACTAGTGAAAGCGTTTCCGCATAATCATTTTCATGGAGTAGGGAGAAACCTCTTTTCCACTTAGATTTTTTGGTATGTGTGTTCCTATCCATGTGGATTTATCATTTGAAACCACTCTCATAAGACAAGGTTTATGATAAATTCAAACTTATATGGATTGAACTTGCTTAATCCCAATTTCTTACCATCTGGTAGCACAAGGACCTACCAATGCTTCTAGTTATTGAGCAACTCGCCCACACTGACGAATGTTACCTTCGCAGATCAAGGTGCTTTGCCTTATGCAATGAAATAAGTGTTGAATAAGGTGTGTAAGTCCATAACTATATTTGGTATGTACTTGACCCGATTTAGCATGGTCCATTTGGGTTGCACTTCACCGGAACAATTTGGACTTTTGAGAAGAGGATATGTATGATTTATTAATATATTTTAAGTTATAATATATTAATATGAAATCATATTATTTAAGTGTTATTAATCAATAATTAATATGGAATTAATTTTATGGTCAAAAGAGACTAATTAAATATATAGGGATTGATTGTGTAAATCATTCATTCTTATAATGTGGGCTAATGATCCATGATTCCTTATGTTGGGCTTAACCCATGTAGTGACCCATGGATGCTCTATGGAGGTTAAAACCCATGGATCATGAGTAATGTGGAAAGTCATGAGTTACGAGGTGTAACCCGAATGTGCACACTATATAAGAAGCCCTTTGGTTCATGAAAATGGAACCCTAGAATATATACAAGAGTGTGGTCGATTTTTGAGCTAGAGAAAGCCTCTTCCGAGTTCCAAAGTGTTAGTGGTAATTTGTGATTCCACTTGAGACATTCACATTATTGGTGCTAAGCTCTTAAAGCTCCAAGCAATAATCCACAACAAAAGGTATATTTCCTAACTTGTTTTATTTACTATGTATCAAAAGTTTTGTATCCTAGTTAGGGAAATACCTTGGAAACTTCAAGTTTGCATGTATAATAGTGAAAACATAGATCCAAGGTATTTAGGGTTGCATTAACACCTTAAGAGTGTTAGGATGCTCAAAACCCTTCAGTGGTATCAGAACTTAGGCTTGCTTTCAATTATACTTGATGCTACTTGATGTTTTAAGTTGACAAATTCGAGTTTTTTCCTCTCTGACTGATGAACTCACCAAGTCCACTAGTGGACTTGACGAGTCCATGTACAAATTAAGCTACTCGATGAGACCAGTTCATGGACTCGCCGAGTTGGCTGGGCTAAGTGCAGAAAAAGGATTTTTTTTGGCCACAAATGGATATGATCATTATCCCAAACTGTTTTGAATCATAAAAATATTTTTTTAAGATATGATAATGATTATACTAGTCCATTTGAAAAGTGGTCATCAAAATTTTATGCTTTGTTTTATTGTATATGATTAGTTTAAATTACATGGAATTTGTTTGATTTAAATTACCTTGTTCATATGAGTTTAATCTGGAACTTGAACATTCTTGTTAGTTGAATTGTTCTTCTTGGTGATTTTAATGGCCTCCATAACTTGTTCTCGAGTTATGGAATTCCAAAGGTTTTCTTTTAAATGGATCATTAAAAGTCATATGTTATAAAAATTAAGAGTCTCATTTTCAAGAACCATCAAACTCATATGTTATGAAGTTGAAAAGTTTTGAAAAATTTCAAAACTTTCCTTCAAGTTTTGGAATTCGTAAGGTCACCCATTAATACTTTAATTCCAAACCCTACAGTTTTAAAAGTTTAGAATTCAACTCTTCTACTATTATAATATTATAAGTTTAATAATATATATATATATATATATATATATACATATATATATATACATATATATATATATATATATATATATATATCTATATATATAAGAACAAGTCAGTCTTACCATTAGTAGGCCTCATTCACAAAGCATGTCTATAAGGGGGTATAAGGTTATTTCCTATAAAATGGTGGTTTAATAGGTGTCCACTAACACCCACCGCTTCCTTGACTAGTGGAGGGTCGTTATCCAAACATGTAGGATAGGACATTAATTATCATTAAGTATAATGATAATTATAAAATAACTAAATATTTTTTAAATTCCCAATCTTAGTTAGTTTAGGAAAATGTGAATTTGATGCTAACCCATAAAATTACACTTTGCACCTTACCAAGTCATTGGTGGAGTGTGTGAGGTTAACCGTCACACTAACATGGACTAGTAAGGGTGGCAAAGGGTGGGTTAATGTTTGTTATAGATCGTTGGAGTGTGTGTGGTTAACCGACACATGGATTAGGTGATAAATGACATTAACAGTACCAAGTATACTTGTATGGTTATTCACACCTTATTTGTGATCCTCGGTATCCCAGTCACAAACTTGAAGGGAATAATCGCGATTTAAAGATGCCCTTGAAGAGTTCAATGAATCTCAAAAGAATCTAGGAATTTCAATTCAACTAAAACCTAATAATTGAATTTCGTTTTTCATGGTAGAAAAATTGTTAAATCGTTATTTACCTCCTTTGCAACTTCCAATTGAATTTCAATTCAACTAAACCTAATAATTGAATTTCGTTTTTCATGGTAGAAAAATTTGCAACTTGAATTACGGCATCCCTCTTCCAATTGTAAAATATTGTGTTGGGTCGTAGCGTTAATATCTTATATAAACTTTGCCTTTCTTCTTTTTCAAATGTCTTCCAACAATGTTGCTTCTGGCTCAAACCCAACTGGCTCCTTCTCTCTCATGAACCTTTGTGGGAGAGTCATCTTTGTTGGAACTAATTTCAATGATTGGATTAGGACATAAGGATGGTCACTCGTTATGAGGACAAGGAATATGTCCTAAAAAAAGAGCTTAAGGTCATCGATGAGTCATCGATTACTCCTGAGGAGATTGCTGAGTACACTACCCACGATAAGGATGCCACTAAGGTGTCCTGCATCATGTTGGCCACAATGACAGCAGAACTCCAAAGTCCTATAAGGACTTTACCCGTTTGAAATGCACCAAGATCTGATGGAAAGATACTACTAGAGTGCAAGACAAGAGAGGTATGAAATCATCACCTCCATGATAACAACTCAAATGAATGATGGAGAGTCCATCACGGCCCACTTACAGAAAATGAAAAGATTCGTGGGCTGTTTGCTTAAGTTAAATGTGAAATTTGATGAGGAGCTTGCTATAGATATTATTCTACACTCCTTACCTCCATATTTTGATCAATTTCGCATGATCTATCATATGAACAAGGAGGATTTCACACATAGCAAACTTTAGGGACTTTTGAGGACTACTGAAAGTAGTCTCAAAGGTAAAAATGTTGTTACCACTCCTACTACTACTCCAGTCTTAGCAATCGGGCAAGGCAAGGGAATGAAGACAAAGACCTCTTCCTATATATTTTGAGATTCATTGAACTTTTCAATGGAATGTTTAATCTCAATTACACCCTTCAAGTTTGTGACTGGGATACCAAGGATCATAGAAAAGGTGTGAATGACCATGCAAATTAGCTTGGTACTCTCGATTTCCTTTATCATCTAATGAATGTGCCGGTTAACCATACACGCTCCATTAATCAACGATAAGTTACAAGCTACCCCTTTCCATCCTTCATTAGTCCATATTAGTGGATCTGTTAACCACACACGCTCTACTAACCGAGCAATAAGGTGCAATGTGCAATTTCATGGGTTAGCATTAAATTCACATTTTCCTAAAGTAACTAAGATTGGGAATTTTGTAAAAGCATTTAGTTACTTTATATTGTTCATTATACTTATTAATGAGGATTTAATGTCCTATCCTACCCATTTGGCTAACAACCCTCCACCAGTCAGGGAATCGGTGGGTAAGAGTGGACACCCATTGAATCGCCATTTTATATGCAATTTCTTTATACCCCCTTATAAACCAGCTTTGTGAATGAGGCCTACGAACGTTAAGACTGACTTTTCTTATACATATATAATATTAAACCTTTAATTATATATATACAGTATAAGGTTGTATTTTAAACTTTTGAAATTCTAGGTTTTTTTATTTTAATTTTATTAAAATTTTCAAAATTAAAACCATTTAATTTACAATTTTAAAATTTTAAAAAATTTTGATTTAATAATTATTCAAAAAATTAAATAGTTAATTAAATTATTAAAATCAAATAAAGATTACCAATTTAAATTAAACATATTAACTTAATATAATCCTTTATCCATGGATTTTGAAATTTAGGTAGTTATATCTTTAATTATCCAATTAAACAATTAACAAGATCATTACCAAAAATAAAAACCTACTAACTTATTCCTTAGATTTCGAAATCTTCTACTTAGAGTGGAAAGAAAGGTTTTCAACCTTGCATAAAAATTAAAAAACCCTAGGGTTAGGAAACCCTAGATTTCAACTCAAAGGTGGCCAAAGGAAAGGGTTTGAAAACCCTTAGGGATTTTTGAAAAAAGGATTCTTAAACCCTAATTTAAGAAAATTGAAAGGCCTTAGGGTTTAATAGGCATAAACCCTAATTTTGTCTGGTTCAATCAGTTGTAACAAATCTAATTGAAAACAAGAAAACATATGCTCTGATACCACTGATGGGTTTCATACATAGCAAACAATCTTATGTTTGCATGCAACCCTAATTTGAGGATCTATGTTTGCATTGAACAAAAAATATAGAAACCCTAAGAGGCACATGTAATTTTAGAAATTAACATATAATTAGGGTTAGGATACATACCTTTACTTTTATATTGTAATAACAAACAAATCCTTGAAGATCTCGAACTTTGGTAGCAAGCGCCACAAGTGTCGCGCCTCTAATGGCTCACAAACAAACCTGGCAACCAAGGATTACTATGGAGAGAGAGAATGAAGTGGAAAATTCGTCTATAATCCTTTCATGGAGTGCATGGGACGAAATACAACCCTATATGGGTTTATATAGGTGACAAGGAAGGTTTAGGATAAGGCAGGTGTATCTTAGATAACCATAATCCCTTAACTTCCTCCCTAAGGCTTCCAAGGCACCCTTAGATCCCAAGGAAACCCTAGGACATTCTAGATTTCATTCCACCCCTCTAAGGGAGGTTCTAGAATGCTCAATTCTCAACGTTTGAACATTATCACCTTTAGTCCCTACAGTTTCAATTAATTCCTTTAATCCCAAAATTAATTCCAAATTAATTTCTGATTAATTATTAATTAAACAATATGATTTCTAATTAATATATAATATCCATAATACATTAATAAATAATTTATCTTGATTTCAAATTAATTTATTAACCAAGTAATAAATTAGTAAATCATTCTTCACTCTCTAACAATTATTTTATTCAATTGCCAGGTTTGAGGCAACCCAAAAGGACATTGCTACTATCAATTCAAGTTTATACAAAGTATGTTTATTGGCTTAGATACCTAATCCAGTAACTAATCACCTCCTCTAATACCTGATGATGGAACTGAGCCTCACCTCTCTCTCTTCCTGCAACTGGTCCTGAATGAGCAGGGTCCTCGTCTCCATCACATCCCTCTCCTCCTCCAAATACTATACCCACTCTATGAGGTGCCTCAGGACCATCCTCAAATTAAAGAGCTCGGAGTCCTTCGCTCCTATATGATATGAGTGATGGGCGGTCCATTGTACTAGGAGGGAGATATCCTGGTCGACCGGTGTGTCCAAGTATCATTCGAATTTCAGGTATTTTCATTTTAGCCCTTATCCTATTTAAAGTTGCATATTTGGTCCCTTGTTGTTTAAAGAATCATAATTCAGCCCGTACGTTGGGTGTATGTGAGGTACACACATCGTACTTGCAAGAACCTTGATCACCAAAGCCATGTTAGTACGATGGGTGTACCTGTGGTGTGTCGGGCATACTAGCTTAGCCTCTAAACACTAATGGTAAGGGTTTGATCCCTATTTAATCCACCTTATGCCTCCCTTGAACATTTCTTATCAGCCACCCTTCCCTCATTAACCCTAATCTTGAGTCTAAGCTTTGTGTACATGTGGGAGTTTGGAGCGTATTAGTTATTTTGGTGCTCATTTGTTGAAGAAGAAGGCTAGTGAAGATGGAAGTGTTGCTTGCAATCTTGTAGATCTAGAAACTACTTCACCGTGTGCATCTTCTGAAGGTATAAAGTTTATGCCTTGATGTGTTTCCTTTTAGATCTCCATAGATTAGTTTTTCTTAGCTTTTTGTCCCAAATGTTGGACTTTTGGGAGTATGGACCACTCTAGAACAATGTACCTTTACTTTCACATGTTTTAGGCCTTGTAGATTCATAAAATGGTTGCTTGATCCTTTCCCTTGTACCATGCATGATTTAAGTGACTTAGAGTGTAATGAAAGTTAGAGTTTTATGTATTGGGTCCTTTCTAGCCATGCAAAAGCTTAAATTTGGTGCCTTTATGGGTTAAGACATGTTATTATCGTTAGATATGAAGTTGTGATAGGTGTCTTAATGGATTGAGAAATAAAATTTGATAAATGTGGATCAGGAAGAGTACGTCGGGTGTACTCCTAGCTACGCTCCACGTAGCCAAGCCCATTCCGAGTTCGTTGCTGATTGAGTTGTACGCCCCGCGTAAGGAGTACACCCAATGTACATGTTGGGCAGTTGACTTTTGCTGACTTTTGACCTTTAGTCAAGAATTAGGGTTTTGGACCATAGGAGGGGAAAAATGGTCTTTTTGCACTTAAGGGATTTAGTGTGGGATTTGGACATGTTAGTTTATTTAAGGTCCTTGATTATTAATTAGGGTTAATGGTTGTGTTATTAGGCAAAGTATAGTTTCGACAGTTCGGGTGTGAGATTTATCTATCATCAGTATCAGGTGAGTCTCCTCACTTATTCTTACATGTGTGGTAGAATAATTTTATTTGTGATGAACAGATGGGTCTAACTGTTATTTTGTATGATGTCGTTTATGTGTGACTAAAATTGTGGATAGTCTCCATGGTTGCTGATAACCTATAGGATGTGTTGATACCCACTATGATTGCTGATAGTCCCTAGGGTTGTTGATAACCCACAACTCTTTATTTATGTTGTGTTATATGTCGTATCTTAGGAACTTACTAAGATTTGTGCTTACAGTTTTTGATCTAGATCTTTTAGGTGCTCGCTGGGAGGTTTGTTACTGGGGCAGTCTGTGATGCTCTGATATCTTATGATGATAACTTGAATTTGACACTTATGTTTTTGATGACTTGGTTCATGAACAATATTTTGGTAATTTAAAAATGAATATTTTGGTTTAAAATTTGAGGTGTTACAATTTGGTATCAGAGCGCTGGTATGAGGTATTTGGATGAATCCTAGGGTAATTCCAAACTCAAACCAAGGATCTTAAGACTTTTATAAAAGCTTTTCAAAGAAATGAATATTTTTATAGAAGAAAAACCCAGTGAAGCAGTGTGTACAATCAACCAGAGCTCAAGTGGTAGTTTCCCAAAATACCTCAATTTATATTATGATAGTGTAGAGATGATGTTTTATGAGCTGATAGAATTACATGCTACTTAGTGGTAGGCTAATGTGATGGGTTTTACGCATAACAAAAAAAACTTGAAGCTCTTAAGTGTGCATGCACTCTAAAACAAGATCTATGTTTTCTCTATTGAATCTATGACTATGAACATCAAAATAAGAACCTTCAAACCCTAGGTAATTATCAAAAAAAAAAATAAGAAGGGGTTTAGTATTACATACCTTATTGTTATTATAGCAAATAATAGTTATCCTTGACTTGTAGAAGCTTTGGAAGCAAGAACCACAAATGTCGTGCCTTTAGTGATTCACACCCATGCTAGCAAGAAGGAGATTATGGAGAGACGAGAAAGCAGAGAAAAATTTTAGCGAACCCTTGGGAAAAAAGTGATGGCCGAAAATCAAAGCCTAGGGGCCTTTATATAGAGCAACAAGAAAGCCCTGGATAACCCTAATTTGAATATAATAATAGTATCTCAAATTGGTAATTATTCAGCTCCATATTTATCCACATGATATAATCTAGAAACCCTAGATTATTCTTTAAAAACCGTCCACCCACCTTGTGGAAGTTTCTGGAGACTTTTGTTCAACTATTAAACAATTGCACTTTAGACCCTACACTTTTAATTAATTCTATTAATCCTAAAACTAATTTCAATTAATTTCTGACTAATTATTTATTAAATATTACTATTTATAATTAATATATTATTCTCATAATATATTAATAAATTATTTATTTCAATTTATTAATAAAATAATAAATCAACATCTCTCTCTAAAATCCATCCTATCTAATTGCTAGGTTTGAGGACAACCCAAAATGAATATGCTACTATCAATTCCAGTGTATACTAATTATAGTTATGGGCTTAGACACCTAATTAACTAGTCTCCCACTTGGATAAGTCTATAACTATGATTGTCAATATAACTTTAGAATCAAACAGAAAATTATAGCTTCCAAAAGTCATTGTCTAACTTTAACACGGTCAGTTATGTATCCTAAGATAAGTGATCATAATCCTCTGTTCTGCAAGATATCATTCAGACATGAGATATGGAACAGAATCAATCTCATTGTCCAATACTTTGTTCCCCGATTTCTGATTTTTAATGATATAGAGCTTCTAATCGAACACATTAATTTAGTCCTGGTCGATCCCAGCACTCTAAGTCAACATCAATTGTCCAATACTTTTTATGATTGCACCATGTACTTATCAAATCATGCACAACAACACATTTTATAACATCAAATTACTGATTCGTTTATGTATCATCAATGCACAACTGACTTGTAAACCACAACTCATATATCTCTGTTTTCAAATTATAAAATATTATCGTCTCAGAATTACTCGTGATAAATTCCATGAAGTAATTCTCGGAGTGTGGGTTAATACAATACTTAAATCTCCATTTCTTAGTACTCATGAACATTATAGCAATACTATTGCTATGTCTAAAACTATTTAGATAATCTACAATTCAATTCATGACAGTCTTAATTCACTACTTACTTCCAAAAGTGCGAATGACTGTGGAGTTCAAATAATCAAATTATTCAGGAAGTAAAACATACAAAATGAAACACATGAATAAACAATAGACAAAAGGTAGTAAAAAAACTCAAAAATAATTCTCTATTATTTATTCACCACAAGTCAATAACATTTACTTTGTTACAAGTTTCAAAATGTCTATCTAACTACTACAACTAATATCATCTTTCAGACCAATGATCCTGGCATGTTGAATGTGTTTAGCCCTACTCAGACCCTTTGTGAGTGGATCTGCAAGATCCTCTTCACATGATACCCTCTTCACTACAGGGCGACCTTCTTCTACTCTATGTCTGATGAAATGGTATTTTTTTGTCTATATGTCATTATCTGCCAGGATCTCTTGGTTCCTTTGTCAAGGAAACTGCTCCTTTGTTATCACAAAAAATCTACATTGGCTTCTTGATGGTTGGCATAACTCCAAGATCTCTGATGAAGTTCTTCAACCAAATTGCCTCCTTTGATGCTTATCTTGCTATTATGTACCTTGATTCGCATGTAGAATCATCAAGTCTCTTGCTTGGAACTTTTCCAAGTAACTGCTCCTCCATTTAAGGTAAACATCCAGCCAGATTGAGAATGAAAGTTGTCTCTGTCTGTTTGAAAGATGGCATCACTATACTAAATTACTCTCAACGTATCAATTCCATCAAGTATTAGGAACCATTCCTTAGTCCTTCGCGGATACTTGAGAATATTCTTAAGTGCTATCCAGTCAGCCTTACCTTGATTAACCTGATAATGACTGACCATGCTCAAAGCAAAGGACACATTAGGACGAGTACATGTAACAGCACAAATGATAAATGCAATGGTGGGAGCATATGTAACTCTACTCATTTCTTCTATCTCTACGTCGGTACTTGGACTCTGAGTCTTACTCAGTTTGGTATTACTCTGGATTGGCATTTCTCCTTTCTTTGAATTTTCCATACTAAAATGTTATAGGACCTTTTCCAAGTATGTACTTTGCCTAACACCAATTAGACTTTTACTCTTGTATCTTATAATTCTTATCCCCAGAATATAAGTAGCCTCTCATAGATCGTTCATAGAGAAACACTTTCCGTGCCAAGACTTAACCTCTTGCAAAGTTGGAATATCGTTTCCTATAAGAAGCATATAATCAACATACAATACTAGGAAGGCTACTATACTTCCACTAGATTTGACATATACACAACACTCATTTCATATCTAGAGAAGCAAACTCTTTGAACTTCTCAACAAAACAAAGATTCCATTTGTGAGAAGCTTGTTTCAACCCATAGATGTATTTCTCAAGCTTTCACACTCTATTAGGAAACTTTGCATAAAAAAAAAACCCTCTGGCTAACTCATATAAAAATCCTCAGCCAACTTCCCATTAAGGAAAGTGTTTTTGACATCTATTTTCCAAATTTCGTAGTCATGAAAGGTAGCTATCGCTAGCATGATCCTGGTAGTTTTTATCTTAGCCACTAGTGAGAAGGTCTCGTCATAGTCAACCCCTGGATTTGGAGTAAATCCATTCGCAACCATTCTTGCTTTGAATGTGTGCACATTACCATCCATTTTGGTCTTCTTCCTGAAGATCCATTTTCAACCTACCGTCTTTCAAGGGTGGGAGAGGCGTACACCCAGTGTACGTTAAAAGCCATTAAACCCTAATTTTGGGTTGAGCCATTATATAAAGAACATAATGGCTTCAACCCTAGCCCCATATCAGCCTCCCCAACCTCAGAAGAAACCCTAGAATGTCCCAACCTTCATTTTGTGAGATCTTGACCTTGAAAAGTTATTTTGGTGGTTTAAAGCTTGGAAGAGAAAATAAGAAGATTGGCAAGGAGGAACCTTGGAAGCTAGAGCTTATAGATCTAGGATAAGTGCTTCATTTCGGACCTCTGCAAGGTAAAAGGTTTTGAGCTTGATGATTATTCTCTTAGATCTCTTTTAGTACAATTTTATGGACTTTTTGGTCCCAAGAATGGGTCTTTGAGACTTAAGCATGTTTCTAAGGCCATGGTTGCCTCCCTTAGAGTCAAATGTGTCCCATAAGCAGTAAAGTTCCAACCTTTAGGACATATATGAGTTCATTCATGAGTTAATACCTTCTTCCATGGAAATAGATTATGGTTTTTGGAGTTAGGGCTTATGTGGGTCAAGAAAACCATAAAGTAAGCAACTTTATGGTTTAAGATGTGAAATAAGACTTTGATCTGAGTTGGTAGCTTCTGAATCGAGGTATTCAGCTTTTAATAGAGAAAGGACTTAACAAAGCATTACGCTGAGTGTACGTGCAGGTACGCCCAATCATAAACATCATCGAGCCTGTGTATATTGAATTATGCCCCGTCTAATGCTGCCAGTTTGGGCCTTGAGTATTTAGGCCTCAATGTGGGTTGTGCTTTGGGTCTTTGGGACTCAGTGGGCCATCAGGAGTCAATGGATATGGGCCAAGTATAGTATTGGACTTAGGGTAAAGCTCAATAAAAAGGAATTAGGCCCAATGTAGAAAATTAGGACACTAGTGGGCCTTTAGTGGGTTATTGATAGTCTTTGAATGAATTAGAGGGTTTGGGCCATGCTTATGACCCGCACCATAGCAGGGGTAAAATAGTCATTTTACCCATAGAAGGATTCTTATTCTGATTTAGTGTCTTAATTGATCATGATAGTTGAGGACCAACCAGAATAATAGTCAAGTATCTTTCACTCAGGCTTTCAGCAGTCGGTTCTTCGAGATGAGTCTTCCTTCCAGTAGGAACGGGTCTACGGCCACAATGTCGGCCCATTTAGTCAATAGTAGTTCCAAACTTCGGTCCGATACAGTAGTTCACTGTGCTTTATGTCTTTATGATTTAAGCATGTATTTATGTTATGTGTTCTAGACTTCGGTCCGATGCAGTATGCAGTATATGTGCTTATGCTAGTAGTTATGATTATGCTATGCTATGTTCAGTCAGTTTCTGGACATCGGTCTGATGCAGTATGCAGTATATGTGTTTATGCTAGTAGTTATGATTATGCTATGCTATGTTCAGTCAGTTTCCGGACTTCGGTCCGATGTAGTATGTAGTATATGTGTTTATGCTAGTAGTTATGATTATGTTATGCTATGTTCAGTCGGTTTCTGAACTTCGGTCCGATGTAGTATGCAGTATATGTGTTTATGCTAGTAGTTATCATTATTCTATGCTATGTTCAGTCAGTTTCTGTACTTCGGTTCGATGCATAGGGCAAGCCCGTGGTTAGTTCCGGACTACGATCCAATGTAGTTTCCGTACTACGGTCCGAAGTAGAGGGCAAGGCCCTGGTTAGTTCTGGACTTCGGTCCGATGCAGTTTCTCGATTTCAGTCTGATGCAGTGGGCAAGGACCAATATGTGTTTATATGTTATTGTATGGTATGTGGTGGTTTGGAGGAGCTCACTAAGCTTCGAGCATACAGTTTCAGTTTTGGTTTTAGGTACTCAGTTTCAAAAGAGGAGCTTAGGAAGATTGCAGTGCAGATACCATTTGTTCAGCCTGGGATGTTTAGACTCTAATATTTTAACAGTTGTTACGATATTTTGAAATACAATGTATATGATTTTTATATGATGTTCGATGACTAAGGTTTTATTATTAAATTAAAACGAAAATTTTAGACTAAATTTTTGGGATGTTACATGAGAGACCCTAATTTATGGATTGTGCACCCTATTTAAACACCTTATGTTCTGGTTGGTGGCCTCATTCCAAGCCTCCATATCCCCTAACCCTAATCTTGAAACCCTAGAGCCTCCAATAGTGTTGTGAGTTCATTGTGTGTGTTTTGGTGTGTGTTTGAAGATCATTCAAGGAAGAGAAGCTTGGTGCAAGGTGGTAGTTTAAGAAAGAGCTCATAGATATTGATTCTCTTCTCCATTTCCAACGCATTTTGGGTATAAAGTTCTAACCTTGATTAATACTTTCTTAGATCTCTTCTTTGGTTAAGTTACATGTTTTTAACAATGGATGGGTGATTGTTGGGGAAGTAGAAGCCCCAAGTGTTTATTCTTTCAGATCTATGATCTTCATGGGTTCTTTTGGCATAAAGGTCCAACTTTATGGTCATAAGGGCTTCATGCATCTGTTAAGCTCTTTTTTGGTCTCTTAGGAGCTTTTAAGCCTCTCCTAGCCCTGCTTGAGTGTAAAGTTGGAAGATTTACGTGATCATGCAGCCTCAAAGGACCATATCTATATTTTGGGGATTTTTCTTGGTGATTATGTGATTATTGATAAAGTTCTTAATCTTTTAAGCCTAGGGTTTGAGTTTTGAGCCTAGTTGGTTGGTCCCTAGGGGTAAAGTTGGAAACTTTACCCTTCTAGACGCTATTCCTGCTAAGATCTGAGTGGGGAAGCTATTAAATTTGATCATGTCAGCTTAATGGATTAAGATGTTTGGTTCCTAATGAACTCTACGAGTTTTTGGGAGAAATCAGTGAGTTGGATCTGTTCTTCTCGATTTTGCAGTCTGATGAAGGAAATTCGATGAGTTTATGGGAAACTCGGCGAGTTGGGTCAACTTGGGCCATTGACTTTAACTTTTGACTTATGTCATTGACTTAGTTTATCCCAAGGGGTGTTTGAGGTTATCTAAGTTATATTTAAGGAAAATATGGGCTTAGGATAAGACCCATATGGGATTGGGCCAATATTTGGAAAATTAGACCATTAGTGGGCCTTTGTGGATCATTTGATTTTGGGCCTTTTGGTTAATGGCATCCGGCCTCAATTTTAGTTCATGTTGGGGTCAGGGGTAAAATGGTCATTTTACCCATGTATAGATGGTGGGCCTTAGAATGGAACCTAATTTCTAATTGGGTGTAATTCAGATCTGTTAGATCGGAGGTGTCATCAAGGCAACAACTAGGGATTTCTTTCAGTAAGCTCCAACATTCTAGGTGACTTCTCTCAACATATCAATGGGTCGAAGGCACCAAGAGCGGCCCATGTTATTTAGCTGGAGTGGTTACTTGCGAATGTGTTGTTATTGTGTTATGCATTTATATGAAGACCATGTGGGGGTTCCCATGGTAGTTAGATAAGACCATGTAGAGAACCCATGACAGACAGTCAAGACCATGCGGGGGTTCAGATGGCAGTTTGCTAAGACCATGTGGGGCTTCCCATGGCATCTGGAGTAAGTCCATGGGGGTTTCCATTGCATCCTTATATGTTTGCATGTATGACTTATGTGGACTTATGTGGTTTCATGTGAGGTATGTTATGGGGAACTCACTAACTTTTCTGCTTACGGTTTTTAGTTTTGTTTCAGGTACTTCAATCAATACTTGTATTAAAATCATTTTCATGAAAGGGACTATGCACTCACTCGTCAAAGTGATGTTTCTATGTACACTCGGGTAGTGCTTCGCATCTAACAATTCTATTTTCTTCGACGAAACCTAGTATCAGTACCACAAGATTTTAGTCAAAAATTTACCATGACTAATTATTAGTCTAGATTTATCATTAACTAAAATTCTAGTTTCATTATCTATCAAGTAAAGAACAACCAGATACGATCATATCGGAGGCAGGGTCCATTTGGTATACAAAGTATACTTTTTGGAAATCCCACTTTAAACGCCTCACTAAAGCACAGCCTATACATCATCCCTGAAGTAGATCAATCAGTTTAACGACTTGGAATCACTAGTAAATCTTTTTTATATGTTCATAATAATGATAATGAACTTAAACATAAGTTATAGTTAAAATAGGGTAAGCATAACTCACTTACATCGGGTTTTCGTAAAAACCAGGCTCCACTGGAACAGAGCTTCCGAGCCGAAAGCTCTTTTTCTTGGAGCCATTGGGCGCCCTGGGGCTTCCTTCTAGTGCTAGGATGGTTCCCTAGGCTTTGGGGGTTTGGGGAGTCTAGAGAGAGAGTAGAAGCGTGAAATAGTGTGAGAAAGAAGGCTGGCTTCACATCCTATTTATATCCGGGAGTCCTCGCATTACGCTTGGCGTACCCTCGGTGGTACGCTATGCGTAGAGGCAACTGTTCAAGTTTTGGTGGGGAGATGTGGCACACTTCGGACCATAGAGGGAAAAGACCGAGGGGTGTACCAACTTCGTACGTGGGGCATACTTCGGTACGCATGACATCCGAAGATACGTTGGGCATAGTCCTTGCATCTAGCTCACATTTTACATCTTCAACATCTAAAATTCATAATTTTCTCATACAAGCTCCGTTTACGACGTTCTTTATATCCATGCGTTGGCATGACCATACTCTACAACTCTCGTTTAGACTCCATTGATTAATTTTGAATCTATTTTTAAAGTTATATTTTTTTAACAGCATAGGATAGGAAAGGTCCGTTAGAAATTCATAACTTCTTCATCTGATGTCCATTTTCATCTATCTTTTTACCGTTGAGCTACTATTAACGATACCTTCGATTCTCGTTTAGGTTGTGTCGGCTAAAAATCGGTCGATCTACTATTCGAACTCTGGGATGCATTCTGTTATGCCGAAACATAGAAAAATCATAACTTCCTCATACGAAGTCAGATTTTTGCGTTCTTTTTATGCATGTTCTCAGTTTAACATATGCTACAACTTTCATTTAGATTACTAATTATAAAAACAACTTTATCATAAACTCACTTTTTACACCACGTGGTGTCGTGTCGGTTTTGTCACGAAACTTCGACAGGCCATAACTTCTTCATTATAACTAGGATTTCGGCGTTCTTTATATGTTCGAAACCCTTGTGAATATACTACAACATAGTCAAGATTATTAATTGTAAATAATCATGCATAGAAAATTTATTTTTGGCACTTATTGTCTCTGAATTGGCTAGCCCAAATATACGGGAGTTACATAAACTTTACCAAAAGATGAAATTACAAAGGTGCATGAACTTGAGTAGGGTCCTACTTTTCTCGAATTGATTGTTTCTTGTAGGTTTTGAACATAACAACAACCTATGTGATCATGCAACCCTAATTGCTTTAGATCTAAGTTTTTCACTAGGTTAACGTGCAATTGAATACCAAAGCAATAACCCTAGATCAAGCATATTGTATTTGTCAAACTTAGTTGTGAGGTGTCGAATTTCATTGTATAGTTTTGTTAGCTTTTAATGTTATTACAAGGGCACTTATGTTACGAAGTGTAGTGTTCCATTCCCTTTATTTTTTGTATGCTT
Source organism: Lactuca saligna (assembly GCF_052625555.1). Lineage (NCBI taxonomy): Eukaryota > Viridiplantae > Streptophyta > Magnoliopsida > Asterales > Asteraceae > Lactuca > Lactuca saligna. The sequence continues at coordinate 190,801,320 of NC_136419.1, read as the reverse complement.
TTGTCTTCCTATAAATAGGGATTGGTATTAGAGTTAGATAGAACTTTTGCAACCTTTCTGTCTAAGAACACTTTGTATCACGAAAGCATAATATGAGCTGAAAACATATTCTATTTACTCTTGGTGTTCTTGAATTGTTTCTACTCTAATTTCATTTCATTTCTCGATTAAATAAGTTTTACAATTGCTATCAGAGCAGGAATCATACTGATATGATCTAATTTTCATCTTATATCAAAAGTCGTTGGAATCTTATTTTGGATTCAAAAGTTTCCGCACTTTTTGGTTCTGAAAATCATCTTAGATCTTCAGTTGTGATTTGATTCTGCAACTATTTTGTTTAATCGAGTGTCCGGTTTGTTGTTTCTGTTCAATTCATCTATTAATACTAAATTTTCTAAAGCTTTTCTGAACATTCGTCCATATAAAAATGGCGAATTTCAACATGAACACAATGACCTCTTTTTCTCATCTTCTAGGATATTCAACAAAGATTCCTATGCTCGTTCTTGAGTATTGTGATCAGTGGGCTGATCGTATGGAAGACTACTTGAATGGAGTCGATGGGGAGCTATGAAAGTGCATTAATGGAGATGTTCTTCTTCCATTGAATGTTCAAAGTATTGGATCTTCTGCTTCAACTCCAAGTGTTAATGACCAAAATTAAAGGCTTAAGAAGAATGAAAATAGATGTATGAGAGATCTTCGTGGTGCTCTTCCTCCTGTTTGTCATAACTACGTTTGTAGTTGTAAATCTGCAAGAGAGATCTGGAATACTCTTAAGGAGAAGTTCAAGGGAGTGAAAAAGACAAAGATCAACTCTGTGAAGCAATGTCTGGTGGAATTGAAAGAGTTCAAACAAAAGGAAAGTGAATCTATTGAACTCTATTATGATCGTTTGAACAAACTCATTTACAAATGCAATTGTAATGGAATAACTAGGATAACCATGGAGTTTAATCTCACTTATATTATGGGATTATGAAAAGAATGGCGAAATGTAAGACTAATGGTGAAGACTCAACAAAGCTTTGATACTTCTACTTTGAATGATCTGTATAATTTGGTGAAAACTCATGAGCCATAAGTTATTAAAATAACTGAAGAATCGAAGATAAGCTTGGGAGGTCCACTTGTTTTAGTCTCCAAAGTGACTGAGAAAGAAGCAATTGAAAAGGAGAGTTATGATGAATAAGGTTTGATTGTTAACTCATATGACGAAGCCAATGCTTTTTACTCCAATAACAAAGTGAAGAAATTTTATAAAAAAGCCTTTTGCTTCAAAAGTAAGGACTAGTGAAGCGAAAGTAAGTTTTTCAAGAAATGTGAATGAGGAAAAGAAGTTTGAGAATAAAGAATCAAAGTCTGAAGATTCAAAAATCGAAGGTAAGCTCAAAGGTGACTCGGGTTTTGAATGTCACTATTGTCATGGCACAAATCACATGGCAAGTGATTGTATTCTTTGAAAGAAAGAGGAGATGAAAAGTAAGATGAAAGACGAAGCTTATTATGTCAAGCAGATGGAAGAGGTGTGAGCAAAAGCTAAAGGGTTATCTTTGGTGGCGAGAGGAGAAGATGATGATGATGGAAAGTATCAAGTTTGGTCATCAGGCTCTGATGATGATGAAATGTGTAACCCTACACATGGAGCAATGTAAGGTTAATTTGAGGAGGAAGAGGAAGGGAACATGACTAGTCGCTCTTTTGTAAAAACAAAAGGTGACAAATCACCAATGACCACGAAGGTTCATTCTATACTTCAATCTTTTAATATTCCTTTGAATACTTAGTATTATGAATTAACTGCTTTTGATGATACTATTGCTTATTTTGATAATTTGGTTATCTCTGCTAGCAGTGAGGCTAAGAAATCTAGTACACAATTACTAGAGACACAGAAGCAGTTGGATTCGAAGAAAATGAGAGTAGAATATCTAGAATTACAAATAACTAGTCTCATGTATGATAGGGACAATTTGAATAATGATGTTAGAATGTTGTTAGCACAATGAAACATTTATTGTAATTTGGCTAAGAGATTATATGCAAAGTTAACTGCTTTACATCACTCATTTGACATAAGCAAAGAACAACATAGGAATTTATTACGTTTCTTAGATTTTGAAAGAGAAAAGGTTGATTGCATATCCTATGATTGTGAAAAGATTATAGTTGAATTTGATAGAGTTCCTGATAATAGGTTTGCTTATGGAATCGTAAAAATATATGTATATTTGGATGCAAATAAATTAGTTGACATTGTGAATGAAACTTTGACCAAAAATGAACAAATCAAGATTTTGAAAAGAACTGAGAATTTGAAATCTGACTCTCAATCTAATTTTGCTGATCTCGAAGATAATTCTGATAATATTATCGAAATCAATGAAATTGAGGAAGATGAAGTTATCGATTATTCTCAATTATCTTTCATTAATGTCACATCTTTAAATAAAGTCAAAGAAAAGTGTAATGATTTTGTTGGTTAAGGATAACACTAACCGACTCTCAACTTCGAAAGTTTGTGATTTCGATCATGTGAATTTCATAGATAGTCAAACGGATAGTAGTAATGATGAGGAGGATGATGATGAAGTTTCAAAAGAAACAACCACAACAAATGATGTTTCGAAAGAGACATATATTCCAAGAATTGTTGTTGATCAAGTGTATAGAGAAACAGAAAAATTCACCAAGGTGATGAAAGAAAAAGGTGCTCATTATCTCAAAAAAAAATTGACTGTGTATCCAAATTTTAAATGCACAGATGATGTTATCTTCCCCAATTAATTATTTTTCACGACTAGGAATGTCGATAACATCAAACCTGAATTTAACAAGTAAGATGATGAAGATAACAAGCAAACATCGAATGTAGGATTCATTTCAAACCAAAACACTGTTGAAAATAATGTCACAAAGAATACATATACTTTTCAAACACAAAAACCACAACATAAATGGGTTGAAATTTTTAAAATTTCAAAAGAAGTTTCAAAACATATTGATGATGAACTTGTGTCACAAAATATCAAAATAAATTCACAAGAGTTTAAAGACCAAATTGAAAAGTTTTTGAAAGATAATGGAATTTCAAAGAGACTAGAACAAAAAAAGTATTTTGGCAAATTGTTGAGTCTCGAAAGAAACAAAATGATTTACAAAAGAAAAAAAAATCTGAAAAGACAATGTCTAAATCTGTTAAAACTATGTCTTCAACACGTTCAGACAAGAATAAAAATCCATCTCTAACTAAAAAGGCTTTCTCACCTTCGACTTCACAAACTGATTTTTCGACATCCAAAACTCAAGAAACAAATTCTTCGTAATAACAATATCAACATTCAAATAATTCAAAGAAATTTCAAACTCATCAACCCACAAGGAATTATATTTCAACCAGTCCACAAAGGTTTTCTCAAAATAACATTGCAAAACTATATCATTCTTCTCACCATTCAAAGAATTTTCAAAATTTTGAAAAATATCATTCCAAACCCAGTGGTAAATTCAAACCACAGCAACCAAATTTTCCCAACCTACCTGCGAAACAAGTTTCCAAAGTTTCGTATACAAAGGTTCAATCAGATGTGAACAACATAGATCATTGGCTTGAAGGCAAAGGGAAATTCTATCAATCAGGAAAATTCTCTCAACAATAAATAAATGATGTTTATGAATTGTATTTAAATGAATCATCAAATAATAGTTCATCATCCAAATATTCAATACCTTAGTCAAAGCATGGCGCCCTGTTTCGAAAGAAAAGACTACAGAGAAACAAACTGAGAAGAAAAAGGTGAAAGTTAGTGAAAGTCCTAAACTTTCGAAAAATTATATTTCTACACCTATATTCAATGAAGTGAACCTAATTGATAGTATCAAATCTAAAGTTTGTAAGTGGGCATTAGGTTCTTCTTATCATAATGTTTTTCAAACTAATCACCAAGGACCCAAAAATCCTTGGGTGCCTAAATTCTTCCATTGATTGTAGATTTTGTGTGACGAGCAATATGATAAACAATGGTATATTGACAGTGGTTGCTCTCATCACATGACTGGAAGGAAGGAGAATTTATGTGATTATGGCAGCTTGGAGAATGCAGGATTTGTGAAGTTTTGAAATAATTAAAAATGTCATGTAAAAGGATATGGTAAAGTCACAAATGGGAAGTTCACCCTAAAATGGGTTGCATATGTCGAAGGTCTTCAACATAACTTGATAAGTGTTTCACAACTTGTTGTGGACACTGGCAATCAGGTGGTGTTTAATGAAGAAGGAAGCATAATTTCAAATTTCAACACAAAAGAAGTTTTGCTTAAATCTAAAAGACATGGTGACATGTTTACTCTTGACATCAAACCAATAGTGGGAATTCCTTCAGTATGTTTACTATCGAAAGTTTCATCTGATGTTAGATGGCGATGGCATCGAAGGCTTTCTCGTTTGAACTTTCGAAATATTAAAAAACTGGTGGTAAATGATCTTGTTAGAGGTTTACCTATCTTAAAATTTGATAATGATACTTTATGTTCCGTTTGCGAACAAGGGAAACAACATCGCCAAGGTCATCCTATTGTCATTGATTCAAAGATTGTTGAACCGTCGAAACTTCTTCATATTGACCTCTGTAGACCATCAACTATTGAAACACTCAACAAGAAATGGTACATTTTGGTTATTGTTAATGACTTTTCACGGTTTACTTGGGTTTATTTTCTCAGGTTAAAATCTTAAGCAGCTCAAACAATGATTGATTTCATCAAACATATTGAGACAAGTTTGAAGAAGAAAGTTTGAAGGATTAAAAGTGATAATGGATCGGAATTTAAGAACAATGTTCTGGATTTGTTCCTAATTGATAAGGGGATTTCACATAATTTTTTTTCACCATATACACCTTAGCAGAATGGTGTTGTCGAAAGGAGAAAATTTTCTCTTTGTGAAGCACCAAGAATGATGCTCACATATGCGAATTTCCCTCAATATCTTTGGGCCGAAGCAGTTTCAACTACATGTTTTACGCAAAATCGATCTTTCATTCATCGTCGATTCAACATTACCCCTTATGAAATAATAAATAATAGAAAGCCTAATGTCAAATTCTATCATATTTTTGGTTGTAGGTGCTTTCTTATGAATCTCAAAGATAATCTTTCAAAATTTCAGTCCAAAGCGGATGAACGAATTTTCTTGGGTTATTCACATAAATCGGTTGCATATCAGGTGTTGAACAAACGAACTCGAAAAATTGAAGAAATGTTTAATCTTAATTTCGATGATTTCTACATTAAACAAGTCCAAAAAATGTTTTAAACAAAAACCAATCATTAATTAATCAAATGAAGTATCTAAAAGTATTGATTCGACAAATTTTGATTATGATTTAATTTTTGATGTTCCTGATAGGGTAGTTGATGCAGAAGTGAATGTTGTTAATAATCGCGTGTCTGAAGCATCGAAACATATGGAAGATTCCACTCTTACACCGGATAACAATGATTTGTTATCATCAACTAATTATGTTCTAAATAACGAAAGTCTTCCAGAAAGGATGAATGTTCAAGTTGAGTGGGAGCATACTTTCGAGGGGGAGAGAGAATGAATGAATGTTGTTGTTGAGGGGGAGCACAAAAATGTTAATCCAATTGTTGACGGGGAGCAAGTTAGAAATAGAAAAAATGTTTCGAATGAATAAACTGATGCTTTCATGATATTAATGATAATTTTTCGAATGCAGGTGAAGGATCTGAAACTGAAGAAATGTATGAAGATGCATCATTGGACTTTGATCTTGCATATCCTCTAATGGATAAATGGATTAAAAGCCATTTTAAAGAACCAGTTTTAGGTGATCCACACGAAGAAGTACTTACAAGAGCTCAATTACGTGCAAAGAATGAAGTAATAAATGTAAATCAAGAATTTTGCATCTTCAATGTTTTTAGTTCGAAAATTGAACCAAAATCAGTCAAAGATGCTATGTAACATCCTGATTGGGTTGTTTCTATGCAATCTGAACTTGTTGAATTTGAAAGAAACAGGGTATGGAGATTAATTTCCAAACCGAATGATGTTTCAATTATGGGATTTAAAATGGATCTTAAAAAAACAAAACCGATAAATATGGTAATATGGTACGAAACAAACCTAGGCTTGTAACTAAAGGTTATTCGCAACAAGAAGATATAGACTATGAGGAAACCTTCGCCCTTGTTGCATGACTCGAGGCTATTAAAATATTTTTAGCCTATGCAGTGCACAAGGATTTTGATGTCTACCAAATGGATGTAAATTGTGCATTTCTGAATGGTGAACTCGAAGAGATTGTGTATGTTGAACAACCCCTAGGTTTTATTAACGAAGAATATATTGATCATTGTTATATCTTAGATAAAGCTGTTTATGGGTAGAAAAAAGAACCAAGAGCCTGGTATACAACTCTTACCAACTTTTTGAAGCTTTCTAAATTTAAACAAGGATTAGTTGATCCCACTCTTTTTCAAAAGAAAGTTGGGAATCATCTAATGCTTGTTCAAATTTATGTTGATATAATTTTTGGCTCTACTGATCCTGGCTTCTCTAGTGAGTTTGAAAACTTGATGAAAAGTAAATTTGAAATGAGTATGATGGGAAAAATCTACAACTTTCTGGATTTAAATATTCGTCAAAGCGGAGAAGGAATATTCATAAATCAAGAGAAGTATACACTAAATCTGCTGTAGAAGTTTGGAATGACGAATAACACAAAGCTTAGAGTACCAATGGCGGTTGGAACGAAGTTAAGTCCTTCGTTAGATAAACCTGCTGTGGATATCACTTTGTAATGAAGCATTATAGGTTTGTTACTTTACCTTACAGCAAGTCGACCTGATATCATGTTTTTTGTGTGTAATTTTGCCAGGTACCAATCAAACCCAGAGAACCACATCTCACTGCAATCAAGAATATTTTTCATTATCTTAAAGGGATCATTTCGTTAGGATTATGGTATCCTTCAAAAACAGGGTTCTTTATTAAAGCATTTTCAGATGTCGACTTAGGGGTTGAAATCTAGATCGCAAAAGCACAAGTGGTGGATGTCAATTACAGGATGGGAAGCTTCTGAGTTGGCAATCGAAGAAACAAACATGTGTTTTGATTTCGATGGCAAATGCAAAATACGTGGCTGTTGTAGCTTACACTTCTCAAATCCTATGGATTCAAAGTCAACTACATGATTATGAAATCAATATGAAGAAAATTCCATTGTATAGTGATTCACAAAGTTCAATACACATTTTCCATAATCATGTAAAAGATTCAAAGACAAAGCACATTGCTCTTCGTTATCATTTCATCAAAGATCACGTTGAAAAAGGAAATATCGAAGTACATGTTGTAAAAACTACTGATCAGTTAGTTGATATTTTTACAAAACCTTTAGACGGAAAATCTTTTGCAAGGATCATGCATGGCTTAGGGATGTTGGATGCAAATTCAGTTCCAAGATAGATTTTGAAAGAACGAAAAGGAAAATAATCGTAAAATGCCGAAGTGGTGGTTACTGTTCATGGTCAACGTTTCGACATGCTTCGTTTTCGACAACATGCTCATTGTTTTGTCAATATTTTCTTTACTTTTTCTTTGTTACAACTTTTCGTTAGTCAGATACACTTCTTTTGTTTTCGTAATCAAAAATCAAAAACAACAAAAATATTTTCGTTCTTGTTTTTACTTTTCAAACATCAAAAATACCAAAAAGATTTTTCATTATTTTTGTTATTTTCATTCAAAAACTTTAAAATCCAAAAATATTTTTTTGTTTTATTTTTTTATATTCTTTTCAGGTGAAAGTGTTAACGAAGATTTTTACAGATTCATGTTGGCTGCTTAAGGGACATGTATATTTTCGAAACTATGTCCTAGTTACGATGTCCCTAGAAGCATGCTGCAGCATTTCAACCAAAGCGTCGATGACTCTATATGTGTTCAAAAGCCTTAATGGATATTTCATCATGAATATTCCTACCCAATTAGGCTGATGAAGAACTTAGTTCCAGATTTTCAAGAAACTCTTGTTTCAGTTTCTGTTTTCGATACTCAAAATCATATTCTTTCTTTTGTAGAAATCTTGATCAAATGTTCAAAACTCATGATATTTGTTACCCAACAGGATTTAGGACTAATTTTGGTTTCAAGAATATGATTTTTGTCTAAATATCATTCTCAACCTTCGTTATTTAATAAATTTTTGAAGGCTTACTTTTCACTGACAACACTGGTCAAACAAGTAATTTCGTTTACAACTTGTCACTCTTATGTTTAGATGTGCTTTGTAACGAAATTTTTAAACCACCTTCAAAACCTTGATAAAAGAGGCCCTTCAATACTTCTCTATCAGTTTGATTGTAATTTACAGGAAACCACACAAGCTATTACTCATCTCGCTTGATGAATAACAAAGTGATCTTTGTCTGGGATCTTACTGTATATTTGTGTCGAAATATTTTTGACATCATAGAACCAAAATTTTCTTCTTTTCTTCTTATCTTTATATTTGGCACGCATTGAACTCACGAAATCACTGAGGTTCTGAGTAATACCAACTCAGGCTGATGATTTCAGAAGTCAGGTATATGACTTCGCTTCTTAAACCCAAAAGCGAAAGAGCCTAACCTCCATGCTGAAGGCTGGTGACGGTTCTCATTCTCTTGAGGCAAGTTAAAAGCATGTGTGATGCGATGTTTTGTGTTCCAATCTGGATTTCAAGGAAAAGATGATGACCTATTGGTCACGCATGCCTACTTTTCTGGTGACTGGTGTAACTTTCACGGATACACATCAGCCACATTAAATGCAAAAACTGCTTCAAATTCATAATTCCACTTAACTATAAAAAGGGGTTTGGAGGATCAATTCCACTTTTACATCTTCTTAAAGTTCACAAGAATTTTTTTTTCTAATTCTCTTTGATTTCTTCAAAGAAATTCAAAACCCTAACCATCGCGGCTCATAATGTCAACATTGATCCATCCCAAATAGCATATTATGTCTCGTCTCAACCTCTAATGAAGATTTAGAGCACCAATTTAAAATTTCAAAGTGATGAAAAGATTTATCCGGAGGAGTTACAGATGCTCATTATCGCTCTCAAAATCTCGGTATTGTCAACTTCTATGTTCAATTATTTTGATGTTCCTATGTCTTGGTTGTCTTTGGCTGGGTCTACTGCAACATACAGTAAGGACATGTTAATTGTTACCTTTCAATTAACAAATGATACGAAGTACATATTGTCCAAGAAGTTGTTTGCAAAAATTCTGAACATCCCTAATACCGAGTCATTTTTCAAAGTTACAAATGAACAAGTGATTCACATGTTTAATGAAATGGGTTATCAACCAACTCTTTCCAAGATCATTGAATTCAAGAAATCAGGGTTGCCATGTATTTTGAACTTTCTCTTTGGAATCTATCTTCGATGCTTAACTGGTCGAAGTGTGGGATTGGATAAAGCACCTTTGGATGTTTATGCTATGGTGGCTGGAATTTATTATGATCTTCAAGTTGATTACGCTACTCAACTATGGTAAGAATTTGTTAAAAGTATTGGGAATACAAATGCCATGGTGGTAACTTCGTGTGCTAGGTGTTGGAGTCTTATTCTTCAATATCTTTGTGATAAAGAGCGTATTCAAGTCCCTGCAAATGAAGAAACTGTTGTGTTTGCATTGTATCAGTTTCCGAAAATTATGGAGGATGATGCAGAAATATTTCTGAGTGTGGCAAGAATTCCAGATGCAATGCTGAAAAAGGTTGATCCGTTGAATACAGTGTTGGTGCAATATCTAACAGCAATCAATCCGGATATCGAAACTTAGGTATTGCTTACTTCCACCAATGAAGGTCCATCGAAGAAGAACAGAGGATCTAAGAAGGAAACTCAATCTAGTCCTTCGAAACTTGATCAGGTTGTTAAATTCCCGAAGAAAATTACAAAGCCCATAGTTAATGAAACTGTTGATCCGTCGACGAATGTGATACCATCGAACACTGGTATTCTTATGCGCCTCAAGAAGAAAGTACATAAACCTCACCATTATTGGGAAAGGTATGGTACTTTATCACCTTCTTTTGTTTAAAAGCCACAAATTGGTCACAAGGTTGTTATCATTCGCGACATCCCTATTTCCGTTTCTCCAAAAACAAAGAAGTGGCAAGCAGAGGATATGGAAAACAAGATTTCTAAAAAAAGATCGAAGCAGATTAGGTTGGTGTTGCACGAAAATTCAACAGATGATGAAGAAGTTCCTGAATCACCTATTACCGATCCAATGGTCCATTCTTCACCAGTGAAGGATTCTCCAATTCAATCGATTTTCGATGAGACTGTAAATATGGATGGCCATCTAGAAACTTTGATAGTCGATACACCCAGTGGTCACGTTGAAAAAACCAAACCTTCAACTCCTAAGCAGACAACGGTCATACCACCCGAAGTTTCGCTTACTGAGTCATGTCATGAGGAGGTACGAACTTCAAACATCACTGCACACGTATTTGATATGGATAAAAATGTTAATATGGGTGAAGGAGTTCTACATGCCGAAGCTCAAGGTACTACTTTCATTTTATCTTCATCAGTTCCTGCTTCGGTTCTTGAAACCATCGTTTCTTTACCACCTTATATTGCTCTCAATACATCTCAATCTACTTATTTTTCAAATTCCCCTACATTTGATACCATTATTCATCAACCTATCACCTCTTTATTTCCTTATCAATCCCCGGTGGAACCACAAACTTGTAATGACGATGAAATTGACGATGGTGGTTTTATGGGTTCCTTTGGTGAAATACAATTCAACTCTGAGGAACAAAATATTCCTAATCATATGTTAATGTCAGGAAAGTAGTTTAAAATTCTCAACGGGAAGCTCAACTTTCTTCTTCAAATGCAAGCTGATGTGGTGGAAAGAATTCGATATCTGCTCTTGATATGGATGTTATGTTGCAAGGTCAAGAGCATCGAATATTGAATAAGCATCACGATATGGACGATTTTGCTAATTTACGAGTTTAATCTCAACTTGATTCTTTTAAAAATGAAATTCGTGGATTGAAAGAAACTACCAAGTCACTTCATATTCCTTTCATTCAAGACATGAATGCAATTCAGGAGGATGTCATCCTTAAAATTCAAGAATTAAGGGAAGATTTGATAAAAGAAGTTGCTACTTTAGATCACAATTATTCTACACTTCACAATAAGGTAGATATAATTGTTGGTGTTGTAGCTAAAGCAATTGAGTTGTATAATTCTTTGGGGATGAAAATGGATTCCAAAGCATAGGTTGATGTTAAGAGCTTTAGGAATGTTGAACACTTACTGCAAGAGTTGAAGGATATTGTTTCAAAGTCTGATTTTTCGAAGTCATCCGTAGTTTCTCCTGAAAAGTTCACTGAAAAATGTCACATGCTACAGTCAACCATTCAGAAAGAATTAGCTCCACTTGAGAAATTCATAAATTTTATACCAACGAATCCCCCACCTGTGAGCATAAGGGTGCAAGGGGGAGAAAGATGAAGTGTTGGCAGTGGGAGTTGCAACAAAGGAAAAGGGGTTCAAGGAGTGTTGTTGGTGACACGAGAGTTGTTGGAAAAATCTTAACTACTTAGATTCCTACTTCTCTTCCGAGAACTTCGATTTTTACTACATCAACAATAACAACAACAAGGCCTATCACAAAGGCCATTGTTATTGGAACTGTTGGTGGAGAGTCGAGTTCATCTAAGCCAAATCCAAGTGAACAAGATAAAGACAAAGGAAAAGGTGTAAGTCAGGAGTTGTCGAAAGAAGAAAAGAAGGATGCTCAAGAAGCTGAAATGGCAAAACAAATACAAATCCAGAGTATTCTTTAACAACGTGCAAATGATCCCCCTGGTCTTGACAAAGGTGATCCAACAAAGCTATATAACTATGAATATACTTTAGCTTTGACTGTATCTGAGGAGATGCATGATTTCAAAAAGATACAAAGGAGAAGCTTCGACACTATCAACTCACAAATGAACCAGTTAGATTTTCCTTTGAAAAGAATGATGTTTCTAAAAGAACAATTTGAAGTTGCAGATAAGTATAAGAATAAGATTGAGTATAAACACATGAAATTTCATTTTCATGTTGCATTGGGGAAGAAAGAGGAGAAGGTATTTTCTTTAATCAAGATCACAAGAGTTTTGGGAAGAACAAAAGACATTTTGCTCGAAGGCATGTTACAAAACTGTAGGTTTCATGTTGTTCGAGCAAATAATGTTACATCTGACTTCTCTGTTACTGATTTCCCTTCAATGAATTTGCATGATCTTTTGGTGGTGGCTTTACTAATGAAGAGTGTGGATGTTTCGAAGCTTTAGGTGACAAGCAATGAATATTTTATGAATAGATTTGGTCACTTAAAGGTTTTCATTGAAGGATATTAGGCTTTGTTAGCCTTAACTGATGTTGAGTTGGCTAAAGTTTTGGGAAAGGAAGTCGAAATTCCTCAAACGATGTTGATGAAGAAGGCAAACATAAACAAGCTTGAAGATGGAGAGATTACATTGATACCATTAGGAATTGCTTTTGTGGGGAAAAAATTCTAAATTCCTATTTTAGGTGTGTGATGTAGAAAGATATACAACATCACATTACACTAATCTATTGGTAAGGATGAATAGCTGCAAAAAAAAAAAAACAACGACAAAGAGAAGGCAAAAATTCACAAGATTGTAAACTCATATGCTAGTATCAGAATGATTAATCATCAAGATACGAAAGTGCTACTAAACTTATTCGTCACTGCTCACAAAGGGGGAGAATGTAGATGCTAAACTTAGTTTTGAGGTGTTGAATTCCTTTGTATAGTTTCGTTATTTTGTAATGTTATTACAAGGGCACTTATATTATGAATTGTAGTGTTCCATTCCCTTGTATTTTTTGTATGCTTTTGTTTTCCTATAAATAGGGATCGATATTAGAGTTAGATAGAACTTTTGTACCCTTTCTGTCTAAGAACACTCTGTATCACGGAAGCATAATATGAGATGAAAACAGATTCTATTTACTCTCGGTGTTCTTGAATTGTTTCTACTCTAATTTCATTTCATTTCTTGATTAAATAACTTCTACACATATAATTTCGAAAATTATATAACAAAAGGTTTTGATGATCACCTTGCTTGTTAGGTAGAAATAACAATAACTCCTTATAGATCCTTGACTCTTGAAAACTTAGGACCCTAAATGTTGCACCTCTAATGGTTTCTTAGGCATAGGGCCGAAAATACTAGGAGGTGGGGTTCTTTAAATAGCTATGTGATGCTAGGGTTTTTTGGAGGAAGCCCTAAATTCCTGCTTAAGGCTTAAGCAGCCCATGGACTCTTATTATGGAGCCTTGGATGAAATTTTCATAGGACCTCCTAAATTTTCGTCCATTCCTATATAAGGAGTCCAGTAGCCTAGTTTTACAACTATCAACGATTTGCAAAACAGCCACTGTTCCTTTAATTCACTACTAGAAAACAGCTGTTTAATCACGCGCAAACAATGACAGTCGTTGATAGAGGACGCGCATTAGTGTGTGCCCTAAAAAGTGATGTCAGTTTTGTAAATTTTGAAGGATAGTGGACATGCATTTGTGCGTGCCCCAAAAATAGTGTCCAACAAAAAAAATTAAAAACACGGGGGGCACCTATCATAAAAAAGCGTGTCGTCTAAAACTGTCGCTTTATATTTTTCTTTACGAACGCGCGTTCTCCGAATTTTTAATTGACAAAGGGGGAATGAAATCCAAAAAAATAAAAAACCCCGCCTTGATACTCTCGTCCTTTTCTTCTTCATATGTTGCAAAATCCTCTTCAATCAAAAGAAACCCTAAAAGCCTTGATACTCTCGTCCTTCTTCTTCTTCATATGTTGTAAAATCCTCTTCAATCAAAAGAAATCCTAAAAGCATTGTGCGTAAAAGATCGATAATTTCGTACTTGAAGTTCCTAAAATCTTCATCGATCAAAAGAAACCCTAAAACCTCGCCTTGATACTCTCGTCCTTCTTCTTCTTCTGTAATGTTGTTTCAAATAACGTCGATTTTCTCATTTTCCCCTATTTCTGTTAATCTAAAGATTGTTACTCGACATGATGCAACTCTGATTAGTATTCCGTTTCCGATTCGTCTGAATTGAGGGTTTTTTCTGTAACATTTCAGATTAGGAGTTCATATAGGGTTTTTTTGATTAATTACAAAAAGGCGTTTACTAATTGCTACTTTGATTATTGGTATTTGGAGTTTGATTTGTGATATTAGTAAGATAGTCAGGTGATCCGTGTATGGGGACTCAAACAATGGGATCGAACGGTGGAACACAAAAACCTGTGTTCGATGGATTGTCAAGGCAATGATCTCGGCATAACTCAACTTTAGATGAGGTTCAGCAACAATTAGTCGATTTAGGGAAACCTTTCAGTAGTATGAACCTTGATAAGTTTCTAAAGAATGTTTGGTGTGTCGAAGCTAATCAAGGAATCAACAATGGCTCCTCCCCTGATTACTCCGAACTCACCCAACTTGCTTCTGCTTCATCTTTGCCTAGACAATTGAGCCTTACATTCACCAAGGATTTAACCAAGAATACATTCGATGAAGAAAATCTCACATTTGGAAGAGGAAAATGAAGCATTTTAAAAGAAGGGTTTACGTTGTCCAATATCTTTCATTTCAAATCCAGCATATAAATTCTCATCTTTCTTCTGGAAAATCTTTTTGATGATCAAATTATCATTTAGCTTTTGTCACTTGCAGCTAATAACAGGATATGGAGTAGCTAAAGATGTAGAATCTGGGCATTTAAACTTCAAGAAAGGTGACCTAGTTTGGGGATTCACCGGATGGAAAGAATACATCATTATCACTGCTCCTGATACCCTATTAAAGATTCAACATACGGATGTCCCTTTTTCCTATTATACAGGAATCCTTGGTATGTTTTCTGTTTAATTAAGGATCTTTAAGATTCTGTAAATTAGGGATTTTGAATTCTGTAAAATGATTTTGTTTCTTTGATGGTTTTTCCAAGGTATGCCTGGTATGACGTTCAGTTTTTTTAATGATTATATTAAAAGAATTTTCATTATAATATATTTTTGTAGTGACTTGTGGTTTGCACTTTCTCTGTAGAAATCTGACTTAAACTTGTATTATATTGTTTCTATATTCTTGATGCATGCCCACAGTTTGATGTAATGTCAACAACACTTGAGAAACTACCACCTAGTAGTATTGCTGCTAGGGCAACTACTGGATCAATGATCATTCTTGCAAACATGATTGTTGTAGCATCTGTTTCCTCAAATTCACAACAGGTGAGCATAATCATCAAACTTTTTTTTTCAAAATTAAAGTTTAGTTTTCTAAAATCACTCTTATGCTAGGTGTTCCCTGATGATCTTCTTCTTCAACTTTTGAAACTAATGCTGCATCTAGATGTTGAAATATGTTTTAGTGGACACCAAATCTTGTCTGTTCTTCTCATTCCAAATTCTGACCATGTGAGGCGTGATACTAATGCTTCTACTTCTAATCAAACAATAAGATGGAGTTCTAATACTGCATATGTGTTTTCCTCTGTTACATCTTTACTTGGATAAGCTTCATGGATATTACTATTTAAGGATATCGTCTCCAGGTGCTAGCTTCAAAGATTTTGTGTTTATTTCCCAGTTCATACATTGCATCCTGCTGTCTCTTGCCATTTTATGACATTTTTGCCCCTGGAGCTGTTTTGAAGGTTGTTTGGGCCTAATTTGTTATTGATTTTGCATTTGGAGCTTTGTTGGAGTGCAACTTATTATTATGATAACATCTTTATTTTTTAAAAAGGTTCTCATGTCTAACAGAAAAGAAAAGCTATACTTGAACACTTTGATCCAGTTGTTGGTGACTGCTTTATGGATTGTGTCAACTGTCTAATTGTTTGAGTTGTTTGAGTTGTTATGAAACCTTTTCAATACTTTGTACAATGTATGTAGAAAGCTATGTTTTATTTATTTACTTTAATTTCATAAAACTTTATACTTTTTTTATTTATAAAATATGTGTGTTACTGTTTCAGGATGTATGTTTTATGCTGCCCCCACTCTTTAATTTGCTGTTGTGATTGAAGATATTGATTGTAGCATACAGGTGCTTGATCGGAAGGGAGCCATGCCCATGTTCTCCAAACTTCCCGATGTTAAACCTGTTCGTGATTCCCAGGTTTGTTTTTATTTAATTAATTTCATATTTATTTATTTTGCTACTCTGAGTTTGATTGACAAGTGGATTCATGCATTTTTTTGGTATAATATAGCATTATTTTTTGTGTATTAAAAGGTGTGTATTTATATTTATACAGAATATTCATAAAATATTCATAAATGATAAAATCTCTGCTTTATTTCGTCAACAAGCATTTATATTGTATCATCTTTTTTTGTCATTTGGCCCTTTTTGTCTTGGATTCACACTTCAAATAATTACTATATATCAATGTTATATGATTCTAAAATTATAAAAGTATATATCACAACTTTTTATTTTTATTTTTATTGAACTATGCAAAATGACAAAATCATAAAATGCAATTTTTTCGTAAATTTTTACCTTTGCATTAATCTTTCATATCTATATGTTGTTTATCGAAGTTGGAGGACACCATGATTACTAATCAGCCCATGTGTCACAGCACAAAAAAATCGGGTTCACCCTTCACCATATCGTCGGTACATAATCCTAAATTCTTTTTTATTCTTAATTTTTACTCACATTTAATCTTCATCTGACAACACAACCGAACCACCACCAGGTGTTGTGCATATGAAGTAACTAACATTATTTTGCCTATATTTTTATAAGTTAATTACAATTATGCCATTTACTTTTTATTATTTTCACCTTTAAAGGAATGATGTAGCTACTTGAATTATTCTTTAGATATTCAGATCCGAATAGTGCTCAATCGTCATTTTCAATGCTTCTTGGACATGCTCCACACCTTGATCATGAGGTTTGACTGTTGTTGACTTTCTTTGAATTGATGCAAATGACAAATTTGGGAAAAAAATCTATTAACTTTTTTGGTAAATATCTTGCTTAGTGTGCGATATTTGGTAAAGTTACTAAAGGTGATGAGACACTAAAGAAGCTTGAGGAATTACCCACTCGAAGTGAAGGTATATTTGTGATGGTATATTCCCCCCCCCCCCCCCCCCCCCCTTTTACAACACCAAATTTAAACCATAAAATATATAATCCTTCATTCTTCATAATTCATACATATTATAATTTTAAAAATTTTCTTCTGGTTTAGCCAACTGAGTGCATCATGATTCTGTCAACATACTAGTATGGTGAGTACTTATGTCTTGTTTATATTTTCTTTTCCTTTTATTTCAAATATAAAATCAAAAAATATTATGTAATTTGTAAGTTGAAACTAATATTTATTATTCGTATTTTTTTGTTGGTAATTTTGAAATATATGATTCTGGTGGCAGGAAGCAGAGGCCTTGAATGAACTTCGGCAATTTGAAACTTGTAAAAGTTTGCTCCACATCTTCTTTGCTTGATATAACACTTCCAAAGTTTGGAGTTTGGTCTGGACACCTTTCTTATACTAACAGTTAATGTTGATGAGATCATGACTTGTTAAAAGCAGTTATAGATTTCAGGTATAATTGATATGGGGTTGCAGCCAAGGAAAGTAAATAGAGTTGGTGCTATTGGTATGGGGTCAATAGCAATAGCAACAACTTTTATCCTTGCTAACTTTCCTGTAATATTTAAGGAGGATGATGAGAATTCTTTGGAGGCTGCACTTGGTGAAATCAAAGGTGAGTCATGATATGAGCTTAAAAAGTATGGTCACAACTCACAACTCTTACTTGGTTATCTTCATCTTCAGCCAATATGCACAGCCATCTTATGGCAGGGAAAATGACCAAGGAGAAGCTTGAAAGAACTGTATCTCTGTTGAAGGGTGTACTCAGTTATGATAGCTTTAAACATGTGGATTTAGTTGTAGAGGTGAGTCTGAGTCCCCACTATATAATTCATCTGTTACAACAAGGGTTTTGGCAGATAAGTCCCTGAAAAAGAATTGCAGGATGTAAATTTCTTAAATTTGAACACATGAGAAGTAGGTATGTTTCTAAACTTTAACGATTACCAGATGTTGAGGTTTTTGTCATAGTAGACTGCTAGTGACACAAGTATCAAACAAAAACTTGGTAACCGAATACAAACGATAAAACAAAAACCGATGTCATGTGGTATCATATGTATAAAACACATGACACTATAAAAGCAATGGGGTATTTTTTTTAGTTAAAGGACTTGCTCATGCAAATAGTTATTCTTCAGAGGCTTATTTGCGACAAGTGTGAAATTATATAGGTTATTTTTTTTAATATAACCCTGAGCAAGAATCACATTTTTGAAAGAAAAAAAAATACCTATAGTTTTCTAGTGTTACAATTCTCTCTTTTGTTTTTTTTTTAATTAAAACCGTGTAAAATAACCTCAAGACTTGGCTACCAATCAAATTATTGAATAAATACGTATAGTTTTCGAATAAAAACATATTCAGGGATTTGTGTACGAAAAAAGAGTGAAAGTATATTATCGGTCAAAATCCTTTTCTTAGAGCACATTGATTGAGGTGAAATTATGGTGGAAGCTAGGCCCATTATTTATGTTATAAATGAGTTGAAGCAAAATGTAGTAATTAAGTTAAAAAGTTTTGGTGTGTTGGTAGGCAGTGGAGGGAAGCATCCAGTTAAAGCAGCAAGTTTATGCTGATCTTGAGCATTATTGCCCTCAACATTTCATTCTTGCAAGCAATAGTCCCACATTTGACTTAAATCTAATTGGAGAAAGAACAAAATCCCAATTCTGGATTGCTAGGGCCCGTTTTTTTAGGTAGGTAATCATAATCATATGGTTTGTTTTGTTGGTAAACAATGAGTTGTAATAATATTTGCAGTTCCTCTGTCCTGGAAATAGGAAGCAATCTGGTGTACTCAATTGAACGCCTTCGCGAAGAGAATGATGCGGTTATTTTAGCAATGGGGGCAACGAAGCCACGCGACCTCCTTGTTCCTGGATGTGAGCTCTCAGGTGTGCATTTTGCAATGGAATTTCTACATGCGAATACTAAAAGCTTATTGGATAGCAATCTTGAAGATGGAAACTTTATGAGAGGAACCAAACGCAGCACATTATACTCTCATTTATTTTCTAACTATAACAATATACTTCCATTTTCTTAATAACAATGTACAATCGGATCCCCTTAGTTGTTCAAACGATTATTTGTATGACATTAAATTTATGCAATGGATTCTATTTTTTTGTATATGATATTTTATTTTCTATTATGAAACATTAAATACAAATTTAATTTGAAAATAAGTAAATCTATAAATAATATTTTTATTAAACATTAAAATTATGATACGCAAAATGTGTGTCATCTTCATTAATAACATGGCCTTTCTTGACAGGGGCTTTCCTGATACGCAATGCGTGTCATTAACACGCGCGTCGTCAGGTTACAACACGCGAATGCGTGTCGTCTTCCTTTACGACAGGGCCTTTCTTGATACGCATTGCGCGTCGTAAATGTGCGTCGTCTATATACGATGCGCAAAAGCGCGTCGTCTATCTTTATGATAGGGCCTTCCTTGACGCGCATTTGCGCGTCGTCTAAGCCTTTTACGATGCGCAATGAGCGTCGTAAAAGGCTGTTTTTCTAGTAGTGATTAGTTCCTCTAATCCCAAAATTAATTCAAAATAAATTTCTGATTATATACTAATTAAATAACATGATTTCTAATTAATATATTATTTCCATAATACATTAATAAATCAATTTATTATTCCAAATAATAAATTCAGCCTCTTTCTCCAAAATCCATCATGTCAAGTTGCTAGGGTGAAGTCAACCCAAAAGGACCATGCTTCTATGAAATCAAGTACATACCAATTATAATTATACGCTTAGACACTTAATCCAACAGTCTCCCACTTTGATAAGTCTATTAACTATAATTTCAAGTATGACCTCAAAATTTAACCAGGAATCTTAGCTTTCAAAAGTTGTTGTCTAACTCTGACCTACTCAGTTATGTGTCCTTTAGATAAGGGATCAAATATTCCTCCATTATACAAGATATCATATGAACATGAGACATGGATTATAATCAATCTCTCTGTTCAAAGTTTGTTTCCCGATTTCTGATTTATGACTACTGATAATAGACTACTAATTGAACAGATCAATTCAGTCCAGGATTGGCCAAGCGCTTTTGTTGTCATCATCAAATTATCAATGGGCCCACAGATAAAACTTTTCCCCATGATGGAAAAAAGAACATATAAACTTCGACTCATATGCTTGTACTATTTACTCATCAAATCACACACAACAATACATTTTATAACATCAAGTTACTTATGCGTTTACGTATTATCAATGCACAACTGACTCTTAAACAACAACTCATATGTCTCTGTCTCAAGAATATAAGATATTACCATCTCAAAATTACTCATGATAAAAATCCATGAAGTAATTCTCTGAGCGTGGGTTTAATCCAGTACTCAAATCCCATTTCAAATGTACTCATGAACACTGTAGCAAACCATTGCCACGTCTAATCCCTTAGACAATCTACAGTCCGATTCATGACAATCTTAATTCCGTACTTACTTCCAAAGTATGATCGACCGTGGATGTTTTGAATAATCCAATTACTCGGGAAGTAAAACATGCATAGTTAAACAAATGATAACTTAATTAACTATGGCCTCAAAACTATTGTGTAAAAATAAAACACTTATTATTTAATCACCATATTAATTATGCTTTATTATTTGTGTAATGTTTCAAGGTAATAAACAAATCACTTGAATTAAACATTAGTCATGCCATGTTATAAACATGCATACTATGTCTCTCTATGGTCCTTCCTTTGTGAATATATTAATTGGACATAAATCCAATGATGCTCATATCACAATTCCAAATCCTTATTGCAAGCGTAAGAATTCCAAATCCGTGTCACCAACAAATGTGTAAGAGTCTAACCTTGCATGCAATATCCTTTTGTGATGATGTGGCCTGAAAGTCACAAAGACTTCTCTGATGATGTCACAAAATGCTCTAATGAAACTCTGTTACTTAAAACAATTTCATGGTAATGAAGTATTAGATTCAAGGTAACTCCTTGAAAACCTTCTTTGCATTAAGGTTTTGAACTCACATTCAGATTCCAATCACCAAGTCCCATTATGGAAACATTTCCATATTCTCATATGACACTCAATTCTGATCAAGAATTATCTTAATCTAAAACATGTCAGTATGGTCCGTTAGAACGCTATAGTTCCAACTGTCCACAAGCAACCAATCTTCAACAAACTTTAGATTTTCCTTTAATAGTTGTTCAACTACTCTAGTCATATCCAGTTCTAGTCCTTTTTCCCTTCTTAATGCCCTAGGCATTTGGAAAAATCAGAACAAGCAAATATTATAGCATATGCAATCAATACTATATGTGAAGCATATGGGATTCAATACATAATGTTTTAATAAAGACTCGACACTTGATCGGTCTTTTGCTATAATATTTCCATATATAGAATTTCTTGTGTTGAATCATTTCAACACAATATTAATATATGTTTATGACTAAGTTCCATTAAAATCCTTCAATCTAATCCTTTAGATTTGAAAGAAGGTATAAGTTCCTTCTCCCCCAAATCCTTTTGTAGCAAAATAATTCCCAAACACTGTAAGCTTGAAATCTTTGTTTCCTATAACGAGTATTGCCAACTTGCAACACCTAGCATAATATGTATGCTCCCACTATCATAACAATTATACGCTTACTAGCATAACAATTATGCTCCCACAAGCTTTGACATGTATTCAGAAATCAACTGGACTTTCATAAATCAATACGATTGACTTTCTTACTAAAGTGTAGATTTCTAATATGTGGTGCTTCGATAAGTCTTCATCTAGACTTCTTAAGCTCATACACCTTTCATTAGATAGCATACATGTGTGTTTAAACCTTTTTCGAACTTATGATAATAATTCCTGAACTTTTAAACTATTTCTTGCCATTTCTCACAATTCGAACTATGAAAAGGGATGCTATAATCATATACGAATTTGAGAATGTAATTATCACAACTACTAACCATAATGATATCAATTCAGATTTAAAATCTACTAGTGAAAGTGTTTCTTCATAATCATTTTCATGTGTTAGATTGAAACCTTTTGCCACCTATATTTTACGGTTTATGTGTTCCTATCCATGTGAATTCATCAATTCCAACCTACAATCATAAGATAAGGTTGAGGACAAAACCAAAATCTGATTTAGTTTCCCTTCATGGACTGAACTTAGTATATTCTTAAATTCACGCTATCTGTTAGCACAAGGGCCTACCAATGCTTCCAAGTTGTCAAGCAGTTCACTTCCATCGACCAATGTACTATCATTGACCAATGAGCTCTGCCTTTTGCAATAAAATGAGAACTATAGAACTCACATGCATAGTCAACTTAACTGGAAGGTGCATAGAAACAACAATGTGTCAACTTAACATGATAGGTAATCAAACTCAAATCGTGTGCTAGTGTTAACTACCAGGTTTATTCTTTATTTACTCTTGAAAACATTCAAGACCAATAAGGCTCCCACTGACTTCTTGACATATAAGTTTTTCTGTTAAGGAACATTCCTTGACAAGCAAAAACAAATATTCAAAAGTTAGTTTGGGTTCTTATCAAGACAACACTTCATTTAATTGGTACAAGTCTATCTTTGTTTTAACCAAAACATCACAACTACCAATTTCAAATGTGCTAGAGTAAGAAAAAATTTCTACTCCACATTTCATGAGGCGTTATAAACCTACTTAGTTTGAGATGAGCTTCAAGGTACGATTTGAAGTTACTAGAGTGTGACTCTAAAATTTAATTTGGAAACGAAGTATGATTCATCTCATGATTATATTATTTCACCAATTATCAATTCATCTTCTTAGTTAGAAACAATTTCACTAAGGCGTACTTAGAGGATCAATTGTGACATAGTTCCATAATCATTAAGATGATCATAAAACATGATCTAACGTACTCTCATTTCCTTTAAGATTGGAGAAACATTTATCTTTTTGCCTTATGGATTCTTCTTATTCATTCTGCTACTTTTTGAAACTTTTCAAAGAATCAGAATTACACTTAATCTTATAAGTATAACCATATTTACTGAACCGTCGGCAAATTATGACGAACAAATTTATCAACTTTTGTGGTGGATCATAATAGTCCACATCAATGTGTACTAGATCTAATAGTCTGTCACTTTGACTCACACAAACATGTGATCAACAAATTAGTATTAATTTTCTAAAGATGAGGATTCTCATACATCACACAATTGGAATTGTATGACTCCAAATTTCTATCCAACTTAAACTTGGGTGATGAGAATTCCTTTTCACTTCATAGATTTAGACATTACCACAATCGATATAATAAAGAGTCAATCCATACTTAACATTGCTAATATTGGAAATATAACCACCAATTTTCATCAATTTCATTGCAAGGGAATAAAGTAAATAAAATAAAACAAAATTTTTTACATCATTCATAAAATGCGGAAAAATTTATCCTTACAATGCAAATACATGAAAACTATGTATCTAGACACTTTTGCGAAGCAATCTATTAAACTATCATAACTCCTAATCAGCAGCTCAAAAATATGATCCTCGAAACATGCGATCGAAATTTAGCTCTCATGATCATATTCAGCTCACTCTTCTTCTTAAGCTTCCTTCTTTCTCTCAGATCCTACAAAACATCAAAATATGACTATCACATCATGAAATAAGAATCTATGAATAGGAACTTAATGGAGTTAGATAGTGGATGTACCTAAAGTGGATTCATACAACTTGACCTCACTATCTCTAAGATATTTTAGGTAATCCGGGCAGTTTCGCATCCAATGCCCCTTCAATTGACAATAGAAATATATGGACTCTTTGGGAATGACACAGGGGACTATCTCAGAATCAGCTTTTCTATTTACCATATAGTCAAACGGTTTGACCTTGGCCGATCCCTTTCCATTGGGAAGAGAAACCTATTCTGGACTTCCAATGTTTCTATTGTTAATGTCGATGGAAACTTGGGATGTTGATCCTTCAAACATATTTGCTTAACCAGTACACTTCAGCATTTTTGCTTCAGCAGCAATTAGCAAATATGTCAGATCAATAAGCTTCATGTTGTTGTCAGTCATATAGTAGTCCTTAACAAACTGACTATATGACTCAGGAAGCGAGTGAAGAACCAAGTCAACGGCCAGCTCTTCTCAAAAACCGACACCCAACATTCCCAATCTGTCAATGTGTGATTTCATGTTTAGAACATGTGCACACACATAATTTTCATCTAAGTGTTTACATGCCAATAGGCCTTGAGTAACCTTAAACTTATCAAGTTGACAAAAACGTGGGTCGGGAGAATCATTGGAGGTGGTGTAGGAAGGGTTTGAGAAGTATGATTTCCACTTCCACCATTTGACGAAGAGAAGATTCTTTCACCTTGATCAACTTATGGAAGATCATCTTTAGAAGGATAAGGAAAACCATGAAGACCATAGTTGTATGAACTTAACATCTATATAGGGAGAAAAGAATTCAAGTTGGTTGATTTATATAATCCTTAATAATTAACCCAAAATTTTAAATTAAGGCTAGGATCCATATTTTTATTCGAATTCTGAAGAGGGATGTCCGTAATCAAATTCAAATCTATTATAGGTAGGTAACCATTTACCAGTTTTAGTTCAATGAAACTCCTAGATCTTTTTAGATTCATTGAACTATTTAATGACATATTTAATCTCGATTATGCTCTCACTCTGTGACTGGGATATCGAGGATCACAAACGAGATGTGAATAACCATGAAAATTAGTTTGGTATTCTCGATGTCATTTATCACCGAATCAATGTGTCGATTAACCACATACACTCCATTGATCAATGATATTTTATGAGACCCCATTACCAAAATTATTGGTCCCATATTAGTGTGCCGGTTAACCACACATACTCCACTAACGACCCATAAGGTGCAATCTGCAATTTCATGGGTTAGCATCGAATTCACATTTTCCTAAAGTAACTAAAAATGAGATTTTAGTAAAAGGTTTTGTTACTTTAAGTCATTATACTTTAATGAGTTTAGTGTCCTATCCTACCTATTCGGCTAACGACCCTCCACTAGTCAAGAGTACGGTGGGTAAGAAGGGATACCCAATGACTGTCATTTTACAAGGCGCTTCCTTAAACACCCCGTATAGACCAACTTCGTGAATGAGACCTACTAACGGTAAGACTGACTTTTCTTTTATATATATATATATATATATATATATATATATATATATATATATATATATATATATATATATATATATATATATTAAACTTTTAATTTTATAATAATATAAGGGTGAATTTTAAACTTTCAAAATACTAGGGGTTTAATCTTTTAATAAATTAAACTTTTAACTTGATAAAATTTAAACCTTAATATGGGTTTAATAATTATCTTTTAATTTAAACATTTAATTAAATTAATAACCATGTCCATAAAGATGCACTTTAAACCTTTTAAAATGCAAGGGTTCTAGAATTTAAGATTTCAAAATTAAACTTTTAAATGATAGGTCATTATTTTGTGGTTTGGGCTAGGAAATATTTTGTATAGGTCTTGATAGGGTCTTTGTCATGTTGTAGGTATTATGTAGCTTGTTGTAGGTCTTGGAGGATTTGATTGAAGTGTATGAAGGGAATGAGGATATGAAACAAAGTCGTCAAGACATGTTGAGACAGAAATTCAATATGTTTAATCACATTCTTGGAGAAACTTTGGAAGTTCAACTATAACGCTTTATGACACTCACCACTCATATGAGCTCATCTGGTGTCTCAGTGCTAAGATCAGAAGTCAACAAGAAGTTGCTTAACTCTCTCCCAAAGACATAGGATATGAATGTTGTTGTCATCAAGAAAACAAAAGATTTTAATTGACTTAGTTTGGCTGAAATCATGGCCATCATTAAAGCTTGTGATCTGGATAAAAAACAAAGAGGGATCAATCACATTAACTCATATTCTTTTGATAATCTTAGTATTCAATCAAACAATGTTTTTTCATCCTTCACCAATCCTCAAGGTCAAACATTTGCTTCTCCTCAATCATCATCATATGCCACTCCATTCATGCAAAGTGTTTAGCTTCCAGTATCTTATCCACAAGTTGCTTCTTCTTCAAAGACACATGCTCCAGTTCCTGCTCCAATCCTTGCTCCCAAAGAGAATGAAGAAAATTTGTCTCTTGCAACAGGTCTTGTCAACTGCTACAATGCATTTGTGGCAGGCGAGCTGCCTCCTCAATTGTCTTTTGTTGATTTGGATCAAATTCATCCCGAAGATGTTGAGGAGATGGATATAACTTGGCAAATCGCTATCGTAGTGTTTCGGGAAAAATAGTTCTCCAAGTAGACTGGAAAAAATAACTGGGGAATGAATGTAGAGAAGAAGGTGGGGTTCAACAAAGTCAAACTCTGATGCTTTAACTGCCATGAACCTGGCCATTTTCCTAGAGATTGCCCAAAGCCTGACAGAAGAGAAAACAACGAAAGAAAATTGGTGCCAGTTGGTAACAACAAGGGAGTTACAACCAGCAACCAGACTACAAACCTTGTTGTGGTAGCACAGTCATTTGATTGGGATGACCAAATTTAGGCCCTAAACATCTCAGAGCCTAAAAATGCGCATCTTTCTCAAAATAACGACATTACAAAAGGAGAAGATGAGATAGATCCAAAGGAGGAGATGATGAATCTACAATTTGCATTCATGGTTCAAACTAGAGCCTGAAAATTCTAAGGTCAGTGAAATAACTTGCTCTCCATCTTGTATTAAAACTATAAACTTTTTACGTGAACATGCTAATTTGATGCGTAGAGAGATAGAGGAACTAAAATATGAAGGATATCAACTTAGGAAAGGCCAGATGTCATTGAAAGATCAATTAGAGGCCAAGAAAAATGACTGTAATAAATTATAAGCAGACTATAGTGACAAGTGTGTTCATTATAGATATCTTAAAAGGATTTTGATGTTTTAATTGCGAAACTTGACACATTGAAGACTCATTTTGCAAACGCTGATTTTAATTTCAATAAATTCGATGTGTCAATTGTAAGATTTGCAACAATAATTGAACACCAAATGAAATGGAGAGACCAGAAGCAAGTAGGAATAGGTTATGAGAGTGTCCTTCCCCCATTCAATCACAATTATACTGCTTCTCAATTAACTCAAGCTGAGATTAATCGTGAACCATTTATGGTTTATGGTAAATCAGTTGCTGAATAGGCAACTGAATGTAGTGCTAGGAATTTAAATACTAACATTTCTAGTTATGATGCAGATTCATCAGTAAGCCAGGAAAAGCAAGAGAATAGAAGAATTGAGTCTGATAATAAGTTTGTGTCAAAATTTGGTGTTCCTATTTCAAAAGCTGATGAGTCTGTTTTTGATGTTAAGACTGATGTTTTAATTTGTGATGATTTGGTGACAAATGTTAATGTCTCTGATAAATGTGGTGTTGTTTTTGTGAAACCTACTAAATCTGAATCTGTCACTAGCACATCCACATCTTCTACACATGTCACACAATATGAATCATGCACTTGCACGTGTGGGAATAGTAGAAAAGTCAATAAGAGCATGAAAACTGATAAAGGTAGTACCAGATCTTATGATAATAAGCAAATTTGTTTCAACTGTGGTACTACCGGCCACATTGCTCGAAATAGTTCCAACCGAGCGTTTGTACATTTTTCAACACTGAGGAAAGAAAATGAATCTCGAGGAAGATCTCTAAAGAGAAAGTCCTCGAGATCTCATCTTCGGGATGATGATCGGAAAATTAATAATAATAAGAAAAGGGCCGATCTTCAACCGAACAAACAAGTTTTCACTAAACCAGCCACAGGTACTTTGCCGAAATCGATTGTGGCTGAGCCAAGATCAATTTCGTCAGAGGGTGCGTCTGGATCTTCGACTGATTGTAGCCAAAAATATATACACTCAAAGAAAAGGAAAATTGTTTCTAATTCACCTGTGAGTGCTTTAAAACCTAACTACCAATGGGTGCCCAAATCTACAACTGTCTGATCATCTTCATCCTCTGAAAGTGTATATGATACTAATGCAAATCTAAAAAGGCAAAAATATAAATCTGTCAAAGTCAAGGGTACACCTAGGACTATAATGACCTAGGTTCCCAAATCTAAATAATCTCTCTCATTGTGCCGGAATAGCTGCAGAGGAATGTCGCCAGACCATGGTATGTCGACATCGATTGTTCCAGACACATGACAGGAGACATCTCCCAATTGCACAATAGTCAAAATTTTAATGGGGGATACGTTTCCTTTGCAGAAGGAGATGTCATAAAAATCACTTAGAAAGGAACAGTTTCCAATGGAGTGCTGAGCTTCGAGCTAAAGCACAGTTTCTTGAGTGTCTCTTAGGTTTGTAACAAGGGCTATTAGACGAATTTCAGAGATAAAGAATAACTAATTCTGAAGCCAGGCATTGTCATTCCAGGAGAATGGATTCTTGTGAAATCGAAACGAGATGGAAATGCATATATCATTGACATGAACAACAATCTTCCTAAACAAGTCACTTGCCTTTTCTCAAAAGTTTCCGAACATAATGCTATGTTGTGGTATCGAAGACTCAGACATTCTAACGCAAAGAACTTGAATCGACTTGCTAAAAATGAAATAGTGTGTGGGCTTCCTGTCAAGGATTTCATCACGTTTTAAAAGTGTGTGGCATGCGCCCATGGAAAACATCACAAAAAGCCACACCTACCTAAACAGGTCAATTCAATCAAGCAGGTGCTCCAATTGTTACATATGGACTTATTTGGTCCGGTCAACATCCTCAGTATCAACAGAAATTCATATTGTTTGGTTGTGATCGATTATTTCTCGCGGTTCACGTGGGTTTTCTTCTTGTCCAACAAGGCTAGGGTTGCTGACTTGATTAACAAGTTTATTGCAATGATAGAGAACCAGACAAACCACCGGGTGAAGGCGCTCATAACTGAAAATGGGACAGAATTCAAGAATGTTGTATTTGATCATTTTTGTGCGGAAAAGGGGATAGTGCGTCAATATAGTGTCACTCGCACTCCTCAACAAAATGGTGTTGCTGAGCGACAGAACCGAACATTACAAGACGCCGCAAGGATGATGTTATGTGACTCCAAACTTTCGGTTTTCTTTTGGGCCGAGGCAATCAATATGGCATGTTATGTTCAAAATCGTGTTCTGATCAACAAAGCTCAAATGAAGAGTCCATATGAAATTCTCTACGGTCACAATCCATCTGTTAGTCACTTTCATATCTTTGACTGTCCTTTCACCCTCCTTAATCTGAAATCCAATATCAAATTCAATGCCAAATCCGATGATTGTTACTTCGTGGGGTATCCTACTCGCACGACGTACAGGGTCTACAATAAAAGGACAAAGAAAATCGTAGAATCCTTTGACGTGCACTAGTTGGAGGAGAACGAGACGGATGCCATAGTCGGTCCAGATTGGTTATTTGACTATACATCATTGTTTTCAGATGATCTGTCTGGTTCTTGTTCTAGCTCGAAGACTGTGATTGAAGATGAGGATGAAGAAGTTGTTTACAAACAACCGATGGTGTCTTCTATAACTCTTGATACATTTGTTCCAAGTAATTTGTCTGATTCTACATGCCATCAAACCAATTCAGATGCTGATGTCACTCCTCTTACTTCTGATGAAAGAGAGTTCATGACCAGAGATGCTTCCGCTGGTACTGAAACATTTATGGAACTTCTTTTTCCTGAACCAATCGCTAATGAGTTTGTGGCAAGCCCTTCTCACAATTCTAGATCGTTCGAGGTGGTTCGTACAGTAGAAGATGGATTTATCAATATCCATAATCTTCCCGTAACGCTCAATGACATCAGCCAGGAGCTACCTTCCAGAATTCAACGCGATCACCCAATCGAAAACAT
Source organism: Lactuca saligna (assembly GCF_052625555.1). Classification (NCBI taxonomy): domain Eukaryota; kingdom Viridiplantae; phylum Streptophyta; class Magnoliopsida; order Asterales; family Asteraceae; genus Lactuca; species Lactuca saligna. The sequence continues at coordinate 190,771,078 of NC_136419.1, read as the reverse complement.
CATCGGTCAGTTGGGAGACGGTGTTCAAACACGGATCAGAGTGGAGATGTAAATACATGTCTCTACTCTTGCTTTATATCTCAAATAGAGCCAAAGAATGTTGAAATGGATTTGAATGAGCCTAGCTGGGTGGATGTTATGTATGAGGAATGGAATCAATTTGAGAAGCTTGGGGTTTGGAAGCTGGTTGAATTACCTAAGGGCAAGAAGTCACTCGACACGCGTTGGGTCTATCAAAACAAGCAAGATGATTCAGAGGTCATTATGTGAAATAAGGCCTGATTGGTTGTACGTGGATTTCACTAAATTGAGGGTCTTGACTACACCGAAGTTTATGCTCCGGTAGCTCGCTTGGAGGCTATTCACATCTTCCTGCCGTACGCTTCCTACATGAATTTAATCTACGTCGATGATATCATTTTCGGGTCAACGAATACAAATTGTGCAAAGAGTTTGAAAGCGTTATGAAGAAGAGGTTTGAGAAGAGTTCTTTGGGGAGATGACCATGTTTTTGGGGCTTCAGGTCAAACAAGACTCAACCGGAATCCTGCTACATCAAGCTAAGTATGTTGAAGAGATGTTATAGAAGTTCAGGTTTCAAGACGTAAAACCTGCACTGATGCCAATGGCTAAGAGACCACTGTTGACTCCAGATATTAAAGGCGAATCCATAGATCAAACTGGCTACAAATTAATGATCGGATCTTTGATGTATCTAACCGCAAGCAAGCCAGACATCATGTTCGCGGTTTGTCAATGTGCACGATATCAGGCTAATCCTAAACTTTCACATCTTAATGTTGTCAAAAGAATCTTTCAGTATCTCAAAGGCAGCCCAAGATTGGGTCTTTGGTATCCGAAAAATTATGAATTTGATTTATATGCTTTTGCTGACAGTAATTACGGAGGCTGTGAGCTTGACAGGAATTCAACGTCTTGAGGATGTCAATTTCTTGGCGATTGGCTGGTGTCATGGCAGTGCAAGAAACAACATACAATCTCAACCTCAACAGCAGAGGCAGAATATGTAGTCGTTTCTGCTTGTTGTTCTCAAGTTATCTGGATACAACATCAACTCATGGATTATGGTTTGATTTTTCTAGAAACCCCTATTTTTTGCGATAATGAGGTTGCAATTCAAATTGCTAAAAATCCTGTCTAACACTCGAAAACCACGCACATTGATATCAAAGTGCATTTTATCAGAGATTGTTATGAGCGTTCGCTCATTTAGTTGGAACAAGTTCCCACTGCTAATAATGTGGAGGATTTGTTCACAAAACCGTTTAACAAAGCTCGATTAGATATGCTTGTGGGATTTTTGAAAATGATACGCTTTGGGGACTAACTTTTGTTTTTAGGTTAGTTTAAATTTGAACATTTAGTTTTCATTCTCACCCATGCACAAATTTAGGGGGAGAAATAAACAAAAAGAAAATCAAAAATCCAAAAATATTGTTCTTTCAGTAGCTTTCTTTTGTAGATGTTGTGAAGGGAAGTGATAAATTCATGTGATAACAGGCAATTTGAATCCGTGTAATGTACCAAAGTTAAATTATCTAGACTCTGTGTTCGATGCGCTGGTAGGCACGAAAGATTTAAATGGACTTGACTGAGTGTAGATGAGCTTAAGGAATCTAGAGATTTGACAAATCATAACTTAGATACTTCCATTTAGCCTGACAATATGACACTTGGGTAGATTGAGCAGGGAGATATACATGAGAATCCACCAGTCTCACTACAACAATTCGTATCTAGAACAGTGGTTTAACTCTTCCTTGATGTACAGACTATGTCGTTAATTCTGGTATTGACAGGGCATCTGGGAATTCCAATAAAGTAGGTCTATAGGAAATTATTCTATTGCTTTCTTTCTGTTAGCCATATGTTTCATCCTTTGTGTGATTGAAATACATCTAACCTGGACTGCAACATATGCAATTCTATTTCTCTGCATCTTCTATCTATGCTATTCTTTTTGTCTGTTAGTCTTATGTTGTCTCCTTTGCGTGATTGAAATACATCCGACCTGGTACACATCATATGCACCATTCTACTTCTCAATCCCTCTAAATCTGACCAATCATATGTTTCACCCTCTGTGTGATCGGAAGATCCAACCTGGGTGTATAGCATATGCATTCTAAATCTGGCTTCTCCCATAATAATTGTCTGCTCACCTAAGGTTAGGAATACCTTGGAAGTTCCTAATTATTGGGGTATGTCAGGAAGCAGGAAACATGTTCTAGTACATTTAAAACTAAACAATCACTAGTTTGTCTGTAGATTTCGCTGCTCAATTTAGGTGGATAACAATATCCTTGGTCATCGTCAGATGAATGGTCCTTAGGAATTTTATCTAGAAACGTAAGGTCACAATGCCTTGTCATTAATAATATGTAAATAAAAAATTGTCATAATTCTTCGTGTTTAAGTGGACCACAATACTGGCGATCGACCAGATCTAGACATGAAGGTGGAGGTTCTGATAAACAGATTAAGGATGTCTAATAGCTTTGATCCTAATATCACAAAATTTTAGTTTAATTTTTTAGAATTTGTTTTGTTTTATTTTTATTTTTATTTTTATTTTTATTTTTATTTTTATTCCATTTTCTAGTCCTCAAACTGCATTATTTTTAATTGTTTTTGGGGATTGGGCTTAATTTTTGAAGGCTTTTGGGTTGTAGCCCATGGAAAATGGATCGGGTGTTGGGTCCGGGTATATAAGGTATGGAGTCCGGCTGTAAACTCTTATTATCTTCACTTTCTTTCTATGGCCATAAACTCCTTAAATCCTCTCAAGGTTGTTCATCGATTCATCCCACTTTGTGTTTTTAACTCGAAAATGATTGTTTACGCTTGAAGGTATGCCCTTTGCGATCATCGGAATGCCATTATAACTGTAGATCGACTTTGATTCGAAGGATTAATCAAAGAAAACAAATTGTTCGGTGTTTATAGCCAGTTGAAGTGTTTACGGCCAGTGAAGGGTTTACGGTCGTACACCCCATTTACGGTTGTAAACTTGTTTACAGCCATACACACCCTCTCTAACCGTAAACCCAAAATTGTTGAACATTAAATTTTTGCTTCACTTAATCTCCATTGAAGCCTAATTAAATTGTTAAATGAGTAAAACCTTAATCTTAAAAGTTTAAATAAATTGTTTTCTCACTTGGCTTGGTTAAGTGCAGATCAAAAATGGCTAAACTTAAGTTTGCTGACAGTCACAATTTGGTGATCTTTTTGGTGGACCCACCAGCAGCCCATGGTGAATTCAAGTCAATGGTGCATGAATTGAAGAAATGTTGCCTAGCTTCTGCTTTGACTCTAAATCCAGCAATTTACCAAAGCCTAATTAAAGAGTTCTGGAAGTTTGCAGTAGTGAAGAAAGGGAATGACGGATCTATGTTTATTGAAGCTCTTGTTAAAGGAAGCAAGGTCATTGCAACGGAGCAAATTATCTGGGATGTTCTGAAGATTGAAGATCAACCAAGTTTCCCAACCGAGATCGAAATGGATCAAGCTCAAGAACTCCTCAGTAAAATGGGATATGAAGGAGAATTTCCTCCAACCCTAAAGAAGATATTACCACCATACTGGAGGTTTCTAGCTCATGTCTTTGTGAGATGCATCTTGGGAAGGAGATCTAGAGCGGATGAAATCTCTTTACATAACACAGGTGCAATCGCCGCTCTTGCTGCGGGACTTGATTTCAACTTATCCAAGTTCATCTTGGAGGAGCTCATTGTGAATATTAAAGGAAAAACAAGAGATAAATTTCTCATGTACCCAAGTTTCATTCAGTTGCTCATCAACAACCAATTCCCGGAGATCGAAAAAGAAAGAGAAACTTTAGACATGAAGTCCCTTGGGTCAAACACCATTGGGTTAATTAAACATAACCATAAGGGTAATTTTACATTTCAAGGAAAATACCCTTTGGTGAAGTTTGGGATGTTTATTGAATCAAGTGATGCATCTGAGTCTCACGAGTCCTCTGACCATATGGAAACAGAAGATGATGTGATAATTGTTTCTGATCAAGAAGAAGACAGGGTTTCTTCGGTCACAATCGTGTCTAAGGAACATGATCATTTAACGTCTGTACAGGTTCAAAGTGACTACAGTAAGGATGAAGATGATGATGAGGTTTTTGGTATTGATAATGATTCTTTTGGTGGCGATATGTCGGGTTTAAATGAAGATATTAGCTTTGCGTTTGAAAACGAGTATTGTCCTACAAATGAGGAACTCAACTCTTTCTTTAACGATTTCGATGATGTTGTACAATGCACAACGGAGACAATGAGAGTTAATATTCAAGAAGCGACGCCTCCTTCAGTTGATTAGAATGTTGACGCTTCAGATCTTATGGATTTGACTGCAAGGCTTCCTCCCCTGAATGTTGAAATTCCAATATCTTTGGCATCTGAGAGTGATCCGATAATGTCACAAGCCTCCCAGCCTCCTTTGAAAAGAAGAAGAATTGATCCCAGGTCGGAGTGCTTATATAGGAACAGGCTCCGCCAACACAGCCTGCAACTTCAGCCACCACATCTTCAATGCCACCAACCTGAGAAGAACCAAGTGATGTTCGGTCTTCATTTGAAGTCCGGAGCTCTTCAGCTCCCAAGGGTTTCTCCCCTGTAAGGCCTGTGTGTGACGTTGCCTCTATGAGGCTCGCCAGGTTCTTTGCAGAACATGAATCAGACCTTCCTCTTCGCGAAAAGGGTATATCTATTAGGGAAGGCAGCTCAGGGGGAGCAGACCTATCGATTCCAGAGCTAGGGGAGGAGATCACAATGCTTAACCAGAAAATCATTGAAAAGGATCTTCAAATGGAGAACCTTGGTTCTCGAGTCTCTAAGCTTGAAGCTGAAAACTCTCTAAAGAATGATCAGATCTCCAACCTTCAACTAGAAAATGTTTAGAAAACTAAACAGATTTCGGACATCCAGCTTAATCTTGGTGCTCTATCAGCTTTATATTTTGATTTGAAGAATAGGCTTATTGTTGAATTCGGAGATAAATTTCAGACAACAGCTGAATGTCTAAGCGCTACCCAGATTTCTGAACCTACCCCAGTCAGTACATCAATTCTTGACCAGCCTGATAATGCACCAATCAGAACAACAACGATTGTTGATTGCTTTGAAAAGGAACCTGAGCAACCTCCGCCCCGAATTACAATCAAGCGAGGAGGGAGGAAGGTCACATCACAGAAAAGATGAGGTTTTCTTTTCATGAAGAATTTGGATCAAAATCTTCGTGATGATCAGCCTCAACTGACTGTGACCGAGCTAAATAAGAAAAGGTTCCAGCACAAATATGACGATCGGCCAGGAATTCGGATGTGGGGATTTCATGAAAAAATTAATTGTTGGCTGGTGAAAAGAAAAAGCAACATCGTGGAATATTATAAGCATCAAAATGATTTTTCTTCTCTCACCAAGGTGGATCTTTCTGAATTGTCAGCAACTCCTTTTTACAATCCCTCCAATGATCCTCGTGCGACTGATGTCAAAAACTTCTTGGAAAACCAAGTGAGGAGAGAATTCGATGGGATGAAGACTGCTGAATCATTCTTGAAGACTGCTAAAGGAGTGTATGACCCAATCACCAACAAGTCTATTAAAAATGTTATGTGGCCTCCAACAAAGCAATTGACAAAGATTCCCATCATCAAGAACTTCTGTGATGGTTCTTTGCAACATGTTATATTGGATGTACGATGAAGCCACAGCCTCTCCAGTTATAAAGTTCAAAGATGGTGTGAGCAGGAAGTTTTGGAACCTGCTGCCAAGGAAGTTTTGGAACCTTATCCGCTCATCAAATTATGTGTGAGCAGGAAGTTTTGGAACCTGCTGCCAAGGAGTTCACAGGAATGATTGCTGAGATCATTGACAAAGGAATGTGGTTGGGTGCTATGAGGAGATCAGATGTTCTGGTGGTTGAAAAAGACTGGGCTCATGCTAGCCACAAACCAAGGGGGAGATTGATAGGTCATTATTTTGTGGTTTAGGCTAGGCAATATTTTCTATAGGTCTTGATAGGGTCTTGGTCAGGTTGTAGATATTATGTAGCTTGATGAGGTGTTTACGGCTGAGTTGGTGTTTACGACCGTAAACAGGTTTACGGTCAGTCATTCCCTATATATAGTATGTGTCAGAGTCTGTCAGAAGGTTGACATATTGAGTGACGTATCATAAGTTTTTACGGTCAGTGTGTGTGTATCTTCAAGGTGTACTCGACATTTTAGTGAATGAACGTGTGCATTGCTTGATCATCTTGTTCTTCTACTAATTCTTGCTATTATATTGTTTTGATCACTAGTTTGATTCTCTTAATTGGGACCATACATTAATTAAATTTTAAATTCTGAAACCAAAGGGTGTATTTTTAGAACTTTTCAAAAATACTAGCTCAAATTTTAAATAATTAAATTAATCAAATAATTTTGTCTTTATCTAAAAGTTTGACCAAAAATCTTAATTTGATAAGGATATAGACTTCATTTTTCCAGAAAATTCAATTTTAGAGATTTAAAACGAATTTGGTAGCTATCCTAGTCAAACAAAGATATCAAAATCGCAAAAATCAGGGATCTGACAACCCAACTCGTCAAGTTATTACAATACACTCGTCGAGTAGGGTATCTCGTCGAGTCCCACTATGAACTCCTCGAGTCGGATGAACAGATTGACGAATCTGTTCCTTGCTCATTTGGACAATTCATATATGCATCAAATTCAACTAACAAACATCCTAGGATCTGATACTACTGATGGGATTTGAGTATAACAACAACCTATGAGATCATGCAACCCTAATTGCTTTGGATCTAAGTTTTTTACTAGTTGAACATGCAATTGAATACCGAAGCAATAAACCCTAGATTTAGCATACAATTTTGAAAATTATATAACAAAAAGGTTTTGATGATTACATTACTTGTTATGTAACAATAACATGAACTTTTTGTAGATCCTTGACTCTTGAAAGCTTAGTGCCCCAAATATTGCACTTCTAATGCTTTTTTAGGCATAGGAACGAAAATCCAAGGAGGTAGGGTTCTTTAAATAACTATGGGCTGCTAGGGTTTTCTAGAGGAAACCTTAATTTTCTGCTTAAAGCTTAAGCAGCCCATGGACTCTTATTATGGAGCCTTGGACGAAAATCTCATAGGACCTCCTATAATTTTCGTTCACTCCTATATAAATAGTCCAGTAGCCCAGTTTTACAACTCTCAATGATTTGCAAATCAACCTATGTTCATTTGATCAGTTCTATTAATCCCAAAATTAATTTCAAATTAATGTATGATAAAATACTAATTCAATAACATGATTTCTAATTAATATATTATTTCCATAATACATTTATAAATCCATTTATTATTCCAACTAATAAATTCAACATCTTTCTCCAAAAATCATCATGTCAAGTTGCTAGGGTAAAATCAACCCAAAAAGATCATGCTAGTATCAAATCAAGTACATACACATTATAGTTATGTGCTTAGACACTTAATCTAACAATTTCTATTTTCTGTTTGCAATTTAGCTTTTTAAAAGTTGATGCACACCTTATGATGTTAATCATTACAACATGGTTTTGAGTCCTGGTTGCAATTTAGCTTATTGATGCACACCTTATGATATTAATCATTACAACATGATTTTGAACAAATATTATTTATTTAATCATACATGGATGGTACTTGGTAAAATGTTTTTATCTATATTAAACTATTTGTTAGTCAACTTAAAAATAACTTTTTGTTGAAATAGGATTAAGCTTTACAGCACCCACTTACATGGGTCGATGTACATTAGTAACAATCCAAGTGAGCTCAATTCAAAAATTGGTTTTCCAAAGTCCAAACCTATATAAATAGGAACAAATTGATAACAATTGATCACCTTCACTATGTTTCGATTTATCTATAATTTTTCGTAGATCATTTTGATTTTTATAATAGTAATGATTTTTTTTAAATGTCGGTAAGAACCAAGACAAAAGAATGTTTTGAACACCCAAATACAAATAATAATAAAAATAGAAATAATAATACATCAATATTTTGTAAAAACTCAATAGCCAAAAAATAATTATCCAAACTATATTTGTATATTTGAAAATTGTTTCAGAAAAGCAATGTTGCCAATCGGTTAAAACGTATTTCAAATCAATACTAAATCTTCTCAACTTCAAATCCTTTGTAAAAATCAAAAGGCTAATTACTTTTTTAGCATAATACGAACGTTCCACCCTATTGTTATAGATTACAAACATTTACTTTGAAAAAATGTTATGTTTGAATATGTTTTAAAAAAGCATATGCGATAATTGGATATATATTTCTCAACATACAATGTATTAAACAAATTAATATTGTTATTTCTTGCATTTAGCATTTAGTTATATATCATTTTTCATGACATGACTAGAAATTCACAACTTTCCAAACCTTATGTGCAAAACAATAAATGAAACTATACACCAACAAATAATCCAATTTTTACATACTTTACGTTAGATTAGATGATAATTGATATTTGACGTTGTTATTTGAAATATGTCATGTTTACATACATTTGATGGTAAGCATATAGCTAAACTAATTTTTTCTCAACATAACTAAACATTACCATTTGCTAAATATAAATCAAAAGTAATTTTTATTTCAATATGATTTTTTTTACTTAAACAATAGTCTTTTTTTTAATAAAAACTAACAACTTATTTTATTTTAACCATAAAATCAACGTATTTTTATTTTTAATAACAAAAACAATGTATTTTTATTTTTAATAAAAATGACGTATTCTTAGTTCAACCGAAAACAACATATTTATATATTTTTGACCAAAATAAATACATATTTTAACCTAAAACAATAATTACTTGTACTTTTAAACAAAGCAAATAAAAAAATTTCTTTTTTTTTCATGATCTTTTTTCCCAAAAAAGTAAACTCTAATCCGTATCTCTAATTCCTATTTATCAAAACGAAACTATTTACCAAAAAAACCTATAAAACGCAACCTACCAAAGATTTTGATCAATAAAAGTTTAATCAAAATTACAATATATTGGTCTTTTTACTCTAAATTTGCAAGATGCATTTCTTTTTAACCTGCATCAGTTTTTCTAAAGAAAACCTAATCATCAAAAAATATTATTAGAAAAAAAATCTTCAATATGCATTTAGAAAATATTCATCACACAACGTATTTAGTGGCTACACACCAACCCAATACACAAAACAATCTGGCAAAAGGCCGAAATGAACTTTGCAGTGTTAAAAGAAACTAATCGACGCATGAAAACTATCCGCCGAAGAATCTATGTGGCACCGCTGTATTACACGGGTATACTATTAGTATATATATATATATATATATATATATATATATATATATATATATATATATATATATATATATATATATATATATATATATATATATATATATATATTAGAAAATCAATAAATTTATAAGATCAAGTCATAGTTTTGAATATTTGAACATTGATTGCAGTTAGACACATAATGGAGGGGTGGTGGCGGAGGACTATCTATCTTCCTTTGACTGCATATTTTATTTGATAGGGTTTATTTCACATCCCAATATTTTTCATCAATGAATTATTCAATAAAAATCTAATTTTGTTAACTGTTTATATTATTATTAATTGACATCAACATTAAATAAGTTTGTGTAATAAATAAAAAATAACATTGTGAATAAATTTTTCTCAAATATGAACTCATATCTACTTGTAAATGTCTACTCGTAAATCTAAGTTGATTTAGAAAAAAGACAAAGAAAATGAGTATCCGTAGAAAAGCTTTTATTAAATGCATAAAATAAATTAGATAATGTGTTGAATATTAATTAAAAGAACACAAAATAAATCTAAAGAAAATCAAGTTGATATGATATAAGGGTATAAATACCTTTGGCGGGTTTTCCAAATTGCAAGCACCCTCCCTCACATTTCTAGAGAATACCTTCGCATATATACACGATCATCTTCACAAAAATGGCTGCCACCATTGCTTCAGTCGTCTCAGGCTACGATCGACAATCGGAGCTCAAAGTTTTCGACCAAACAAAAACCGGCGTCAAAGGACTCGTCGATGCCGGAATCAGGAAAATCCCTCCAATCTTCTTCCATCCCCGGGACACCACCCCGAAAACATCCACCGCTGCTGTCGAGATTCCGGTCATAGACCTTCAATCGACCCATAGAGCATCGATGGTGGAGATGATTCGTGAAGCCTCGGCGAACCTAGGTATTTTTCAGGTGGTGAATCATGGGATTCCTCTGAGTGTTATGGAGGAAGTGGTTCAAGGAGTTCGTAGATTTCACGAACAAGACGATGAGGTGAAGAAAGGGTTTTACACCAGGGATCTTTCGAGTACATTGGTGTATAACAGCAATTACGATCTGTATAGTTCCCCCGCCTTGAACTGGAGAGACACCTTCTTTTCATTTATGGCTCCGTCACCTCCGCCGCCTGAGGAATTACCGGAAGTTTGCAGAGACATTCAAATAGAATACTCAAATCATGTGATGAAATTAGGAGGCGTACTTTTCCAATTATTCTCAGAGGCGTTGGGGTTGAACGTGAATCACCTTGGAGATCTCGATTGTGGCAAGGGGCTTTTATTCTCCGGCCATTATTACCCTGCTTGTCCACAACCAGAGTTAACCATGGGCACAAGCAATCATACAGACGACGGATTCCTAGCTGTGCTTTTACAAGATCAGATCGGAGGTCTCCAAATCCGCCATCAAAATCAATGGATTGATGTTCCTCCGACACCTGGTGCGCTTGTGATCAACACCGGAGATCTATTACAGGTATATACCATTCGATATATGATTCTAACTATGAGAATTCAAAATTGGAGTCTGATTGTATTAGGGTTTTTCAGATGATGTCGAATGACAAATTGACGAGTGTTGATCACAGAGTGTTGGCAAATGAGAAAGGGCCGAGAGTTTCGGTGGCGTGTTTCTTTGGCACCCATTTGACGCCGTCGGAGAAGGTGTATGGACCCATTAAAGAGCTGCTTTCCGATGAGAATCCGGCGAGATACAGGGAAACCACCGTCTATGACTACAGTCGATATACTGTCTCTAAGGGCCTTGCTGCAGGGGCTACTCGTTTGCATCATTTGAAGCTCTAAATTGAATGGCATATTTATATACACATATTTAAAATCCATTATATATAAATAAAGATATGAAATAATTGGATGTTATATCATGTTCGGACAAACCATGAGAGATAACATTTTTTTTTTGGTGTAATACATTTTAAATACGATTAATGCAACAAACTTTTGCATTTTTTTATTGATGCAATACTCGTTTTTATACAAATACACAATCATTTTTTATATAAAAAGCAGCGAGACTCGTATAATATATGAGATTTTTTAAAATAAATTAATATATTTTGATAAACATTACATATTTAATAATTTGCAAAATTGAATTTGAAAAAATATCAATATCAGCGGTGAATAAATCAATTTTAAATTATTGTAAATTCAAAAATGATTGATCGAAAATTAAGTTTTTTCAATGAAGAAAATTGATTTAAATTTAAATTGAATTTAATATATTAATTGAAACCCAGAATTTTCAAAATAGATTTAAATGAAATTGAAAAAAATAAAAAAAAATAATATTAGGTGATGACATGTAGCAACAAACATTCATTTATTAGGTAGGATATAATGATGTAACATATACAAATCATGCAACTAGCTTTTAATTATGTTATACTTAAATTTTAAAACCGCATGACTACTCTGAGGAAAATATATATGTACAATTTTCAATATCACTCCTTCTTCTAAATAATCTATTGCCTCCAAATAATCCAAATATATGATTCAAAGCTGCCTCCAAATAATCCAAATATATGATTCAAAATCTTGAATCTTTATCATGTGTATCAAGTTTCGATAACGATACACCATTTTTAGTCATTATATCTTCTCTACAAGTGTTTACCTTCTTTGTAATGTCTTCTTCGCCACCACTTCTTCTTGTTAAATCTTTTTTTTTATTTGTACTCGTGATTTCAGTAATCTATTAAGGTAATGGTCTGAGGCAATTTTTTCATTAAAAATTTTACATTTTCTACTTATTGATCTTTTTATAATCAGTTAGGGCATGCATTGCTATATTATTATCGATTAGGGCAAGATTTAAAGTTAAAAATGTTTTGTGTAATTTTTCATATGGACATGATTCTAAATTTCAGTGTTATTGACTTCTTTTAGATTTTGAGATGAGTTAGGGTGGCTATTTAATGATTTTGCAATCTTGGTGATTGATTAGGATATAAATGTTTATAATTGTTGAAGGAAATACTTTTTGTATCTATTTGTTTTTAATTTATCTGTAAGTTTTAGCTGCCTACAATTCTAACAACTGATTATTTGGTTTCATGTAGACAATGTAAGCAGCAAAAATAGGCAAAGTAATTTTGTAATAACAAGTTTGACATTTTGTATTAAAGAAGCTATGATTCAAACTTACATCTTCCTTTGCTGACCATGGATAATAATTTTTTTAAAGCTTTGCCTAAAAACTGCCAAGTAAGATGTTTTTTTAAAGGCTATATTGAAATATAACCAAGGTCGATCCATAGGTATTATATACCCCGTACAAAAGACAAATAATGCTTCTACCTTTATACCATACACAATACATTCTACCAAACCAATATTCAAAATTAACTTATCAAAGAAAAAATGCAATCTTTGTTTTTAATGAGAGAAGGATGAATACTAAAGCTTTCATCTAGAACCATGTATACGCGCTTTTTTGAAGCAAAAAAACATAATGGTATGCAATAAAGTCTATCAATTTTAGAAAGAGAAATTTATGAAATGACCAAAAAGGAGGGGTTGTTCGAAAAAAATATAACTAAGAATTAGATGTTTTCGAAAAATGACCACGACTTCCACAGAGACGGTCTCTGTGGAAGTCATTTAGCTCTAAGGATAAAAAACTCTTTGAGAAAATGACATAGCTGGGGAAAAATACAAAAAAAATTATAAAATTTTAATTTTGCAGAACGTGCATCGTTCCACAGAGATACCTTATGTGGATCTGTTCTTCAGATAATGATCATGCATAATAATGACTAGGTCGCCTGTCTTGGCATTTTCCAAATGCCAGTATTGGCTCAGGGTTTTGTTGCCCTAGACTGGCCTAGTCTAGCTGTTGCGAACAGCTAAGGCGTGGAGGGTCACCCCGTATATATCTATACACAAACTCTCGCTTTACCTCCAATAAACTCTAGTTATAACTACATGCTACGATTGTACATTCAAAGGTGTGAAACCGATACGTCTCACTAGATTCTCAACCTTTCCTGTTCGTTATGTTTTCCCCCATGTTTAATGTTTTACATGTAGGTTGTAGATTTTCCATTCCAAAGGTGTGTATATAAGTATACAAAATTCATGAACTATGTAACGGTATAATTACGATCTACTAAGTATGTGAATTTTAGTCTAAGCCCGATTAGCATGTAAATGGATCACAAAGACCTAATAGCATGTAAGAGGGTAATTTGGACCCTATATGCATGTTAATGGACCACAAAGGCCCAACAACATGTGAGCCATAACTTAGGCCCAAATTAACATGTAAATGGGTCGGAAGGCCCAATAAACATGTCAAGGAAATTATTGGGCTCAATATACACTTAGATGGGCCCTTAAGGCCCATTGGTCATGTAATGTGAATATCAGGCTCAACAAAATAGTTATCGACGTATTTCATCCATTCTTTATTGTTTTGTTGTTTGTTTTAGCTCGAGATTTACCAAATTGATGATAAAAGTCCTCTTTTTGTAAATACGATGTTTTCGGCCAAAATCCTTAAATTTTCAATTAATGCCCAAAGTTTAGTAAAAATAATACTATAGTCCATAATTTATGCAAACTTGTAATTTCATCCCAAATGTTTAGAAATTCACGGATTTGATCCAAAAAATTATATTTTGACATTTATGGCCCAGTTTTGCAGAAAATTACATCTTCAGCCTCTTGTTTGTAAAAATTGTCACCTTCGGCCCAATTTCGATAAAAGTTATATTTTTGGTCCAATTTAGAAATAAATGTTATTTTCATCCCTAAATTTGGTTTATTTACATTTATGACTCAAACCTTGGCCAAATAACATTTTTAATCCCAAAACTTCATTTTTTTTGCAAATTTGGGCCCAAAACCGTGAAGCCCAAATGTTTGGTCCATTAAGCTCAAATTTACATTTTTAACCCTTTTGAAAGTATCTTTATCATAAAAATCCATTTTTATACAAGTAGGACCTGTTTGGTCCCTATAAAAACATAAATGTCACTTTTTGCCCTTATCTTTTGTTTTCTTGACAATTTTTGATCCTTAACAAGGTTTTTGTTGTAAACTTTTATATCTTAAACATATAATCACTTTTGACTTGATAATATGATATATAAAGTGTCTTAGGTCATGGATCTTTGCTCAATGTTACTTAAAATATCGAGATTTTTAAGATCTAGCACATTATACAAAATAAACTAAGAAATCACACAAGCCAAGCATATAACACATAGATCTACATATTTTACTTGCATTCTCCCCCAAAAATCATATGAAAACCAAAAACAAGGGGGTATGAACTCACATTTCTTGTTTGTTCTTAGTTTGGTGAAGAAAAGATGGAGGTTTCGGCCCGTGCAATCTTTCCTTAAGTAGATCTTGAACTTGGGGGGGGGGGGGGGTTCTAAGAGTATGATCACAAAAAGATGTTTAGACGGGGTGATATAGCACAATAATGAAGTTTCTTAGCTTGGATGTGTGATTACTTACCTAGGATTGATGATCTTTGGTGAAGATCTTCTTGAAACACTTGGAATCTCAAAAATTTGGACGGAAGGAAGGAGGGTGTTCTTGAGTGTTTGAGAGAGTGTTTGGAAGTGTGTGTGTGTGTGTTTAGCTCTCGGCCAAGAGTAGAAAAAGAGAGGGGAGTGAAAGGTGAGGATGTGATGGATACTTGGATTCATGAGATGTATGGGTTATTTAGTGAATAAATTGCATGGAAGTCCATTATACAATAATGATGTGTCTAATGCTAGTTAATCCTCTTATTTTCTTTTTTTTATACATGGGCCTATATTTGGGCTAGGAGGAAGGAGGATGAATTATTTTGGCTTAATTCTTTCTTTGGTTCGAAATTATGAAGTTCATAGAGAAAATTTCCAGCCCATTGGGTCTTTAGGGTGGTTCTTGGCCTAATGAAAGTCCATTAGGGTGATTTAAATCATTTACAACCCAACAAGGCTCAAGAGAGGTAAACTAGTCCATTTTAGGCCCATATGGCCTAAAAGGTTAAATTTTATGAATGTTGGACCATTTAGAGCCAAAATAGGGTTTCTAGGCCCACATTGGTCTACTTGGACACTTATTGGTCCATTTGGTCCAACCAGAAAATCCTAGACTATACTAGACTTAAATCAGGGTTCTTAGGGTTTTCAGACTCTTTGTTGAACATAAGAGGTAGATTTAAATGAGCACTGAGTAATATTTACTTAGAGTGTATGTTTTACAATGGTTGAATGGTTACACAGGAATAGAATTTCCTAGCTAAAATGCTAGTTATGACATCATCCCCCCATTAGAGGGAATTTCTTCCCGAAATTCTTTTGAAAGTTGGGTTGGTGAAGGAAGTAATAAGTGAGGGTACTTTTGCTTCGTTTGATCTTCTCGTTCCCATGTAAATTTCGATCCACGTTTAGCGTTCCAACGAACCTTCACAATCGGGATGCGACTTTGCTTTGTACGCTTCATTTCCCTATCCAAAATCTCGATTGGTTCTTCGAGGAACAGGAGATTCTCGTTTATCTCAATCTCTTCCAAAAGGATGATAAGGGTTTCATCTGAGACACTTCTTCAGATTCAAGACGTGGAACACTGGGTGTACGTTGCTGAGCTCGACTGGTAGTTGCAGCCTGTAAGCCACTGGACCAATTCGGGCAAGGATCTTGAACGGTCCAATGTATCGCAGGTTCAGTTTTCCTCGTTTCCCAAAGCGAATCATTCTCTTCCATGGAGAGACCTTTAATAGCACGTGATCCTCGACTTGAAATTCTAGTGGCTTTCTCCGCTTGTCAGCGTAGCTCTTCTGTTGGTCTCGCAATGCTTGAAGTCGAGCTTTGATTTGGACTATCTTTTCAGTCGTTTCATAGATAATTTCGGGTCTCCCATTACTTGCTGAAGTCAATCACGGAAGCTCGAAGCATATCCTCGAGTGTCTGGATGGTACGCTCACTCTGACCATCCGTCTGTGGGTGGTATGCGGTGATCATATCTAGCTGTGTTCCATTGCCTTCTAAAGACATTGCCAGAATCTTGAAGTAAATCTACTATCTCGATCCGAGCTAATAGATACTAGCACTCCATGGAGTCTCACAACCTCCTTGATGTAAATTCGGGTCGGCCTTTCCATCTTGTAGGATTCTTTTATTGGCAGGATATGAGTGGATTTCGTTAGTCTATCTACAATTACCTATATTGCATCCAACCCTCCAGTTGTCTTGGATAATTTTATCAAAAAGTCCATGGTAATCCTCTCCCATTTCCACTCGGCTATCACTAGTTGTTGCAGTAGTCCCGAGGGCTTTTGGTATTCCACTTTCACTTTGGCGCAAGTAATGCACTTACCCACAAAAGTGGCTATCTCTGCCTTCATATTAGGCCACCAATATTGTTGCTTGATATCTAAATGCATCTTATCTGACCCCGGATGAATAGAATATCGCGTCTTGTAGGCTTCATGCATGATTACCTCCCTAAATCCCCTAATTTGGGAAGCCAGATTCTACTCATGAAGTAGTGAGTTCCGTCATCCTTAACTTCAAGCTCGTTCTCCATTCCACGTAGTGATTCACTAGTGAGATTCTCCAGATTTAATGCGTATAATTGGGCTTCCTTGATTAGTGAGGCTAGATGAGATTGGATGGTGATTGATAGGGTCTTCACACGACAACTTGAATACTCTTTTCGGCTCAGTGCATCGGCTACCATGTTAGCCTTGCTTGGATGGTATTTAATCTCACACTCATAATCATTTAATAGTTCAACCCATCTTTGTTGCCTCATGTTTAGTTCCTTTTGATTTAGAATGTGCTGGAGGATCTTGTGGTTTGTAAAGATGGTGCACTTGGTACCTTATAGCTAGTGCCTCCAAATTTTTAAGGCGAAGACCACCGCCCCCATTTCGAGATCATGCGTGGTATAATTTACTTCATGTTTTTTATTTGTTTGGATGCACAAGAAATTACCTTCCTGCGTTGCATAAGGACATAACCTAAACCCTGATTCGAAGCATCACAGTAAACAATGAAGTCTTCGGTTCCCTCCGGTAAGGATAGCACTGGAGCACTACATAGGGCTTTCTTTAAGGTTTGGAAGGCGATCTCTTGCTTCTCCATCAATTGAAAGGTACGACTTTTTGCTTCAATGTGGTGAGGGGTTTGGCTATCTTATAAAAGTTCTGAATGAATCTTCGGTAGTAGCCTGCTAGACCCAAGAATTGGTGAATCGTTGTTGGTGTTGTCGGAATTGCCCAACCTTTAATGGCCTTGACTTTGGACGGATCTACATGGATTCCTTCCTGACTGACTACGTCTCCCAAGAAATTTACACTGTAGATCCAAAACTCATACTGTGAGAGTTTCGCATACAACTTTTCAGCTTGAAGGGTCTCTAAGATCTGTCGGAGACGTTGACTATGTTCTTCCTTGCTTCGAGAGTATACAAGAATATCATCGATGAAAACGATCACAAATTTGTCAAGGAATGGGCGACAAACTCGATCCATGAGGTCCATAAATGCAGCGGGGACATTTGTTAGACCAAAGGGCATCACGACGAATTCGTAATAACCATAACGAGTTTGGAAGGCAGTCTTGGGAATGTCCTCATCTCGGGCTTTGAGTTGATGATAACCGGATCTCAGATCTATCTTTGAAAAGTAACTAGCCCCATGAAGCTGATCAGATAGATCATCGATTCGAGGAAGTGGATACCGGTTTTTGATGGTGAGCTTATTCAGTTCCCTATAGTCAATGCACATCCTGAAGGATCCGTCTTTCTTTTTTATGAAAAGAACCGGAGCTTCCCATGGAGAGAAGCTTTGTCTTATGAATACTTTATTTAAGAGTTCACTTAGTTGGATTGACAATTCCTGCATTTTAGCAAGAGCCAACCTATAGGGTGATTTGGCGATCAGAGTGGCTCTAGGCACTAGGTCGATTCGGAATTCGATTTGTCATTCTGGGGGTATTCTCGAGAGTTCTTCTGGAAACACATCCAGGAAGTCACATGCCACTGGGATGTTTTGAATGCTTGCTTCCTCTTCGGTCTTTTATACAACGTGAGCGAGAAACGCATAGTTCTTCTTGTGCAAGCACTTATGTGCCTTGATGCACGAGATAAGATGAAGATTTACATCGGGTTTATCTCCATATATTATTAGCGTTTCGTGATTTGGGAGATGAAACCTAACAGCCTTCTCGTGACACATAGTATCAGCATGATGGGTGCTTAACCAGTCCATGCCGATAATCACATCAAAACTCCTAATATTTACATGCATCAAGTTTATTTGGAAGGTGTGATTATTTAGAGTTATTGTACACCCTACATAGATATCCTAAGTTGATTCAGTCTTCCCATTAGCCATTTCCACCGTGAAGGATTCATTAAGATTTTGGGGTTGTTGTTTTAGTAAATGTTTAAACTTATTACTCGTAAAACTTTGCTCTCTACGCTATCAAATAAGATGCATGCGTACGAGTTGTTAAGTAGGAACGTACCGGTAACAACGGTTGGGTCTTGGTCACAGTCACCATGACTGGAAGTGCTCGGTCAGCAGGTCCTCCATCCCTCAAGTCATAGAACTCTCGTGCCATGCCAAACGGGGGTCGCTGTCCCTACTGTCTGCTCCACCTCCAAATGTCGATACCCCAGGGAGGTGTAGGGCCACTAGGGCCCATTCGGTGAGCCGACACCCTCATTGGGTATGGTGGGTTGATGACTATGGACTCAGCGTCCAAATCATCATCGTTGTCGTCACCAATGTAACAACCCAAATTTCCAAGAAAATTTTTCATTTAATATAAAGTCAACGTTGGATACAAGGGATGCCTTTTGGTCAAACAGTCATTCATTCATGATGACTCAAGAAACATCACTGATATTGGAGGGGGTTTCACTGGATGTCGTGGGTTTCATTCTAGTTTTCATCCAACACATGGTATTTTGTCACTAAATATGGGTATATATGACCATTGAATTTACTAATATACCCCTCTTGGATCTCACTCACTTGTTAGTTTATTTGCTCATACATTTGTCTATTCAGATGTATCAACTACATTGATTCTTACTATTGGACCATTAATTGATTTTCTAAAATCTAACCAAAATGCACGCGATTTTTGCTCCATTGACTGGGTTAAGGTAAATAAAAAAAAGTTACACTCACACACTTACACACACACACACCATTTTCTTTATATATATATTTTTTAAATTTCAGTTTCACAGACCATTTTCTCACACTTAACAGGCCAAGAAAATGCTTAAAAACTTGATAATAAAAACAAGTCACAACATGGAATTCAAGATCACTGGGATGAGTGAAAAACCTTGTCGTCACCCCGGCCCTGACGACCGTCTGTAATCCTCAAAGTAGAAGGAGCAGGTGCTGACACCTTTCCTGCAGTGGCTAAACTCGGACACTGGGACTTTTTATGTCCCCTCTGATTGCACTGGAAGAAAATCAGATTTGTTGCTGCAATGATGGTAGTAGTGGCTGTACAATCTCTGCTCATATGCCCAGTCCGACCGCACTTGTAGCAACTGGAACTCCCTGCCTTGCACACCCCGTCGTGCAATCTCCCACACTTGCCACACCGATCGTGGCTCTGCTGACTCCTGGATCTGTGATCTGAAACCTTGGGCTTTTTTCCTGAAATCCCTGGACCTGAAGCTGCCTCCGGCTTCCTTTTTCTCTCCATCTCAAGGTCAATCTCTCTCTCTCTCTCTCTCTCTATCTCTATCTCTCTCTCTCTCTCTCTCTCTCTCTCTCTCTCTCTCTCGCGCGCGCGCGCCCTAGCATACATGCCATCCAGCGTTTTACAGCTGGACCGGCTCACAAATTGGTGGATATCACTCCACATCATCTCATGATAACAAGCCTTCTTCATTTCCTCATCAGCCGCGTATTGAGAACAAGAAGAGCCCTCTCCTTGTACTTGGCGGTAATCTCGGCCACTGTCTCTGTAGTCAGGTTAAGATCCTGAAACTCTCTGGCTAACTGCTGCACCTTAATAACCGGTGCGAACTCAGCTATGAACCTTGTAGTAAAATCAGCCCAGGTCATAGCATCCAAAGCTGCGTCATCTCCAATGGTATGTCCAACCTCCTCCTACCAATCCCGTGCCCTGTCCTTCAGAAGACAGGATGCCAATCGGACCTTGTCCCCCTCGAGACATCTGCTCGTGCGGAAAGCGTTGGCCACATCCGCCAACCATATAGCACTCGCTATGGGGTCCCGCGCCCCATGATAATCCGGAGCTCCCCATGCCCGGAATTCCCTAAAAGTAAGCGTGCTCAACCCCATCATGGCCGCCACCTCAGCACGGAAAGTGCTCAACCTCTCGTCCATCAACTCTAAGATACCCTCCTTGATCGAACCGAAGATCACAGGAGTCTGCTCAAGTACGGTGCGAGTAATCTCTGAAGAGAGAAACTCCCTAGTCTGCTCATCCAACTATTGGATAAGGTGTCTAAGTCCATAACTTATTTGGTATATACTTGACCCGACCCGGCATGGTCCATTTGGGTTGCATTTCATCCGAACTATTTATGGATAATTTTATGAGAGTTATACACATATGTGTAACAGCTCAAATTTTCAAATAAAATTTTCATTTAAAATAGCACAGCATTATTCGACAAAAGTATTTATTCCAAGTTCATTTCAAAAATACAAATAACGAATCCCCAAGATCTCCAACAATGGCAGTGTGTACGTGTCACGCCGGCGCCTTCCCACGGTCATCACTAGTACCTGAAACACATAAACACAACTAGTAAGCATAAATGCTTAGTGAGTTCCCCAGTATACGACTTACACATACGCCTTTCCAGGCCCGGACCTCTCGGTCCACATAACATTGCCTTCCAGCCCGTAACATAATCGCCTTCCGGCCCATAACATATCGCCTTCCGGCCCGTATTATATTGCCTTCCGGCCCATAGTATATTGCCTTCCGGCCCATAACATTTACAAAACATAACACATATAACATGACACATATAGCACATATATCATACATCATACCTGTTCCTTCTACCACATAACATATCGCCTTCCGGCCCGTATAAACATACATAACAAGTATAGCATCTACCTTTTCAGTTATAGCATAAATCACATATATCACATACGACCTTCCGGTCACACAATCAAACCCTTCCGGGTGAAGTATAGTGAGAAGACTCACCTCGCAGTTTGCAAACTATAACCCCTTGGAGCTACTCGCACTCGATCCGTTAATCTGCAGACTCCCTATAATACCACATACCTTTATTAATGATCTTATCAAACAAGACACTGACCCTACGAAATTACATATAGGTCAACGGTCAACTCGACCGGACTCGTCGAGTGCAAAGGCGACTCGGCGAGTCTAAGCGTCCTCCCCAACATCTCTGTTATTCCCTTTTCTACCCGTCGAGTACCCCCCTTGACTCGACGAGGTCCTTGTGAAAGAATCGCGGGGCCACCCCGACTCCACTCACCGAGTCTAAAGAACGACTCGACGAGTCCCAGTAAGTCTTCAAGCTACTCGCCGAGTCTGAAGAACAACTCGGCGAGTCCTAGTAAATCTTCAGGCTACTCGCCGAGTCTGACGAACAACTCGGCGAGTCCAAGCGGATCTTCAAGCTACTCGCCGAGTCTGATCATTGGACTCGGCGAGTCCACGCCATGCAGTCAATCAACTGCCTCCTGTAATTCGCATGGTTCCGTAATATATAAATATGGGACTTCCTGGACCTTTACACATACTATTACTGGGATTTAAACACTTGTAACAACACTATAACCTAACTAATCATTAAATGGGTTACCTAAACCCTAGATTCGTGTACAACACCAAAACTACATAAATGATCCGAGGATTACCTGGAAAACGTTTCCCTGTGTCCCTAACCTTCAGAGCTCAATCCCCTTGATCCTCCTTTGACCACAGCCTTGCCTCTTCTTGCCTAACAACCTCTTCAAGCTTCCACTAGCCTTCACCCTTGCTCCAGATGTCCACAGACTTTTAGCTTATCTTCAATCGGCCAAAAGACGAGACATGAGGGCCCTAAAGACATTATATACGCTCCAGAATCAAAACGGCTAGGGTTTCAGCTGAACAGCGTCGACTCGCCGAGTCCCTAATGGACTCGTCGAGTCCAGTCGCGAATCTGTGACCAAGACCGTGGTCCTACTCGGCGAGTCAGGCATCAACTCGCCGAGTCCCCCCCTAAATATTCCCAAAATAGTTTAAAGTAATACCTGAAATTCTGGGCTGTTACAATATGTCTATTAATATATTGTAAGTTATAATATATTAATATGAAGTTATTTAATTAGTGTTAATCTTAAATTTATTATGAATTAATTTAGAGATTAAAAGGAAGACTAATTAAATTGTGGGCTATTATATTTTATATAGTGTGGGCTAATACTCATTTGTTAATGGGCTAAGCTAATATGGAAGTCCATGGATGATCCATGGAGCTTTTAACCCATGGATCCTTGGAAAGGAAAAGACATGGGTTATTAGGGTTTCACCCTAACCATGCACACTATATAAGCATGCTTATGTTGCATGAAATGGCTAGCCAGCTCATGTGTGTTTGTGTGTGGCTAATTTTATAAGTGTGTATACACTCTCTCAAAGTTTTCCAAGAGTTTGTGGTGATTTGTGATTCCATTTGAGGCATTCACACTATTGGTGCTTGGCCCTCAAACTCCTTAGGAATCAAACTCATCATCAAAAGGTATGTAATCTCATCTAATTCTTTTATGTTTAAAAGTACCCCATGCCATGTTAGATAGGTTATGAACCTTGGAAAAATTATTATTTTGCATGTATTTAGACAAACATAGATCCAAGGTTTATTAGGTTTGCATGCACACTTAGGAAGTGTTAGATTGCTCAAAACCCAACACCAACTACCCGGCCTCCGGGCCTAATCCTGATCCCCCCTCCGGCACCTGAATTGTCGACTGTTGGTCTAGGGCGTAATACCACCATTCTGAAAACACAACATAATAAACGTCAGGAACACTGATATATATCTCGAGGAATCACTACTATTTTCTGGTCTCATCTCAGCTTTCCTTGATTCGAGTACGGATCCTCTGCTTTCAGTAGTACGGGCCCATACTACCTTCCACATATATATGTACTTTCCTCAAGTATTGCCTTGACTCCACCAAGTCACTACTACTACTAATAATCTCTGCTACTCCCATCCTAGGCTTGCCATAAGGAAATCTCTGACTCTACCCGATCCAGTCCTCAACTGTTGAAGACCTCCTTGTAATGCCAATTATCCATCACCTCAATACCCTCACATGTAGCAAGGCTCAGAGAATCCTTCAAGTAAAAGACTCGTCCTTACAACGATTAGATTCAAACAAGAGCTGCGCAATAGGGCCAAATCTAGCACTCTAAGATTATTCAACCCTGTTCACATGTGACATGACGTATTCACCTAATGGCTAATTCCCATCACTAACAGTCCCACAAAGCACAAAGCAAGCAACATTCAGCCATAGGAGACTACTCAAGCAATTATATCCTCTTAACGAGAAACTGTACTAGCATACAATGCTAAGCTCATACTATCAGGCATAACCTAAATAGGTTATCATTCTGCTGTATACTCAAAACTAGCATGCAATTCTCATAAAGCTGAAACACATATAGCAGGCACATAAGGCATCCTCCTAGATCCTTAGTCCTATTATAGCATGCTGTTCTACTGAAACTGAAATAGATAATCATAATATAAACTTGTATGGTAATTTGGGAGTACTTACTTGAGATCGGTTGATCGCATGCACCACACCCTTTTCTCTTTATAAAAACTCTTCTTCTTTCTAAGTTCTTTTTCAAAAATCCTTTTCGAAAACATTTTTCTTTTGAAAATCTTTACCGTTTCCTTAGTTTGAGTTCAGACACACTCAAAAGTATATCCGAATCCCTCAAACCAAGGCTCTGATACCAACTTGAAACATCCCAAAATTTGACACAAATTTTTTTTGTTTAATCATTACTAAAATCATCATTCAATACCATAAAATAAAACCCATGCGTCAATATATCAAAACCATAACATGTATCACAAGAAAACTGTATCAAGACTGAATCAAAATATAACTATGAAAAACTAAATCAACTCCCAAGACAAACTGAAGCTGTGGTGTGTGCGATGCCATCATCCCGAGCTTTTCCCTTTATTTGCGGAAGTACCTGAAACCAAAACGGAAACTATAAGCACGAAGCTTAGTGATCTCCCCCAAACTACCACATACCATACAATAACATATAAAAACATGTTGGGCCACTGCATCGAAACGAAGTTCAGAAACTACATCGAACCGAAGTCCGGAACTAACCAGGGCCTTGCCCTCTGCATGGGACCGAAGTCCGAAAACTACATCGGACCGAAGTCCGGAACTGACTAGGACCTTGTCCCCTGCATTGGACCAAAGTCCAGAACTAACTGCATCGGATCGAAATCTGGAACTGACTGGGACCTTGTCCCATGCATCGAACCGAAGTCCGGAAACTAACTGAGCATAACATACCATAGCATAAAAAAATATCAAGCATGATCACATAAGCTGCATACTGAATCGGACCATAGTCCAAAACACATAACACATAATCCTGTCTGAGTCATGGAGACATCAAACATTACTAACTACTACATCGAACCAAGGTCCGGAAACTACTGCTAACTAAACGGCTCGGCATTGTGGCCTTAGACCCGTTCCTACTGGAAGGAAAACTCACCTCGTGATGCTGACTGCTGAACTCCTGAATGAGAAATCCCTGATTGCTGCTCCGGCTGCTTCCCAACTATCATGGGAAATAAAATACTAAATCATAATATGGATTCCTCTATGGGTAAAATGACCATTTTACCCCTACTATGGTGTGGGTCACAAACATGGCCCAAACCCTTAATTCCTTCTAAGTCCCCCAATGGGCCACTAAGAGTCCACTAATGGTCCAATTTTCTACATTGGGCCCAAATCTCTTTATTGGGCCTTACACTAGGCCTACACCCATACTTGGCCCAATTAACACTGACTTCTAATGGCCCCTACGTCCCAAAAGGCTCTAAGTCCAAAGCACAGCCCACACCGAGGCCCAAATGCTCGAAGCCCAAACTGACCAGGTACGCTGAGCGTACTGGCTGATGGCTGGTATGCCGTGCGTACCTCCTCGTACGCCCAGTGTACAGACCTGCTAAGCCAACTTTCCAAACCCAATTTTCACGCCCGAAAATTTCGTTTTAAAATATTACTTTAGAAAACATTAATAAATAAAAAACATTGTTTGATCACACCATAACACATCGTAAACCATGTTTTAAAAAGTCAAACCATACATCCCATCAAAATATCAGAGTACAATCCCAGTGAATCTCGTAAATGCGGAAACCAGTCTGTGTGCATGATGTGCCGCTACCGCGCCGGCTCCTTCCCCTTCGGTGAATAGGTACCTGAAAACAAAACTGTAAACGTAAGCACAAAGCTTAGTGAGTTCCCCCAACGTACCACATACCATACAACCACATAACATGCGTACTGCCAGGCTATTCTGGGGTGCCTGACTACCCGGTACGACCATTCTGGGGTGCCGACCTACCCATACGACCATTCTGGGGTGCCGTCCTACCCGTGTCAAGCCATTCTGCGGTGCTGACTACCCATGTCAAGCCATTCTGGGGTGCTGACTACCCATCGGTCCTAACAACCGATCCTCAGGGACTGGTCCCCTCCCGCTACCTCTATCGCATAACATAACAGGCCAACATACAAACATATCATCACATACTGTCAGACGTTTCTGGGGTGTCTGACTACCCTGCGGTCCTAACAACCGAACTCTACTACTATCGCATATAACGTATCATGATAGCATATAACATATCAGGTAATAGCAAACCTAGATGATATCACAAAGACAATCATCTATCATACGTCTCCTACTGGTGGGCCGGCGTTGTGGCCTTAGACCCACCACTACTGGAAGGTAACTCACCTCAAAGTAACTCCTGAACTGATCGGGAACTAACTGACTGCTGCTGCTCCGGAAATCCTCCGGCTGCAATTCCCACAACATACTCAATCAAGCACTGCTAACTATCCCTTGGGTAAAATGACCATTTTACCCCTGGTCTAGCTCTAAGTCAAAGTCAGAGTCAACTTTCAGTTGACCCGACTCGCCGAGTTGGCTCTCCAACTCGTCAAGTCCCTATCAGACGATTGTCCTGAGTCCCTGTTCCTACTCGTCGAGTTAGGCTATGACTCGACGAGTTCAACTTCTAAACTGACGTTCAACCTCTTCATCCTACTCGCCGAGTTGTATGAACAACTCGCCGAGTCTGTTCTTGATCTATGAAGATTGCCTTGGACTCGCCGAGTCAGGGCATTGACTCGCCGAGTCCTATCATGGGTAAGTTCAGCTTCCAACTCACCGAGTCACCCCCTGTGACTCACGGCTCAACTCGACACATCATAAAGGGACCAATTCAGTGACTCGCGACCAGACTCGTCGAGTCACATATACGACTCGCCGAGTCGCAGCCATACATCCATCAAATACACCGATTTGCTCGATTCCAGTCCATGCCATTCACAGATCTGGGCTTCTAGGACACAAATCACACGTAAAGTTTCCAACTTTACATGTAGATATTCAGCAATATGGATTTTAAGGCTCAAAGTGCACCAAAAGAGGTAGATCTAGGGCTTTCATGCAATATGACCCCCTAAAGGCATTAGATCCAAGCTCCAGGGACTAAATCATGCCTAGATCTAAAGGATAACAACTTATTACAACCCACAAAGCACAAACAAGCTTGGGGAAGAGCCCAAGAAGGACTCCTATGAAGCTAAAAGAGATTACAAGCTTGAAAACAGAGGGGAAACGAGCTATACCTCAAGGAAAACGTTGAGATAACACAAAGATGCCTGGCCTCCTTCTCCTCTTCTTAATCTACTCTTCTTTCTCCTCAAAATCTTCAAGAACACACCAAAGCACTTCAATCTCTCAAGGAAATAAGGGTATAAATGATGCTGGGAGTTCTGGGGGTGAATGGGGACGAGCTTGGGGCGGAATGAGGGTTTAAATAGGTTGCAAACCCTTGAAATTTAGGGTTTCATCCAGCAGCGGTGACTCGCCGAGTCCGGGATATGGACTCGCCGAGTCGCCAACTTAAACGTGTCCTGAGTCTCGTCCCTACTTGGCGAGTCGGACCTATGACTCGCCGAGTCCAAGGCTAAAATAGGGAAATACTCAAATAAAATTCACATACCGGAAACCAGGTGCTACAAATCTCCCCCACTTATTTTAGACTTCATCCTCGAAGTCTGCTGCTCGATCCTGAAACAGCTCGGGGTAATGCTCCATCATCTCGTCCATCGGCTCCCAAGTCCATTCCGAACCCTTGCGGTGCTGCCATTTCACCTTCACTAGTTCTACCCTCTTGTTCCTCAAAGCCTTCGACTTCCTGTCGAGTATTGCGACTGGGCGCTCAATGTAATTCAAGCTGTCATCAACCTGAATATCCTCCAACGGTACTACCGCTGAATCATCCACTAGGCACTTCCGCAGCTGCGAAACATGGAAAGTGCTGTGGATCTGACTGAGCTCGGCTGGCAGATCCAGCCTATACGCCACCTTGCCCACCCGGGCTACAACCCTGAACGGCCCGATGAATCTTGTGATGGGTTTTGGTCATAAGACATCCTATGTGCTCATACAAACCCTAATGCTTGGATCTAGGTTTCTCTATTGTACATGCTTTGAATCCAAGACTATACACCCTAATTCTAACATATGGAACTCGACATTAACATATAATTAGGTTCAGGAACATACCTTGATTGTTATATAGCAATAACAATCACAACTCCACCTTGGATTGACTTTGGAATGCTTAGAGTCACAAGTTTCACTCCTCTAATGGCTTACAAACACCATAAGCAAATGGAGAAGGTATAAAGAGAGAGGTGAGAGGTTAGAATTCGTATCTAGGACCTCTTGGGAAGGGATACACGAATTCATGACCCTACGGGTGTTTATATAGGTGTAGAGATAGGGTTTCAGTCATTATCCTTATCTAGTTGATTATCCATTAAGCAACCAATAAGATAATCCTTGAATCCTTATCATACTCGAATTCTAAGGCTTTCCATCCTTAAATTTGTCCACCATATAAATAAGATAATCCTTACCTTATTTTGTAACTATCACATAATTGCAAATCAGCCCCTCTAGTTTAATTAATTACATTTGATCACAAAACTAATTCTTAATTAATTATTGACCAATATTAATTAAACAAATATGATTTCTCCTTTAATATATTATTCTTATAACATATTAATAAATCATATTATCCTCTCTCTCTTTATTCATTTCTCCAATCAAGTTGCTTTGGTGAAGGCAACCCAAAAGGACCATGCACCATCGGGTCAAATACATACCAAAATAGTTATGGACTTAGACACTAATCCAACAGTCTCCCACTTGGATAAGTCTAACAACTATTCTGCGTATGACTTCAGATCCTGATCTGCAATCGTAGCTTTACAAAGCCGCTGTCAACTCTGATCATATCAGATACGCGTATCCTTAGATAAGGGATCATATATTCCTTCATTCTAGATATCGTATGAGATATGATTTCAAATCATTCTCTTTGTACTATATCTCGATTTCCGATTTATGACGACAGACTAATTGAACAAATCAAATTAGCCCTAGCCCGGCCGAGCATTTACGTATGTCATCACTAAACCATCGAGGGGCCCAAAGATATCGCTTTTATTCTTTGAATAAAAGGAACGGATAAACTTTGATACAATGCTTGCTTGCACTCACTCACCGAATCACACACAACAATATGTTTTATAACACAAAGTTACTAGTGCGTCTACATATTATCAATGTGCAACCGATTCGCAAGATACAACTCATACATCTCGGTTTCAAGAATATAAGATGTTATCGTCTCACTAATCACTCAAGATAGTGATCCAAGTGAGCGTGGGTTTAATCCAATGCTCAAATCATATTCATAAGCACTCATGAACATTGCAGCAAACATTTGCTTATGTCTAATACTTTTCTAGACAATCCACACACCAATTCATGACAGTCTTCATTCATATCTACTTCCAACATATGAACGACTGTGGCCCGTTTGAATAATTCGATTATTCTTAATAAACTCAATTATTCCGGAAGTCAAAACATGCAAGGCGAAACATAAGAATAATACTAATCCCATATGGCCTCAACCCTTTGAGTATAAACAAAACACGTTTTATTTATCACCATATCGATTACTCATTATTTGTTGTTTCGGGTAATCAACTTCTTACTTGAATTCCAACACTTGTCCCATGCTCCTAGCATGCACACAATGTTTACCTATGGTTCTTACTTTTGTGAAATAGACAAATTGAACACATTTCTAATCATTCTCATTTTACAAATCCAAATCCATTTTCTTAAGTGTAAGAATATCAAATTCTTGTTACTTATAGAATATACTAGATTCTAACACTTTATGCAACGATCCTTTTGTAATGTCACTGCACCAAAGTCTCAAAGACTATTGCCAATGATATTACAAAGTCCTCTAACGTAGATTGTTACAAGACAATTCCTTAGATATGATGTCTCTCACTCAAAGTACATTCCTTTGAACATCCTTTTGCATAAAAGTTTCTAATCTAGTCATAGATTTTCAATATTTACTTCCCAATATAGATACATTTCCATACTTTCCATACGACAACTCATTTCTTAATAGAATCTTTTCTATTCATCATAATGTCAATATGGTCCATTAATACCATGCTTCCAACTACTCACAAGCAACCAATCCTCGTCGAACTTTGGATTGTTCTTTGACAGTTGTTTAATTATTTTAGTCAAAACCGATTCTAGTCCCTTTTTTCCCTCTAAATGCGCTAGACATTTGGAAAATTTTAGAATGGTCAAACATTAAAGCATTTGCAATCGATCCTATACCCGAAGCATATGGGACACGATGCACAATGTTTTATTTGCTATGTTCTCAAAATTCGAATTGTGAAGAGGAATGCCGTAATCATAATCGAAATTTTAAGAACACACTATGTGCCTTTGACTAAATTTATTAACATTCCACAACCTAATCCTTTAGATTTGAAATGAAGCATAATATTCTCTCCCTTAATTATAGCAAAACAACTATACAACCCTTATGACTTTGCAAGGTATAACTCTTGTTTTTCTATAATTAATATTGCCAACTTGCAAAACTTTCCATAATAATAATACAATCATAACTTTTATGCTCCCACTATCATGATGATTATTATAAAACATAACACTTATGCTCCCACTAGCTTCGACATGTATTCATAAACATCTTAACTTTTAGAAAAACAATACTTATTGAATTTCTTAAGTTCATGTTTCTAATACTTAGTGCTTTGATAATCTTTTATCAAGGCTTCTTGAACTTATACACTTTTGCCTTAGATAGTTCATATGTGTGTCTTAACAATTAAGACTAATTGCCAAACCTCACAATTCAAATTATGGAAAGGGATTCCGTAACCATGATCGAATTCGAGAATGCAATATTACAATCACTATCTTTTAAAATCTTTCTTAGTGAAAGCATTTCCTCACAATCATTTTCATGAAGGAGGAAATCTTATGACACTTAGATTTAAACGGTGTATGCGTTCCTATCCATGTGAATTTGTTAAAAACCAAAGTTTACGACAAATTCAAACTCATATGGATCGAACTTCCTTAATCTTGATTTCTTGCCTTATGGTAGCACAGCTGCCCACCACATCTTCCAAGTAGTTAAGTAGCTCACCTTTTCCTATCAATGTACTTTCCATTGATCAAGGTCCTTGCCTTTTATGCATTCAAATGAGAACTCATAGGACTCACATGCATAATTAACTCGATTGGATTGGCACAGAAACAAAATAATCTCTTCACGATAGGTTGTAAACCTCAACTCGTGTGCTAGTGATAATCGATAAGGTTTATTTGATTTGTTCTTGAAACTTTTCAAGACCATTAAGACTCCCACTGACTACTTGACATATAAGATTCTCTTGTCAATAAACATTTGTTGACAACCAAATATTCAAGAGTTAGTGTAGCTTTTATCAAAACACTTCATAAATTGGTCCAAGTTGGTCTTTGTCTTATTCAAGACATCACAACTTTCCATAATTAATGAATGTTATAAACCTTCTTAATACTATTCACTCAATGTCACAATCTTCACTTTAAGACTTGTCTTGGAACGAAGCATGATTGACTTCTTGATTTGACCATTTCTTCAATCTTTGATTCCTCTTCTTGGACATACAATTGTACCAAGACTCACTTAGAGGATCAATTGAGATATGGTTCTTAATCATTAAGACCTATTCATAAAGCATAAAAGGTACTCTCCCTTCTTTTTAGAATGGAGAAACTTTTATCTTTCTGCCTACTTGATTCTTGTTATTCATTCTACTATTGATTTAAACCTTTTCAATCAATTCAGAATTACACTTAATCTTATAAGTATAATCATATTTACTAAACCTTTAGTAGATCATGACGAATATCTTGTTACTCTTATGGTGAACTTGATCAACACACAACTTTGTGTACTCGATCTCCTAGTCCTTCACTTGACACTTTCTCAACAAATTTGTCCAATTTCCAAATATGAAAATTTTCATTCATCATGCAACCAAGTTGCGTGATTCCAAATTTCTGTCCAATTGAAACTTTGGGCGATGAGAAACTCTCCCTATTTGGTAAATTCCCGACATTTCCATAAATAATATAACTAAGAATCATATCCATTCGTTGTAGAAATATGCAAACATCAATTTTCACATATCGATTTCATTGCAAGGAAGTAAACAAATAAATAAATAAGTCAAACAAAAATTATTTTATTTATAAAAGCAGCGGAAAAGCATTTGTCCTTACAATGCACAATCTATTGAAAACTATGTAAAAGGAAAATTTCTAACAACTCTATCATAACTATCTAAGCTAAAAATCCAATCTTCAAGTCCATGAGATCAAGATCCATCTCTTGTGATTAGATTCATCTTGCTCTCTTATCAAGCTTCCTTTCTTTTCACCGATCCTTCAAAACATTCAAATGCAATCTTATCATATCATGTATTAAGAATCAATGAATAGGAAATTAATGGAGTTAGATAGCGGATTCTTACCTAAAGCGTAGTCATACTTTTGACTCTCCCATCTCTTAGATCTCTTAGGTAGATAGGGCAACTTCGTCTCCAATGCCCCTTCTCTTGGCAATAAAAGCAAATTGACTCCTTTGGAACAACACATGGAACAACTTCAGACATCGCCTTTCTCTTATGATCAAACTTTTCGATCATTGCATGTCTTTCATTGCCATTGTCTATATCCATAGAGGTCTTGAAGGCAAATTCACCAATCAACTTTGCTTTTCTATTGCGCCAAACCATTGTTGATTCAGCAGCAATAAGCATGTAGGTGAGATATATAAGTGTCACGTCGTGGTTCATCATATAGTACTCTCTTACGAACTCACTATACGAGTTAGGAAGTGACTGAAGAACCCAATCAACAGCCATCGCTTCACCGACAACGGATCCCATCATTCTTAATCTATCAATGTGTGACTTCATCCCTAAGACGTGTGCACACACCGACTTGCCCTCTTTATGTTTACTTGCCAAAAGGGCTTGAGTGATATTGAACCTTTCAATTTTACAATCTTGTGGGTTAGGGAGAATAATTGGAGGAGGAGGAGGAAGTGAAGCATGATTACTTGTTCCTCGATCGAATCGTGGAATATCATCTTCATGTGGAATGCTTGTTCCACGGGATTTGAGAAGACCATAGTTGTCGAACTTTGACATCGGGAGAAAAACGAATTCAAGTTAGTTGATTGATTGAGTCCTTGGTAAATCACCCAAATGAAATTCCAAGGCTAGGACCCAACACAATATCCTACAACTCGGGAGAGGGATGCCGTAACCCAAATTGCAGAACATTTGAAGGTAAGTGAATGACGATTCACCAGTTTCCACCATGAAAAACGAAAAATAATTTTAAGTTTTAAATCTATGAAAACTCCTAGATCCTTTGAGATTCATTGAACATTTCAATGGCATGTTTAAATCTCGATATGCCCCTCTTATTTGTGACTGGGATGCCGAGGATCACAAAGCGGGTGTGAATAACCATGCAAACTGCATGGTGCCCTCACATGTTACAATCACCTATTCGATGTGCCGGTAAACCACACACGCTCCACCGAAGTATGACAAACATTGAGTCACCCTTTGCTACCTTTGCTTAGAACCATTTAGTGTGCCGGTAAACCACACACGCTCCACTAATGTCTTCGCAAGGGCACAAAGTGTAATTTCATGGAATTGCATCAATTCACTTTCGCCTAAGTAACTAAGATTGGGAATTTGAAAAACATTTAGTTACTTTGTATTTCATCATACTTATAATGGAAGGTTTCGTCCTATCTTACCCGTTCGGCTAACGACCCTCCACTAGTCAAGAGTGCGGTGGGTAAGAGTGGATACCCATTCAATCGCCATTTTATAGGAAATTTTCCTTAAACACCCTTTATAGACCAATTTCGTGAATGAGGCCTACTAACGGTAAGACTGACTTTTACTCATACATATATATAATGTTAGACTTTTAATGTTATATATAGTATAGAGTGTATTTTATACTTTTAAAATACTATGTGGTTAACTATAACAATTACACTTTTAATTCAATTAAAAGGTTAACCTAAACTTTTATGGATTTATTAAAACTCTTTTAATTATACTCCTTAATTAATTAATAAAACCATAAGGGTGTGATTTGAACTTTTCAAAACATTACTAGAGTTTTAGAATTTAACATTTCTAATTAAACCTTTTAATCAACTTTTAAATTCCAAAACTTGAGGGCAGGTTTTGAAACCTTTTTCAAAACATTAGGGTTTTTAACTATTTAAATTTCAAAACTCCAAAACTTTTGGGTTCAAATTTAAACTATAAACCTAAAGGGGAAAATATGAAACTTTTCATAACAACAAGGATCAAATAACAAATAATCTAAACTAACATTTAGTTACATAATTATCCATATTTGATTTGTTTAATGATATATTGCAAAACAATTTATCAATTTACTCAAAATAATTAATCAATTATCTTATAAGGAAACAATTATCTTGTTAATTGATAATTATCTTTAATTAGATCAAGAATATATTCATATATATCATAAAATCGGATTTATATTGATCTAACATGATAAGGTAACTATCCATATGCAAAAACAGCAAGAAATCCTGAGATAAGCATTATCTGACGAGTTGACTCGTCGAGTCAGGCATGGACTCGGCGAGTTCAGCCATGGACTCGGCGAGTCCAGCCTCCACAATCCAAAAAATCAAATTTTCCAGTTATACAATGCATCAATACAATTGAAACCAAGCTAGGCTCTGATACCACTGATGGGTTTTGGTCATAAGACATCCTATGTGCTCATACAAACCCTAATGCTTGGATCTAGGTTTCTCTATTGTACATGCTTTGAATCCAAGACTATAAACCCTAATTCTAACATATGGAACTCGACATTAACATATAATTAGGTTCAAGAACGTACCTTGATTGTTATATAGCAATAACAATTACAACTCCACCTTGGATTGACTTTGGAATGCTTAGAGTCACAAGTGTCACTCCTCTAATGGCTTACAAACACCATAAGCAAATGGAGAAGGTATAAAGAGAGAGGTGAGAGGTTAGAATTCGTATCTAGGACCTCTTGGGAAGGGATACACGAATTCATGACCCTAGGGTGTTTATATAGGTGTAGAGATAGGGTTTCAGTCATTATCCTTATCTAGTTGATTATCCATTAAGCAACCAATAAGATAATCCTTGAATCCTTATCATACTCGAATTCTAAGGCTTTCCAACCTTAAATTCGTCCACCATATAAATAAGATAATCCTTACCTTATTTTGTAACTATCACATAATTATAAATCAGCCCCTCTAGTTTAATTAATTACATTTGATCACAAAACTAATTCTTAATTAATTATTGACCAATATTAATTAAACAAATATGATTTCTCCTTTAATATATTATTCTTATAACATATTAATAAATCATATTATCCTCTCTCTCTTTATTCATTTCTCCAATCAAGTTGCTTTGGTGAAGGCAACCCAAAAGGACCATGCACCATCGGGTCAAGTACATACCAAAATAGTTATGGACTTAGACACTAATCCAACATCTTGGGCCCAACTTGCCCTGCTTCCTGAATCGAATGACGCCTTTCCAAGGTGACACTTTCAGGAGAACCATATCCCCGACTTGGAACTCCAAGTCGGATCGATGCTTATTGGCGTAACTTTTCTGCCGACTCTGAGCAGTCTGAAGTCTGCTCCGAACCCGCTGGATCCTCTCGGTCGTCTCTAGCACCACCTCGGTGCTTCCCATGACTCTCTGGCCAACTTCACCCCAACATATCGGGGTTCTGCACCTCCGCCCGTACAACATCTCGAATGGTGGTCGGTCAATACTCGCGTGGTAGCTGTTGTTGTAGGAGAACCCAGCCAAGGGAAGATAGGTATCCCAGCTACCATCGAAATCCAACACACACGCCCGCAACATGTCCTCCAAAGTCTGGATGGTCCGCTCACTCTGACCATCCGTCTGCGGGTGAAAGGCGGTGCTAAAATGCAATCGAGTGCCCAACTCGTCATGAAACTTCTTCCAAAATCTGGAAGTGAAACGTACATCCCTATCTGAGATCACCGATACCGGCACCCCGTGCCGCGCCACGATTTCCCTGATATAGATATCGGCCAACTTCTCGGCCGATATGCTATCCTGAATCGGAATAAAGTGAGCACTCTTGGTCAGTCGGTCCACGATGACCCAAATCGAATCCACTCCACGCGCGGTCCTGGGAAGATTTGTAATAAAATCCATGGTGATATCTTCCCATTTCCACAGTGGAATGTCCAACGGCTGCATCTTACCATGCGGTCTCTGATGTTCGACCTTGACCTTCCTCCAGGTCAAGCACCGCTCTACGTACCATGCCACATCCCGCTTCATGCAGGGCCACCAATAGTTCAGACGGAGATCCCTATACATCTTCGTCGCCCCAGGATGAATAGAGAATCGGGACTTGTGCGCCTCATCCATCAAAATCTGGCGGACGCCCCCGTGATACGGCACCCACACCCTATGGTGTAGTGTCAATAGACCCCGGCTATCATAATCAAAAGAGGATACCTGACCCACCACGCGCTCGCTCTTCCGATGCTCCTCCTTGATAGCCTCCTGTTGAGCCTCCCGAATTCGCTCCAATAGGGGAGTCACTACGGTCATCCTCATGCATACGTCCCTGATCGGTGCCGTCTTGCGGCTAAGCGCATCGGCCACCACGTTGGCCTTCCCCGGGTGGTAAAGGATCTCGCAATCATAATCCTTCACCACATCCAACCACCGACGCTGCCTCATGTTCAAATTCGGCTGGTCCATGAGATACCTCAGACTCTTGTGGTCCGTGTAGATGGTACAACGAACCCCATAGAGGTAATGTCGCCAAATCTTGAGGGCGAAGACCATGGCCCCCAACTCCAAATCGTGCGTCGGGTAGTTCGCCTCGTGGGGCTTGAGCTGCCTCGAAGCGTAGGCAATGACATGCCCCCTCTGCATCAGAACTACGCCCAACCCCAAAATGGACGCATCACAATAAACCACAAAATCCTCTACGCCCTCAGGCATGGCTAGGATCGGCGCCTCACACAATTTCTGTCTCAGCATCTCAAACGCAGCCTGCTGCTCGGGTCCCCACTGAAAGACCACGACTTTCTTTGTCAGTCGTGTAAGGGGTACGACTATCTTGGAGAAATCTTGGATAAATCTCCGATAGTAGCCCGCTAATCCCAAGAAACTCCGAATCTCTGATGGAGACTTCGGAACCTCCCATCTCATCACGGCCTCAACCTTGGCCGGATCGACCAGAATCCCGTTCTGGTTGACGAGGTGCCCAAGAAACTGCACCTCGCGCAGCCAGAACTCGCACTTGGAGAACTTGGCATACAAGCTCTCCCTCCTCAGGGTCTCCAACACCTCCCTCAGATGCTCCTCATGCTCCTCCTGGGTCTTGGAATAAACCAAGATGTCATCAATAAAGACTATCACAGACCAATCCAGCATCGGTCTGCAAACGCGGTTCATGAGATCCATGAACGCGGCAGGAGCATTGGTGAGCCCAAACGGCATCACCACAAACTCATAGTGGCCATAACGTGTCCGAAACGCGGTCTTCTGCGTATCCTCCTCCCTAACCCTCATCTGATGATAACCCGAACGCAAGTTAATCTTGGAGAACCAAGATGCTCCCTGAAGCTGGTCAAAGAGGTCATCAATCCTCGGGAGTGGGTAACGGTTCTTCACCATCACCTTATTCAACTCCCGGTAATCTATACACATCCGATGCGACCCATCCTTCTTCTTCACAAATAGAATCGGGGCTCCCCAAGGCGAACTGCTCGGACGAATAAATCCCTTGTCCATCAGCTCTTGCAGCTGCGTAGACAACTCCTGCATCTCGGGAGGAGCCAATCGATACGGTGCTTTGGCTATTGGAGCCGCACCGGGAATAAGTTCAATCCTGAACTCCACCTGTTGCTCCGGAGGTATCCCAGGTAGTTCCTCCGGGAAAACATCTGCAAAATCTCGAACCACCGGGACCTCGCTCACGGTCTCCTT
Source organism: Lactuca saligna (assembly GCF_052625555.1). Taxonomy (NCBI): domain Eukaryota; kingdom Viridiplantae; phylum Streptophyta; class Magnoliopsida; order Asterales; family Asteraceae; genus Lactuca; species Lactuca saligna. The sequence goes on along the minus strand of NC_136419.1, from coordinate 190,732,831 downwards.
ACCCGCCTCCCAGGTATCCGTCACATACGCGACATATCCCGCGCATCCCTGCTGAAGATAGCGCCTAGCCCTCGCTGCTGAACATACAGTGGGTCCACACTGCGGCCGTTCGCCATGAATCACTAACTCTCCCCCGCTAGGGGCCCTGACTCGCACTAGCTGCTGCGTGCAGTCTATCACCGCCCCATTAGGGCTCAACCAATCCATGCCAATAATCACCTTGTTCCCATGCAATGGAATGGGAACCAAGTCTACCAGGTAACGCTCCTCAAATAGTCGCATAACGCAATCTCGAAACACCATCGATGCTTGCACCGATCGATCGTCAGCAATCTCTACCTCTAATGGGCAATCTAACTCGCCTGAAGTCTCATGAAACCTCTTGCTAAGCGCAAGGGAAACGAACGATCGGGATGCACCCGAGTCGAACAATACCTGAACTGGGATGCCGTTCACATGGAACGATCCTAATACATATATATACACACGGAGCACATATCAATATCATAACAACATAAAACAAAAGATAGAAGGAAAGAATCATACCCGTCACCACATCGGGCGCGGTGCGTGCCTCCTCTGTGGTCAGCTGGAATGCTCGGCTCCTCACCACCGGAGCCTCTGCCTTGCCCTGACGGCCATCTGTGATCCGCAGGGTCGCTGGAGCTGGCGCCTTCACTGGCACTGAAACTGTCAACATGGGGCAATTGGCCTTCTTGTGGCCCCTTTGGTTGCAGTGGAAACACAGCAACTCTAATGTCTGAATAACTGTCGCAGGAGCAGTGCAATCCCTGCTGATGTACCCAAACTTGCCGCACTTGTAGCAGCCTGATGATCCCAACCTACACGCCCCCTCGTGCGGCCTGCCGCACTCCCTGCAGCGGCTCGGTCCTGACTGGCCTTTCGGCCTCCCATCTGATCCCTTGGGCTTCTTCCCCGAAGCCCTTCCTGCCTGTCCCTCCTCAGATTTCCGTTTCCGGATGTGCTCCAAATCTATCTCCCTCTCCCTTGCCCTGGCGATCATAGAGTCCAAGGTAGGGCAAGCCGAAAAGCTAACATGCTCCCGGATGTCAGCTTGAAGCATATCGTGATAACGAGTCCTCCTCATATCCTCATCACCAGCATACTGGGGCACTAACACAGCCCTCTCCCGGAACTTGGCGGTGATCTCCGCCACAATCTCCGTCGTCTGTCTCATATCCAGAAACTCCCTGGCTAGCTGCTGAAGCTCGACAGCCGGCACAAACTCTGCCCTGAACCTGGTCACAAAGTCCGACCAGGTCATAGCCTCGATAGCTGAGGCTCCCAACGAGTCACCCACTGACTCCCACCAATCCCGGGCTCGGTCCCGTAAACACCCTGCTGCGTATCTCACCTTCGACCCCTCGGGGCAGAAGCTAGTCAGCTGTGCAGACTCGATGTCTGCAATCCATCGCCTGGCAGCAATGGGGTCCTTTACCCCATGGAAATCCGGCGCACCACTACCCCTAAAGTCCTTGAAGGATAGTGTGCGTGACCCCGACTGGCCAGATGCCAAATCACTCCTGAATGCCCGCAGGCGATCCTCCATCAACTCCATGATCCCTTCCTTGATCGACCCGAAGATAATGGGAATCGACTCAAGGATGCCCCTGGTGATCTCTGACGCGATGAACTCGCGTAGTCCCTCATCTATCGGCTCGGAACCTGATCCCGAACCTGACCCCTCTCCAGAACTGCCGTCCACCGGCCTCGATCGAAGTACCACCATTCTGCAATACATCACAACAATCATTAGATATACGGGTGCTCCCTGAGGAATCATAGCTACTTACAAGTTCCCTGGTCTTGTCTTGGCCTTCCTTGCCCATACTACCTTCCACATCTATCCGTACCTTCTTCAAGGACTGCCTCGACTCCACCAGATCCCTTCCACTAAGGCTAGTTACTACTATACTCATCCCAGGCTCGCCCTAGGGAAATCTCCGGCTCTACTCGATTCAATCCTCAACTGCTGCATGCCTCCTTGTAATGCCAATTAGCCATCACCCGAACACCATCACATGCGACGAGACTCAGATAATCCTTCGAGTACCCGACTCGTCCCTACAACGGTTGGACTCAGACAAGAGCTGCGCAGTAGGATCAAATCCAGTACTCTTAGATTATTCAACTCTGATCACATGTGGTGTGACGTATTCGCCTAATGGCTAATTCCCATTATTCGGAGTCCCACGTAGCACGAAGCAAGCAGCATTCGGACAAGGGAAACAACTTCAAACAATTCCGCTCTCATAGAGAGGAACTGAACTAGCACACCGTGTTAGCTTATACTACCAGGCAAACCCTAACAGGCTACCCTACCGCTGTCTACACTATACAAGCATGCAATTCACATATAGGTGGAACACATAAGGCAGGCACATAAGGCATCATTCCTAGATCCTTAGCCCTATTCTAGCATGCTGTTCTACAAAAGCTGATAAACATAACATAAACTGGTATGGGTACTTTGGGGAGTACTTACTTGAGCTCGGCCGGTCGCGCACATCACACACACTTTTGTTCTTTCTTAAACTCTTTTCTCATTGTTCGGAATCATTTCCAAAAAAAATTCTTTAAATCCCTAGATTTGAGTTCAGACACCCCCGAAGGTGAGTCCGAATCCCTCAAACCAGGGCTCTGATACCAACTTGTAACGACCCAATTTTCACGCCCGAAAATTTCGTTTTAAAATATTACTTTAGAAAACATTAATAAATAAAAAACATTGTTTGATCACACCATAACACATCGTAAACCATGTTTTAAAAAGTCAAACCATACATCCCATCAAAATATCAGAGTAAAATCCCAGTGAATCTCGTAAATGCGGAAACCAGTGTGTGTGTGCATGATGTGCCGCTACCGCGCCGGCTCCTTCCCCTTCGGTGAAGAGGTACCTGAAAACAAAACTGTAAACGTAAGCACAAAGCTTAGTGAGTTCCCCCAACATATCACATACCATACAACCACATAACATGCGTACTGCCAGGCTATTCTGGGGTACCTGACTACCCGGTACGACCATTCTGCGGTGCCAACCTACCCATACGGCCATTCTGGGGTGCCGTCCTACCCGTGTCAAGCCATTCTGGGATGCTGACTACCCATGTCAAGCCATTCTGGGGTGCTGACTACCCATCGGTCCTAACAACCGATCCTCGGGGACTGGTCCCCTCCCGCTACCTCTATCGCATAACATAACAGGCCAACATACAAACATATCATCACATACTGTCAGACGTTTCTGGGGTGTCTGACTACCCTGCGGTCCTAACAACCGAACTCTACTACTATCGCATATAACGTATCATGATAGCATATAACATATCAGGTAATAGCAAACCTAGATGATATCACAAAGACAATCATCTATCATACGTCTCCTACTGGTGGGCCGGCGTTGTGGCCTTAGACCCTCCACTACTGGAAGGTAACTCACCTCAAAGTAGCTGCTGAACTGATCGGGAACTAACTGACTGCTGCTGCTCCGGAAATCCTCCGACTGCAATTCCCACAACATACTCAATCAAACACTGCTAACTGTCCCTTGGGTAAAATGACCATTTTACCCCTTGTCTAGCTCTAAGTCAAAGTCAGAGTCAACTTTCAGTTGACCCGACTCGCCGAGTTGGCTCTCCAACTCGTCGAGTCCCTATCAGACGATTGTCCTGAGTCCCTGTTCCTACTCGTCGAGTTAGGCTATGACTCGACGAGTTCATTTTCTAAACTGACATTCAACCTCTTCATCCTACTCACTGAGTTGTATGAACAACTCATCGAGTTCATCTTCATCCGGAGAACACTTATGTTAAAACTCGCCGAGTTGTATGAACAACTCGCCGAGTCTGTTCTTGATCTATGAAGATTGCCTTGGACTCGCCGAGTCAGGGCATTGACTCGCCGAGTCCTATCATGGGTGAGTTCAGCTTCCAACTCACCGAGTCACCCCCTGTGACTCACGGCTCAACTCGACACATCAGAAAGGGACCAATTCAGTGACTCGCGACCAGACTCGTCGAGTCACATATACGACTCGCCGAGTCGCAGCCATGCATCCATCAAATACACCGATTTGCTCGATTCCAGTCCATGCCATTTATAGATCTGGGCTTCTAGGACACAAATCACACGTAAAGTTTCCAACTTTACGTGTAGATATTCATCAATATGGATTTTAAGGCTCAAAGTGCACCAAAATAGGTAGATCTAGGGCTTTCATGCAATATGACCCCATAAAGGCATTAGATCCAAGCTCCAGGGACTAAATCATGCCTAGATCTAAAGGCTAACAACTTATTACAACCCACAAAGCACAAACAAGCTTAGGGAAGAGCCCAAGAAGGACTCCTATGAAGCTAAAAGAGATTACAAGCTTGAAAACAGAGGGGAAACGAGCTATACCTCAAGGAAAACGTTGAGATAACACAAAGATGCCTGGCCTCCTTCTCCTCTTCTTGATCTACTCTTCTTTCTCCTCAAAATCTTCAAGAACACACCAAAACACTTCAATCTCTCAAGGAAATAAGGGTATAAATGATGCTGGGAGTTCTGGGGGTGAATGGGGACGAGTTTGGGGCGGAATGAGGGTTTAAATAGGGTGCAAACCCTTGAAATTTAGGGTTTCATCCAGCAGTGGTGACTCGCCGAGTCCGGGATATGGACTCGCCGAGTCGCCAACTTAAACGTGTCCTGAGTCTCGTCCCTACTCGGCGAGTCGGACCTATGACTCGCCGAGTCCAAGGCTAAAATAGGGAAATACTCAAATAAAATTCACATACCGGAAACCAGGTGCTACAAATCCATTGATTCAAAAGCTATAATTTTAGATCCACGACTTATTCTCTGCCCTAAGCCATAAAGTCGCTTACTTGATGGCTTGAATGACTCACAAGGGCTCAAATCTCAAAAAGTAATGTCCTGACTCCATAAAAATGGCTAGATCTCTTGCATGGCCACATGCAAACCTCCAAGATCAAAGCTCTACTGCTTAAAAGGGGCTTTGAGCCCAAAGGGTGGAAATCCTAAGCTCAAAAACAGATTTCCATGATAAAGGTCCAACCTTTGGACCTAAAATATACCAAAACTTCCATAACTCTAGATCTAGCATATGAAGAAGAAAGTTTAGTGCTTTATACCTTTTTTGGATACCAAATGAAGAAATAATCCCAGATTCTTGAGCTCAAGATACTCAAGTTCTTCTTCTTCCACTTCTCTTCTTCTCCTTCTTCACAAAATAAGCTTAAAGATCAAACACACACAAGCAAAGAGTAAAGGGGACAAACTAGAAACTTTACCCTAAACTGTTTTGATGTTTTAAAACTTATTTTAGTTGGTGTAATGGTTGTTCTAATCCATTTACAACAGAATATATCAAACTTTCATGCTTTGTATGTGTTCATATAATTCTTGAGACTTTGATAATCATGTTCATGTTCTTATGAATTTAGAAGATGACAGGAATTATTTGCTGAATTGTTTAGGATTAATTCTTGATCATTTATGTGTTTTAATGGAGTCCATAATTTGTCCTTAAGTTATGGATATCCAAAGGTCACTTTTCTTTAACACACATTAAAAACACATAAGTTACATAAAATGAAGAGTCTTCATTTTATGAAACTTTAAATAATAAGTTATGAAATGAAAAGTTTTGAAGAGTTACAAAACTTGCCCTCAAGTTTTGTAATTTGGAAAAGTTTCACACACTTTAATAAACTTTAATTCCAACACTTAGAATTTTAAAAGTTAAAATTCAACACTTATACTATTTATAACATTAATGGTTAATTATATATATATATATATATATATATATATATATATATATATATGTATGTATGTATACGAACAAGTCGTTTTACCATTAGTAGGCCTCATTCTCGAAGCCAGTCTATAAGGTGGGTATAAGGTTATTGCCTATAAAATGGCGACTTAATGGGTGTCCACTCTCACCCACTGTTTGCTTGACTGGTGGAGGGTCGTTAGCCGAACGGGTAGGACAATGACTTTAAATTCTCATTAAAAGTATAATGATTATTATAAAGTAACTAAATATTTTTTATTTAATTCCCAATCTTAGTTACTTTAGGAAAAATGTGAATTTGGTGCTATCCCATGGAATTCACACTTTGTACCTTACCAAGTCGTTGGTGGAGCGTGTGTGGTTAACCGACACACTAACTTGGACTAGTAAGGACCACGAAGGGTGACTTAATGTTTGTCATAGATCAATGGAGCGTGTGTGGTTAACCGGCACATTGATTAGGTGATAATATTAAGGGTACCAAGTGAATTGGTATGGTTATTCACACCTTGTTTTGTGATCCTCAGCATCCCAGTCACAAAATTTGAGAGGGCACACTCGAGATTGAAACATGCCATTGAAAAGTTCAATGAATCTCAAAGGATCTAGGAATTTCAAATCCAATTAAAACCTAATAAATTATTTCATTTTCATGGTGGAAATTGGTGAATCGTCATTCGCCTACCTTCAAATATTTTATATCTTGGATTACGGCATGCCTCTTCCAGATTATAAAATATTGTGTTGGGTTCTAGTCTTAATATTTCATATTGGGTGTTATATTAAGGACTTTGAATCAACTAACTTGATTTTCTCCCATTATAGATGTCTGGTTCAAACAACTATGATCTTCCCAAATCTCTTGAAGATGGTGTCCCTCAACATCATGCTTCACTTCCTCCACCTCCTCCAATTATTCTCCCTCACCCACAAGTTCTTGAAAAATTTAAGGTCTCTCAATCCCTATTAGCAATCATAGTCTATGTGTGCTCACATCTTGGAGATAAAGACACATATTGACAAGCCGGGAGAGTTGGGTGTCAAAGTCTTGTGAAAGTTGGATGTTCAATCACTTTCTTAGTAACATAGTGAGTCTCTTTGGGATTACTATGAGACAGACTATGACACGAGCCTTAATGATCTTATCTATTTGCTCAGTGCTGCAGATTCAACAATGATTCGGAACACTAGTAAAGCAAATTTTATTAGAAGATCAACTTCCCAAACCTTAAATGGACATTAGCAATGGTAGAATTGGATATCTAGAAAAGCATTTCTCTTCCCAATGGTAAGGGATCGGCCATAGTCAACTCGGTTGACCAAATGGTAAAGAGAAAGGCTAAGTCTGAGATAGTCTCATGTACCATTACCAAAGGGTCTATATGTTTTATTTCCAAAGGGAGGGACACTGATTGCGAAGCTGCCATATTTACCTGAAAGATCATAAGATTGATCAAGTTAAAAAGTTTGACTCTACTTCAGTTAAAGTCCACTGACTAACTCTATTAAGTTCCTATTTGGAGATTCTTATTACATAATGTGAATGGGTCACATGTTGATGTTTTTAAGAATCAAAAGAAAAGATAGGAACCTTAAAGTAAGTATATGTTGATTCTGATTGCGAAGGTGGGTTTCGATCGCATGGTTCGGTAATCAGAATTTTGAGCTGTTGCTTAAGAGTTATAATATATTGCTTATGAATAGATAACAACAAGGTTTTCATGTGGATTGTAAGGATAAGTTTTTCCGTAAAGTTTTAAAATAAAAGAAAAAAAAGGGTTTTAATTTTATTTATTTTAAAAATATCCTTACAATGGCATCTGTGGAAAATTGTTGCTTATATGTTTCTAGTAATAGCAATATTGGAAAGTGGATTTGATTCTTTCATTTGTGGTAGTGTCTGAATTTACCAAATGAAGAAAGTTTTTCATCACCCAAGTTTCAATTGGACAGAAACTTGGAATCATACAAGTTGTATTGTGTGATGAATGAGAGTTTTCATCTTTGAAAATTAAGACTAATTCTTTGATCACATGTCTATGTGAGTCAATTGAAGGACTAAGGAATTAGGTACACTGGGTGTGTGCTGGTCAAGGTCCACCATAAAGATTGATTTGTCATGATTTACTAAAGATTAGTAAATATGATTATACTTATAAGGTTAAGTATAATTCTGTAACATTGGAAAGGTTACAATGTATGACAAAACAAATGAGAAGAATCAAATTAGGCAGAAAGATAAAAGTTTCTCAAATCTGAAAGGATGGGAGAGTACTTTAGTATCATATTTCATGATCATCTTAATGATTATGAAACCATATCACAAATTCATACTCTAAGGACGTCTTAGTGCATTGTTATGGCTAAGAAGAGAGGTCATGAATTGTTGGATTGGTTAAAATCAAGAAGATGAGTCATACTTCGTTGCAAAACAATTCTTAGAGTCATACTCCAAGATAGTAACATTGAGTGACATAAAGTAAGGTTTAAAACACTTATCAAATGTAGTGTAAAATGTTTCTACCCTTGTACATTTGAGATTGGTAAGTTGTGATGTCTTGGATGAGACAAAGACCAACTAAGACCAGTTGTGTAAAGTGTTAGTCTTGATAAGAATCCGCACTATCCCTTGAATATTTGATTTTTCAAGGAATGGTTCTTGACTGGGGAAACTTATATGTCAAGGGGACAGTGGGAGCCTTAAAGAACCTGAAAGTGTTTCAAGATTTAATCAAGAGTAAAACCTATAATTTATCACTAGCACACGACTTAAGGTTTGAAACCTATCGTGTTGACATAATTCTTATTTCTATACCTACTTCAAATAAGTTGAATTTGCATGTGAGTTATCAGAGTTCAACTTAGAAGCATTGGTGGGCCTTGTCCTACCAAGGTGACAAGAAACTAAGATTGAACAAGTTTAATCCATGTAAGGCTGAATTTATCACTAACCTTATCTTGTGATTATGGTTTTGACAAATTCACATGGATAGGAACTCATACACTATAAAATCTAAGTCTCATAAGGTTTCTCTCCGATTCATGAAAATGATGGTGAGGCAACGCTTTCATTAAGTAGATTTTACGTAGATATCAATTGTGTTATTTTCATTTTCAAAAGTCGTTAGTGGAGCATGTGTGGTTAACCGACACACTAACATGGACTTGTGAGAAATGGCAAATGCCTAAGCAATTGAGACTATGATTACGGCATACCTTTTCATAGTTCTGAAAATTGTTTAGACACACATGTGAACTATCTAAGAAAGGGTGTATGAATCTAAATTTTAGAAGTCCAACCGATTTCTGAATACATGTCAAAGCTAGTGGGAGCATAAGTGTTATGCTAATAATCATCATGTTAGTGGGAGCATGATAATTGTGATTACTATTATTGCAAGCTAGCAATGTTAATTATAGAAAAACAAAAGTTTCAATTCGTGAAGTTGTAGTGGTTGAAAAGTTGTTTTGCTATAATTAAGGGAGAGGAAATTATACTTCATTTCAATTCTAAACCTTAGATTGAGATTTTAATCATCTTTAGTCAAGAATATATATATGAATTTTATGTTTGAATGGTTCAACTTGAAGAAATTCTATATATATATATATATATATATATATATATATATATATATATATATATATATATATATATTGCGTTTTCAAAACTCGATTATGATTACGGCATCCCTCTTCATAGTTAAATTTTGAAAACATGGCAAATAAAAAATATTGTAGCAAAAGACTGGTCTAGTATCATGTCTTTATGTCAAACATCATGAATCGTGTCACATATGCTTCAGATATAGGATTGATTGCATGTGCTATAATATTCATCTTTTCTAAATTTTCCAAATGTTTAAGGCATTGAGAAGGGAAAAGTCTAGAACTGGATATGACTAAAGTGATTAAGCAATTGTCGAGGACAAATCTGAGGTTCGCCAAAGATTGGTTGCTCAGGGAAAGTTGGAAGTATGATGTAAGTTGTCGGAAAGGACCGTATTCACATGTTCTGAAAAGAAGTAACTCTTGTTTGGAAGTGATAGTCAAAATGGTACTATGGAAATGTCTCCATAGGTGGAAGTTATGCAATCTATGTAAGATTAGAAAACCTTAATGCAAAAAGGATGTTCAAAGCAATGTACTTTGAATATGAGACTTCTGTTCCATAGAAGTTGACCTTCTTTGGAATACTCTGTAATGACTGGCGACAAGGTTTTGGTGACTTTGTGAATAATCATTACAAGAGGAACATTGCATAAAAGTTAAAATCTAACAGATTTTTTTGGTAAATGATAGGAATCGGCGATTCTCACATTTACAATAAGGATTTGGGATTGTGAAATGAGTATCATTGGAATCGTGTTCAATTGATCTACATCACAATGTAATGATCATAGACAAACATAGTGTGCATACTTGGAGTATGGCATAACTATTGTTTAGAAAACAAAGTGTACATGCCAGGAGCATGGGACGACTGTTGTTTTTATTCAAGTCTTAAGTTGATTGTTTGAAACATTATAAAATGAATAATGTGTAATCAATATGGTGATAAATAAAAGGTGGTTCTATTTATATTCAAAAGGGTTCTGAGACCATATTGGATTCGATTATTATTGTGTTTCACTTTGCATGTTTTGACTTCCAAAATAACTAGGTTATTCTTTCCGAATGACTAAGTTATTTAAACACTCCACAGTCGTTCATATGTTGGAAGTAGGTATGAATCAAGACTGTCATGAATCGAGTTTGTAGATGGCTAAATGGGTTTAGTCATAGCAATGGTTGCTACAACATTCATGAGTGCTCATAACTTATGAGTATTGGAATAAACCCACGCTCACTTGTATCACTTCATGGAATTTATCTCGAGTGATTGTGAGATGGTAATATCATATAAATCTTCAAACCTAGAGATATGAGTTGTTACCTATGAGTTGGTTGTGCATTGATTGCACGTAAACGCATCAGTAACTTGATATTATAAAACGTGCCTTTGTGTACAATTCAACAAGTAGTAGAACAAGCATATGAGTCGAAGTTTATCTATTCCTTCTAGAAATAGAAGCGATATCTGGGCCCCTCGATGATTTTGTTGTGACCTATCTACCGGCCGGTCAAAACTAAATTGGTGTGTTCGATTAAGTTCTTTGTAAAACAAATCGAAAATTGGGAAACAAACTGCTGGACAATAAGTACGACGTTGTTCCATGTATTTGTCCGACTGATATCATGAGAACAGAGGATTATATGATCACTTATCTAAAATGGCGCTTCTTAGTTCAATAGAGTTTTCGAGAGCTACGATTGCTGGGAGGTTCCTGAAGTAACATACGCAAATATAGTTATTAGACTTATCCAAGTGGGAGTCTGTTGGATAAGGTGTCTAAGTCCATAACTTATTTGGTATATACTTGACCTGACCCGACATGGTCCATTTGGGTTGCATTTCATCCGAACTATTTATGGATAATTTTATGAGAGTTATACACATATGTCTATCAATATATTGTAAGTTATAATATATTAATATGAAGTTATTTAATTAGTGTTAGTCTTAAATTAATTATGAATTAATTTAGAGATTAAAAGGAAGACTAATTAAATTGTGGGCTATTATATTTTATATAGTGTGGGCTAATACTCATTTGTTAATGGGCTAAGCTAATATGGAAGTCCATGGATGATCCATGGAGCTTTTAACCCATGGATCCTTGGAAAGGAAAAGACATGGGTTATTAGGGTTTCACCCTAATCATGCACACTATATAAGCATGCTTATGTTGCATGAAATGGCTAGCTAGCTCATGTGTGTTTGTGTGTGGCCGATTTTATAAGTGTGTATACACTCTCTCAAAGTTTTCCAAGAGTTTGTGGTGATTTGTGATTCCATTTGAGGCATTCACACTATTGGTGCTTGGCCCTCAAACTCCTGAGGAATCAAACTCATCATCAAAAGGTATGTAATCTCATATAATTCTTTTATGTTTAAAAGTACCCCATGCCATGTTAGATAGGTTATGAACCTTGGAAAAATTATTATTTTGCATGTATTTAGATAAACATAGATCCAAGGTTTATTAGGGTTGCATGCACACTTAGGAAGTGTTAGATTGCTCAAAACCTAACACCAACTACCCGACCTTCGGGCCTGATCCTGATCCCCCCTCCGGCACCTGAATTGTCGACTGTTGGTCTAGGGCGTAATACCACCATTCTGAAAACACAACATAATAAAAGTCAGGAACACTGATATATATCTCGAGGAATCACTACTATTTCCTGGTCTCATCTCAGCTTTCCTTGATTCGAGTACGGATCCTCTGCTTTCAGTAGTACGGGCCCATACTACCTTCCACATATATCTGTACTTTCCTCAAGTATTGCCTTGATTCCACCAAGTCACTACTACTACTAATAATCTCTGCTACTCCCATCCTAGGCTTGCCCTAAGGAAATCTCTTACTCTACCCGATCCAGTCCTTAACTGCTGAAGACCTCCTTGTAATGCCAATGAGCCATCACCTCAATACCATCACATGTCGCAAGGCTCAGATAATCCTTCAAGTAAAAGACTCGTCCCTACAACGATTAGACTCAAACAAGAGCTGCGCAATAGGGCCAAATCTAGCACTCTGAGATTATTCAACCCTGTTCACATGTGACATGACGTATTCACCTAATGGCTAATTCCCATCACTCACAGTCCCACAAAGCACAAAGCAAGCAGTATTCAGACATAGGAGACTACTCAAGCAATTATATCCTCTTAACAAGAAACTGTACTAGCATACAATGCTAAGCTCATACTATCAGGCATAACCTAAACAAGTTATCATTCTGCTGTATACTAAAAACTAGCATGCAATTCTCATAATGCTGAAACACATATAGCAGGCACATAAGGCATCCTCCTAGATCCTTAGTCCTGTTATAGCATGCTGTTCTACTGCAACTGAAATAGATAATCATAATATAAACTTGTATGGTAATTTGGGAGTACTTACTTGAGCTCTGATGATCGCATGCACCACACCCTTTGCTCTTTATAAAAACTCTTCTTCTTTCTAAGTTCTTTTTCAAAAATCCTTTTCGAAAACATTTTTCTTTTGAAAATCTTTACCGTTTCCTTAGTTTGAGTTCAGACACACTCGAAAGTGTATCCGAATCCCTCAAACCAAGGCTCTGATACCAACTTGAAACATCCCAAAATTTGACACAAATTTTTTTTTGTTTAATCATTACTAAAATCATCATTCAATACCATAAAATAAACCCATACGTCAATATATCAAAACCATAACATGTATCACAAGAAAACTGTATCAAGACTGAATCAAAACATAACAATGAAAAACTAAATCAACTCCCAAGACAAACTGAAGCTGTGGTGTGTGCGATGCCATCATCCCGAGCTTTTCCCTTTATTTGCGGAAGTACCTGAAACCAAAACGGAAACTGTAAGCATGAAGCTTAGTGAGCTCCCCAAACTACCACATACCATACAATAACATATAAAAACATGTTGGGCCTTGCCCACTGCATTGAAACGAAGTTCGGAAACTGCATCGGACCGAAGTCCGGAACTAACCAGGGCCTTGCCCTCTGCATGGGACCAAAATCCGGAAACTGCATCGGATCGAAGTCCAGAACTGACTAGGACCTTGTCCCCTGCATTGGACCGAGGTCCGGAACTAACTGCATCGGACCGAAATCCGGAACTGACTGGGACCTTGTCCCATACATCGAACCGAAGTCCGGAAACTAACTGAGCATAACATACCATAGCATAAAAAAATATCAAGCATGATCACATAAGCTGCATACTGCATTGGAGCGTAGTTCGGAACACATAACACATAATCCTGTCTGAGTCATGGAGACATCAAACATTACTAACTACTGCATCGAACCAAGGTCCGGAAACTACTGCTAACTAAACAGGTCGGCATTGTGGCCTTAGACCCGTTCCTACTGGAAGGAAAACTCACCTCGTGATGTTGACTGCTGAACTCCTGAATGAGAAATCCCTGATTGCTGCTCCGGCTGCTTCCCAACTATCATGGGAAATAAAATACTAAATCAGAATATGGATTCCTCTATGGGTAAAATGGCCATTTTACCCCTACTATGGTGTGGGTCACAAACATGGCCCAAACCCTTAATTCCTTCTAAGTCCCCCAATGGGCCACTAACAGTCCACTAATGGTCCAATTTTCTACATTGGGCCCAAATCTCTTTATTGGGCCTTACACTAGGGCTACACCCATACTTGGCCCAATAAACACTGACTTCTGATGGCCCCTACGTCCCAAAAGGCTCTAAGTCCAAAGCACAGCCCACATCGAGGCCCAAATGCTCGAAGCCCAAACTGACCAGGTACGCTGAGCGTACTGGCTGATGGCTGGTATGCTGTGCGTACCTCCTCGTACGCCCAGTGTACAGACCTGCTAAGCCAACTTTCCATTAAGAGCTTATTCCACTGATTCAAAAGCCATAATTTCATATCAGCGACTTATTCTCTGCCCTAAGCCATAAAGTCGCTTACTTGATGGCTTGAATGACTCACAAGGGCTCAATTCTCAAAAAGTAATGTCCTAACTCCATAGAAATGGCTAGATCTCTTGCATGGCCACATGCAAACCTCCAAGATCAAAGCTTTACTGCTTAAAAGGTGCTTTGAGCCCAAAGGGTGGAAATCCCAAGCTTAAAAACAGATTTCTATGATAAAGGTCCAACCTTTGGACCCAAAATATACCAAAACTTCCATAACTCTAGATCTGGCATATGAAGAAGAAAGTTTAGTGCTTTATACCTTTTTTGGATACCAAATGAAGAAATAATCCCAGATTCTTGAGCTCAAGATACTCAAGTTCTTCTTCTTCCACTTCTCTTCTTCTCCTTCTTCACAAAATAAGCTCAAAGATCAAACACACACAAGCAAAGAGTAAAGGGGACGAACTAGGGTTTCTCTGGGGTGAATTATAAGTGAGGAGGAAAAATGGGAGGCTATAATGGGGTTTAAATACGTCTCAACCCTTAAAATTAGGGTTTGCCACCTGGTCGCGTACGCTGGGCGTACCATAAGGTACGTTGTGCGTACGCTCATCCTCCCTGCATTTCATTTAAGCATTACGCCCAACGTACAAGGGGTTACGCCCCACATACAGCTTATGGGATGCTTACACCTCAGCCCAAAATAAAAGGCCCACTCTCAAGTACAATTCTATTATAGCCAAAAAAAATAAACTTGAGAATTAAATAAATTTATACCTCGGAAGACGATCGTTACAGTTATGGTTGTAGATAACTTAGGAAATGATGTGTTGTGTGTGGATTCTTCCAATGGTTTGGATAAAGCATCCTTATGGCATTGTCATCTTAGACATGTCAACAAGAAACTCATAGCCTAACTCCAAAAGGATGGAGTGTTGGAGTCATTCGACCATAGGGACGATGACGTGTGCGAGTCTTGTTTACTTGGAAACATGACCAAGTCACCCTTCACTGGCACTTGTGAAAGGGGTGAGGGTTTATAGGATCTCATACGTACTGATGTGTGTGGGCCCTTTAGATCCACCACAAGAGACATGAACCACTTCTATGTGACTTTCGTCGATGATTATAGTAGATATGGGTATATTTACTTAATCAAGCACAAGTCAGAAACCTTTGAAAAGTTTAAAGAGTTTAAACAAGAAGTGGAGAATCAATTGGACAGTAAAATCAAGATGCTTCGATCCGATCGAGGAGGAGAGTACCTAAGTCTTGAATTCCACGACTATCTCAAGGAATGCAGAATAGTTTCAAAATTGATGCCACCTAGGACACAACAGTTGAATGGTGTGGTTGAGAGGCATAATCCAAACCTGTTGGACATGGTTCGTTCCATGATGAGTCGTGCTTCACTACCTACAAAGAAGGTTACCAAAACACCTAACGAGATGTGGACAGGGAAAGCTCCCTCGTTGGCACAAATCAAGGTTTAGGGTTGCGAGGATTTCGTAAGACGAGAGACTCATGACAAGCTTGAACCTCTTAGTGAGCGATGTATTTTCATCGGCTACCCGCAGAAATCCTTTGGTTATCTCTTCTATAGACCGAGTGACAATGTTGTCTTTGTTACGAGGAGAGGAGTTTTCCGAGAGCGAGAACTCATTGAACCAAGGAGACAGTGGGAGGCAAATCGATCTTGAAGAGATTCAAGAGTCGAGCGATGAAGGAACCTCTAACACTGGCGCTCAACCCATGGAGGAAACTCTGGTTGAACCAATTGATGAGTCCTTACCTCTTAGACATTCCGAAAGAGTTTTATGGTTTTCATATTACTACAGAAGGGGACACGTATATTAGTGATGGTACACTAGTAAATATAGATGAACCTAACAGCTATAAAGAAGCCATGGCAGGCCCGGAGTTTGCAAAATGGAAAGAGGCGATAGACAGCAAGATTCAGTCCATGTATGACAACGAAGTTTGGAATTTGGTTGACAATGTGCCCGAACGTAAGACGGTTGGGTGGAAGTGGATCTTCAAGAAGAATACGAACATGGATGGGAATGTGCACACGTATAAGGCGTGATCGGTTGCGAAGGGCTTTACTCAAACTCCCGGAGTTGACTATGATGAGACCTTCTCACCAGTTGCTAATTAAGTCTATTAGGGTAATGCTAGCCATTGCTGCATTTCATGATTATGAAATATGGCAAATGGATGTCAAAACCACTTTCCTTAATGGTAAGTTGGCTGAGGATGTTTACATGGCACAACCAGAGGTTTTTTTCAATGTAAAGCATCCCAATAGAGTGTGCAAGCATGAGAAGTCCATTCATGGACTTAAACAAGCATCTCGCACATGGAATCTTTGTTTTGATGAGAAAGTCAAAGAGTTTGTATTTGTACGAAGAGAAGATGGATCATGTGTATATGTCAAAGCCAGTGGGAGTATAGTTAGCTTTCTCGTGTTATATATCGATGACATATTACTCATAGGAAACGGTATCCCGACACTGCAGGAAGTTAAGTCCTGGCTCGCTATGAAGGACCTCGGAGAGGCTTCCTATATTTTGGGAATAAGGATAGTGAGAGACCGCAGTAAGAGACTAATAGGACTTAGTCAGAATACTTACTTGGACAAGGTACTAAAACATTTTATTATGGAGAACACGAAGAAGGGAGAATTACCGATCCAAAGTAATGCCAAGTTGAGTAAGACTCAATGTCCGAGCACCGAAGCCGAGATACCTTAAATGAGCCGAGTACCTTACGCTTCCGCAGTAGGCTCAATTATGTATGCTATGACTTGTACTCGCCCTGATATGGCCTTCACTTTGAGCATGGTCAGTAGATATCTAGGGAACCCCGACAGAGCACATTAGGCCGCAGTCAAGAATATCCTTAAGTACCTTCGGAGGACCAAGGAATGGTTTCTGGTTCTCGGAGGGAGTGATGACTTAAAGGTGCCAGGGTATAGCGATGCCAGTTTCTAGACCGACAGGGACAACTACCGTTCGCAATCGGGCTGGGTCTTTACCCTTAATGGAGGAGCAGTGACTTGGAAAAGTTCCAAGCAAGAAACCGTAGCCGATTCAACGTGCGAATTAGAGTACATTACAGTGAGTGAAGCATCAAAGGAGGCAATATGGTTGAAGAACTTCATTGGAGAACTTGGAGTTGTACCTTCCATAAAGGAGCCTATGGAAATTTTCTGTGATAATGAAGGAGCGGTTGCCTTGACCAAGGAACCGAGGGATCAAGGTAGATCTCGACATATCGACAGAAAATATCACTTTATTAGACATCGGGTAGAAGAAGGACTCCTTATAGTTAAGAGGATATCATCGGAGGATAACCCAACAGATCCGCTTACGAAGGGAATAAGTAGGGTTAAACATATGCAGCACGCTAGGAGCATTGGGCTGAAGGATGATGTTAGTTTGGATTAGATAGTTTAGAAATGAGTAATAGATAATTATAATTGACATTTGATGATTAAATAAAGGAGTGTTATTTTTTGGTATAGTAATTGTCTTATGTTAATTGGTTGACTATTATTTTTCTTTGCATGTTTTGACTTCTTGAATAATTGAGTTAATTAAGAATAATCGAATTATTCAAATGGTCCACAATCGTTCAAATGTTGGAAGTAGGTATAAATGAAGACTGTCATGAATTGGTGTGTAGATTGTATGAAAGGTATTAGACATAACAAAGCTTTGTTACAACATTCATAAGTGCTTATAAATAAGTTTTGAGCATTGGAATAAACCCGCGCTTGCTAGAATCATTTCATGGAATCTACCACGAGTGATCGCAAGATGATAATATCATATGGTCTTAAAACCAAGATATATGGTTTATTGGTTTCTAATTGATTGTACATTGATAATACGAAACCACATCAGTAAATTGATGTCATAAAACACATTGTTGTGTATAATTGATTAGTGAGTAGTAAATGCATATAAGTCGAAGTTTACCTATTTCTTTTATCCTAAGAGGGTAAAAGCAATATCAGGGCTTTTCGATGATTTTGATTTGACTTATGTGCCGGGCCCGGTCAGGACTGAATTGATGTGTTCAACTAATTTCTATGTCAAATGAATCTTAGATCGAGAAACTAGCTATTGGACAATAAGTATGACTATGTTCCATGAGATTGTCCGCACGATATCTAAAACAGAGGACGGTAAGATCCCTTATCTAAAGGACAGGTTACTGATAAGATCAGAGTTCGATAGAGTCTTTGAGAGC
Source organism: Lactuca saligna (assembly GCF_052625555.1). Taxonomy (NCBI): domain Eukaryota; kingdom Viridiplantae; phylum Streptophyta; class Magnoliopsida; order Asterales; family Asteraceae; genus Lactuca; species Lactuca saligna. The sequence goes on along the minus strand of NC_136419.1, from coordinate 190,714,245 downwards.
TACAATTGCTAATCGAGTTATAGTTACATTTGTGGTTACTAGACTTATCCAAGTGGGAGACTGTTGATTTAGTGTCTAAGTCCGTAACCATATTTAGTAAGTACTTGACCCGGTTGTGCATAGTCCTTTTGGGTTGCCTTCACCAAAGTAACTTGATTGGAGAAATAATAAAGAAAGAGGTTATTATGATTTATTAATATATTATAGGATTAATATATTAATAGGAGAAATCATATTTGTTTAATTAATATTGGTCAATAATTAATTAAGAGTTAATTTTGTGATCAAATGTAATTAATTAAACTACAGGGGCTGAATTGTAATTATATGATAGTTGCAAAGTAGGGCGATAGTTACCCTAGAGATAGGTTGGACGAATTCAAGGGATAAGGATCCTTAAAATCGTCCAAGGATAAGGTTTTCAAGGCTTATCTTATGGTTACTTGGTGGCCAAGTAACTAGATAAGGATAAGGACTGAAACCCTAATCTATACCCTATATAAAGACCCCTAAGGCTAAGGAAATCGACCACTTGTTCCCCAGGGTCCCTAGAGCCGTTTTCATCCTCTCTCCTCTCTCTCTCTCTCTCTCTCTCTCTCTCTTGCCTCTCCAATTTCTTGTGGTGTTTGTGAGCCATTAGAGGTACTACACTTGTGGTACTTGCTTTCAAGACTAAGAGATTGAAGATTAGTGTTGTTATTGCAATATAACAACAAGAGGTATGTGATATACTCTTATATATAAATTTCGAAATATATACATGCATGCTAGGGTTCTTCTTGTGTCATAAATTCGTGTATCTAATAGAGACAACATAGATCCAAATCTAGGGTTGCATGCACACATATGATTGTTTGTACAAAACCCATCAGAAGGAACTTCTTGGAGAAGTGTGGGAGTGTTTAAAGGTTTTGGATCCAGGGTTGTTGCATCTTGGTCTACATTTAAGGGGTATAAAGTTTCTGCCTTGATGATCTTATATGCTAGATCTAATTCATGGAGTATTTTATGTATTTTGGAGTCTTTGTGTTATAGATGGGTTTTTGATCAACTCCAGAAGCAATGAGTGCTAGATCTTAGCTCCATTCAGTCCCGAGGTTCATAAAAATGCAAGCTTTATGGTGTATTTTGGTCCATTCAAGCATTAAGACCTTTGTTAAGTCCTTATTGAGCTTTCGAGTCCCCTTTTACCATGCGAGCATGTAAAGTTGCCAACTTTACATGATAAATAGTCTTAAGGAAATTGATCTGAGAGTTTGACACTTTGTCTTAACTGATTAAGGACTTATTGGAGTGAAAAGGTGGTTTGAGAAGTACGCTCAACATAATGTTGAGCTTGTGCATAATGGACTTGTACAATATGCTTCATTGGTGAGTATGCAGGGCGTACCATTCGGGTACGCTGGGCGTACTCCCCAGTGTGTCGTTTTGGGCTTTTTGAGGTTTGGGTCATTGTTAGGTTTTCTTAGTTGGGCCTTGTAGGGCCATTAGACTTTGATGTTGGGCTTTTGATTTGTATCTTTTGAGCTCCTTCTGATTTAGTCCCATAATGGGTTTTGGGGCCCAATTTGGAGGATTGGTCCATATTGGGCTTTGGAGCATCATTTAGGATTTGGGCCTTGGAAGTAGCTGAGTTGGGCCTTGGCTTTAGGCCAATCGAGTTAAGGGTTAGAATGGTCGGTTACCCTGGGTTTTGGGCTATGTAGCTTAAACTCTCGGTTATGTAGCTTTGACTCTCGGTTACCCTGGGGGTAGTCGATAGCATTTTAAGGAAAGACCATAGGGGTAGCCAATGATACTTGAATGTTAGACCATGCGGGTAGCCCATGGCATTTCAGGGGAAAGACCACAGGGTAGCCCGTGGCAAATATATGTATGATATGTGGTATTTTGGGGAATTCACTAAACTTTGTTCTTACAGTTTTCAGTTTATGTTTCAGGTACTTCTGTCTTCACGAGATAATTGTAGAGCACACACCACTCGATTCCACATTGTATGATTCACTCTGATTATTACGATGTATCGATAAAATTTAATTACTTAGTTTTATGACAACGATATGGTTAAATTTGGTTACAACCGGTCATAAGGGTAAAATATGAACAAATTCAAATAATTCAAATGGAAATTAAATACGAAAAAAAAATTCAATAACTAAATATAACAAAACTAAAAATTCGTTACCATTTCAAGTCATTATCCCATATTATAATGATGATAATCTTTACCTTTTAGTATATAAACTCTATCATAACTATCAAGGATCACCAATAGGGTAAAACATGGTATGAAATTATTCATTTTTTCTATCTTGTTCAATCTATTTATATATTTTTTAACGGCTATGTTAGTATTTGTTTGGGATTGAATCCAAGAACTTCTAGTTAGAAACTTCTAGTTAGACACATTGTTAGCTAAGTGGGCTAGCTAACTTGTAATTAAATTAATTTATAATTACATATTAAAATCTACTATTATTCTTGGTGCCACGTTAAATGATTGTATGCATCTATATCTGTCTCTTCTACTGCTACTTGGTTTGTTTCCTCATTGGCTTGGTCTATTCATGTTCTGGTGATCTTTTGTTTTGTATTTCGTCTATTTGTATTGCATATGGGAATAAAAAGCCACCTCGTTTTTTCAATAATGATCTGGTTATATTGATTAATTTTGTTACGATTCGATTTTTTTTTTGTTTTTTTCAATAATGATCCGGTTATATTGATTAATTTTTTTTCAATAATGATCCGGTTATATTGCTTTTTTTTCATTGGCTTGGTCTAAAAACGTGCTAATTGGAATTATATTCTATTCATAATACGATCAAAACAATAAAACATATCAATATGATCATTAATTAAAAAAAAATATGAAAGCTTAAAGGGATAATGTCACTGTAGCACATGAAACTTTTTACATTTGGCTAATTTGGTCCTTAATGTTTTTTTTGGTACATTAGACCAGTAAACTCGTAATTGACCTTTTAATTACACCATTTTATCAACTTTTAGAAGGTTTCCCGGTTATACGATGCCATTTTGTCAATTAATCTATACTGCCATGTGAGATATGCCACGTCAATTAATGATATACGAAGCTTAAAGCCTTTCGTTTTCAGCTATCGAACTTCACTCGTCTTCGTCTTCATTATTCAGCTGTAAAAGAAACTGATTTAGGGTTTGTGAAGCATTCCTGTGATCGAGCTGAAAGAAACAAAGAAGTCATAGCAATGGCACAATCGGAACCTAATGGACTGTTTGCGATGGTGGAACTCAACTACCAAGGGGTATTTAATCGAAATCCTTTCTCTTACACTGGTGGTGTTGAAACCATCTTCAATGATGTTGACTTTTCTTCTATGACTTATTCTGAGTTTGTGACCTTCTGCGAACGTTTCATGCATGAAGAGTGTAAAAAATTTTACTACTGTGAACTAGACATGTCCCTGATGGAAGGGCTTAATCCCATTTCAGATGATGTGAAATATTCTGCTTTTAGTTTTTATGCTTATGGAACAGATGGTGTAATTTTGCTTTATGTGGATCATATTGGGGTTGGTGGTGATGGGTGGCATGATGATGAATATAACGATGATGATGAACATGAGTCTTGTATTGATGGTGAAAATGAAGACAACATATATGAACTTAGAAATGTTGCCTTTGAATTTAATGAGGATGTAGTGCATATGAATAGGATATCAAATGATCCTTTCTTGAATAAGTTATGTGTTGATGATGAGGATGAAAACAACATTGTAGACGATGACAATGGGAGAGAAATTGAAGTTAACATACAAACTCATTTCATATTTAATGAGCTATTACATTGGAAAAAACAAAAACCAATTCTAGGGATGAGATTTAAGGGTCCAAGGCAAGTAAAATAAATGTTGTGTAACTATGTTGTAGCTAATGGATATCAATTGTGTTTTGAAAAAAATGATAAGACAAGAATTTTGGTGAGGTGTAGCAAGGGTGCTTGCACATTTAGATTATGGGCTTCCTGGATGAGTGATGAAGAGAGTTTCCAAATCAAGTCACTAAAATCTGATCATAATTGTGCTAGGAACTTCAAGTTTGGATCATTGGTGACATATGCATGGATTGGAAGTCACTATACCAAAGAGATTGTAGAAAGTCAGAAAATAAGTCTAAGGAAGCTTAGGTTAAAGGTAATGGCTAAGTTTGGTATCCAAGTTAGTATGGGGCAATGTAGAAGAGCAAAGTAGTATGCATTGAAACTTGTTGAAGGTAACCTTGTTGAACATTATGGTAAGCTATGGTCATATGGTCATGAGATTTTAAGGACAAATCTTGGGTCAACTGTGAAACTAGATATGGAGGATGGTCCAGATGGAAAGAAATATTTTAGCAAGTTCTATTGTTGTTTTCAAGGAGTTAAACAAGCTTGGATTGAAGGGTGTAGAAGGGTAATTGGTCTTGATGGATGTTTTCTTAAAGGTGTTTGTAAGGGAGAATTGCTTTGTGCTATTGGGAGGGATGCAAATGACAAGATATATCCTATTGCTTTGGCAGTGGTTAATGTGGAGACCAAGCAAAATTCGAAGTGGTTTCTAGAGCTTCACATTGATGATCTACACTTGAATTTAGGCAATGGTTTCAGTTTAACGTCAGACCAACATAAGGTTAGTATTTTACATAGTAATGCATTTATGTTAATTTTACACTATCTGAATTAAACCTTTTTACTACTACAAGATTTGATAGAGGCTGTTAAAGAGTTGCTACCATATGTAGAGCACAGGCAGTGTGCTAGACATATTTGCCAGAATTTGCAGAAGAGATTTACTGGTGCCATATATCATACCTTGTGTTGGAGAGCATCTAAAGCCACAACTGAGAATGCTTTTAAAGTTGTGATAAAAGAAATCGAGACATTGAACCCAGATGCCGATCAATATCTCATGGAGAAAGATCCTAAAACATGGTCAAGAGCTTTCTTTCAAACTGGAAGGTGTTGTGATGCAGTTGAAAATGGGTTCTCATAAAGTTTTAATGCTATAATAGTAGATGCCAGGAAGAAGCCCATAATAACCATGTTAGAGGATATAAGATTATACATGATAGACAGAATCTACAACATGAAATTAAAGGGACAACAATGGGGAAATCAAATTTGTCCAGTGATAAGGGATAAGGTGAATTTGCTTAAAAAAGCTCAAAGGCATTATCTGATGGGTTTTAGCCATAAGAACTTTCCTATGTGCGCATGCAAAACCCTAATGCTTGGATCTAGGCTTTCTAATAAACATGCTTTTGAATCCAATATTTCTAATGGCTAATTAGGTCAAATAACAATATTGAAATAGAGCTAGAATCATACCTTTGAATTCCTTGTTGATCTTGTTTGTCTTGGAGCTTCCAGAGTCACAATTGTCACTCCTCTAATGGCTTACAAACACCAATAGCAAGCAAGATGATTTAGGAGAGAGGAGAGGGGAGGAATTCGACCAGAGGTTCCTTGCTTAAGGTTGTGTGTCGAATTCCCTCATCCATAGGGGCTATTTATACTATTAGACTCCTTAAGGGTTTCACCCTAAACCCTAATCGGATAATCTTCTCTTAAGGCTATCCAAATCCATTCCATAGATAACCCTATGGACGATTTGAGCTATCCTAAAGCTCTTAGAATCCGTCCAAGGTATATCCTAATGGATTTACAGTCTAAAGTCTAACTATCAAACAATTGACAATTTATACCCTCTTATTTAATTAATCTCTTTAAGTCACCAAATTAATACCAATTAATTTATGACTTATATTAATCAAATAGTTAAATATTATTTCTTACAATATTTACTCTCTCTTAATAAATCATCCTTCAAGTTACTATGGTGAAGGCAACCCAAAAGGACCATGCACCACTGAATATAGTTATAGCCTTAGACACTATTCCAACAGTCTCCCACTTGAATAAGTCTAGTAACTATACAAGTACAATACGGTTTGCAATCGTAGCTCTCAAAGACGCTGTCAACTCTGATCTAATCAATCTTGTCCTTTAGATAAGGGATTGTACAGTCCTCTATTAGATATCATGCTGACAATCCTATGGAATGGTTAGTCTAGCATTTAGATTTCTCGATCTTCGATTTATTTGACATAGAACTCAATCGAACACATCAATTCAGTTCTGACCGGGCCCGGCACATAAGTCAAATCAAATCATCGAGTGGCCAAGATATCTCTTCTATCCTCTTAGGATAAAATTTACAGATAAACTTCGACTTATATGCATTTACTTATTCATTAACCAACTATACACAACAATGCGTTTTATAACATCAAGTTACTGATGCGTTTTCGCATTATCAATGCACAATCAATTAACAAATAATAAACCATATATCTAGGTTTTAAGACCATATGATATTATCGTCTTGCGATCACCTTTTATCTCGTATTCCATAAAGTGATTCCAGCAAGCGCGGGTTTATTCCAATGCTCAAAACCAGTTCATAAGCACTCATGAACGTTGCAGCAACCCTTGCTATGTCTAACACCATTTAGACATTCTACACACCAATTCATGACAATCTTCATTCATATCTACTCCCAACATATGAACGATTGTGGACAATTTGAATAATTCGATTATTCCTAATAAACTTAATTATTCTGGAAGTCAAAACATGCAAAGTGAAACAATAGTTAAACAATTAACATGTGACAGTAACTTTACTCATAAATAAAACTCCTTTATTTAATCATCAAATGTTAATTACATTTATCTATTATACGTTTCTAACACTATCTAATCTACACTAATATCATCCTTCAGCCCAATACTCCTAGCATGCTGCAAGTGCTTAACCCTACTCAGTCCCTTCGTAAGCGGATCTGCTGGGGTATCTTCTGATGATATCCTCTTCACTACGAGTTGTCCTTCTTCTATGCGATGTCTAATGAAGTGATATTTTCTGTCGATATGTCGAGATCTACCATGATCCCTCGGTTCCTTGGTTAAGGCAACCGCACCTTCGTTATCACAGAAAATCTCCATGGGCTCCTTTATGGCCGGCACAACTCCAAGATCACCGATGAAGTTCTTCAGCCATATTGCCTCCTTCGACGCTTCGCTCGCTGCGATGTACTCTGATTCGCACGTTGAATCAGCTACGGTTTCTTGCTTGGAACTCTTCCAAGTCACTGCTCCTCCATTTAGGGTAAAGACCCAGCCCGACTGCGAACGGTAGTTGTCCCTGTCGGTCTGAAAGCTGGCGTCACTATACCCTCGCACCTTCAAGTCATCACTCCCTCCAAGGACTAAGAACCATTCTTTCGTCCTCTGAAGGTACTTAAGGATGTTCTTCACCGCAATCTAATGTGCTTTGCCAGGGTTCCCTTGATATCTGCTAACCATGCTCAAGGCGAAGGCTACATCAGGGCGAGTACAAGTCATAGCGTACATGATTGAGCCAACTGCGGAAGCGTATGGTACTCGGCTCATTTCTGCTATCTCAGCTTCGGTACTCGGACTTTGAGTCTTACTCAACTTGGCATTTCCTTGTATCGGTAGTTCTCCCTTCTTTGAGTTTTCCATACTAAAACATTTTAGTACCTTCTCCAAGTAAGTATTCTGACTAAGTCCAATTAGTTTCTTACTTCTTTCTCTTACTATCCTTATTCCCAAAATGTAAGAAGCCTCTCCGAGGTCCTTCATAGCGAAGCACTTCCCGAGTCAGGACTTAACCTCCTGCAGAGTCGGGATGTCGTTTCCTATGAGTAATATGTCATTGACATATAGAGCGAGGAAGCTTACTATACTCCCACTGGCTTTGACTATCCAAACTCTTTGACTTTCTCATCGAAGCAAAGATTCCATCTGCGAGACGCTTGCTTAAGTCCATAAATAGACTTCCCAACCTTACACACTCTATTCGGATGCTTCGGATCCACAAACCCCTCTGGCTGAGCCATGTAAACATCCTCAGCCAACTTTCCGTTAAGGAAAGCGGTCTTGACATCCATTTGCCAAATCTCATAATCATGAAATGCGGCAATTGCTAGCATCACTCTAATAGATTTAATCTTCGCAACTGGTGAGAAGGTCTCATCATAGTCAACTCCGGGAGTTTGAGTAAAGCCCTTCGCAACCAATCGCGCTTTATATGTGTGTACGTTCCCATCCACGTCGGTCTTCTTCTTGAAGATCCACTTGCACCCTACGGTCTTACGTTCGGGCACGTAATCAACCAAATTCCAAACTTGGTTATCGTACATGGATTGGATCTCGCTATCCATCGCCTCTTTCCATTTCGCAGACTCTGGGCCTGCCATGGCTTCCTTATAGCTATTAGGTTCATCAAGATTTACTAGTGTACCATCACTAATATACGTGTCCCCTTCGGTAGTAATATGAAAACCATAAAACTGGGGTTGAACTCTAACTCTATCGGAACGTCTAAGAGGTAAAAGATTCGTCAATCGGTTCAATCGAAGTTTCCTCCTCGGGTTGAATGCCAGCGGTAGAGGTTCCTTCATCTATCGATTCTTGAATCTCTTCAAGTTCGATTTGCCTCCCACTGTCTCCTTGGCTTATGAGTTCTCGCTCTCGGAAAACTCCTCTCCTCGCAACAAAGATAACATTATCTTTCGGTCTATAGAAGAGATATCCAAAGGAAGTTTGCGGGTAGCCGATGAAAATACATCGCTCACTTCAAGGTTCAAGCTTGTCGTGAGTATCTCGTCTTACGAAAGCCTCGCAACCCCAAACCTTGATATGTGCCAACGAGGGAGCTTTCCCTGTCCACATCTCGTGAGGTTTTTTGGCAACCTTCTTAGTAGGGACTCGGTTAAGGATATGGGCGGCAGTCTCTAAGGCATACCCCCAAAAGAAGATAGGTAGTGAAGCACGACTCATCATAGAGCGAACCATATCCAATAAGGTTCGATTACGCCTTTCTGCCACACCATTCAACTGCAGTGTCCTAGGAGGCGTCAATTACGAAACTATTCCACACTCCTTGAGATAATCGTGGAATTCAAGACTTAGGTACTCTCCTCCTCGATCGGATCGAAGCATCTTGATTTTCCTGCCCAATTGATTCTCCACTTCATTCTTGAACTCTTTGAACTTTTCAAAGGTTTTTGACTTTTGCTTGATTAAATAGATATACCCATATCTACTATAATCATCGATAAAACTCACATAGAAGCGGTTTCCATCCTTCGTGGTTGATCTAAAAGGTCCACATACATCGGTATGTATTAGGTCTAATAGTCCCTCACCCCTTTCACAAGTACTCGTGAAGGGTGACTTAGTCATCTTTCCAAGTAAACAAGACTCGCATGTGTCATCTTCCCTAAGGTCGAATGACTCCAACACTCCATCCTTTTGGAGTTGGGCTATGCGTTTCTTGCTGACATGTCCAAGACGACAATGCCACAAGGATGCTTTATCCATACTAGTGGAAGAATCAATATTCAAAACATCATTTCCTAAGTTATCAACAATCATAACAGTTTCATATATTCCATTACATGGTATAGCTTCAAAGTAAAAGACACCATTTAGATAAGCCAAAATAGAACCATTCTCATTATTAAAAGAAAATCTAAATCCTTGTCTATATAAACCATGAAATGAAATGATGTTTCTAGCCATTTCTGGCGAATAGCAACAATTGTTTAAATCTAAAACTAAACTATTCTTAAGCACTAAAGAATACACTCCAATCTTGGTCACAGGCGACGATCTTCTATTCCCCATGATTAGATTGATCCTTCCTTGCTCCACATCCCTACTTCTTCTTAGTCCCTGCACATTAGAACAAATGTGATAACCACAACCGGTGTCAAGAACCCAAGAAATAGCATGATTAGAATCATTAGATTTGATTGCATATATACCTGCGAAAGATGGCTTGATCTTTCCTTCCTTGATGGCTTGCAGGTAATCCGGGAAGCTTCTCTTCCAATGCCCTATCTTGTGGCAGTGGTGGCACTCTGCCTCCTTCGGGTTAGAGCAGGGCTTAGAGGGATCAACTTTGGTCCCACTAGAAGAGGAACCATCTCGGGCTTTCACCTTGCGATAGTTGTTCGAAGAAGCTTTCCTCTTCTTTCCCTTCCCTTGACCAATAGCCAAGACAGAAGCAGCGGATGGATTGGGAGTTGGTGCAACAGACTTGTCCTTGAAATTGCTCTCAGCAACCCTCAAGAGACCTTGGAGTTTGCTTAGAGTGACCTCCTCTTTGTTCATGTGGTAGGTCATCCTAAATTGGTTGTACATCGGAGGCAAAGAGTGAAGCACCATGTCGATCGCCAAGTCTTTGCCGAAGTCAACATTTAACTTGCGAAGGCGGTCGACATACCTTTGCATCTTTTGCAAGTGCACGGTAAGAGATTCTCCATGACCCATCTTAGCGGAAATCATGTTAGTGAAGATCTCGTAACGCTCTTGTCTCGCGTTTTGGTGGTACCTCTCCAACAAGTCTTGATGCATCTCGTATGGATACATGTCCTCGTAGGACTTTTGGAATTCGGAGTTCATGGTGGCGATCATGATGCAATGTACTTTCGTTGCATCTCGCTCATGAGTTTCAAAGGCGGTGATTTCGGCGGGAGTAGCAACTTCGGGGTTGATTTTCTCGAGCTTCTCATCGAGGACATACTCTTTATCCTCATAGCGAGCAATGGTGCGAATGTATCTTATCCATTCGCCAAAGTTCGTTCCATCGAAGGTGACCTTTTGGCAAGGGCTCATCAACGTGAAAGAACTAGCAGCATCGTTGTTTGCGTTTGACATCTATAGAAAGGACAAAGATAGATTAGAACAAGAATCCCTAATTATCACCCAATAAGAAAAATTAGGGCTAGGATCCAACAATAACATTTACATACTAGAAAAGGGATGCCGTAATCCAGTATGCAAATAAATTGAAGGTAAGTGAATGATGATTCACTAATTCTCCATTACAAAACTTAAACTTTTAGTCCTAAGTGTTTTTTGAGAATTCCTAGATTCGGATGAGATTCATTGAACTATTCAATGGCATGTTTAAATCTCGATATGCCCCTCTTGTTTGTGACTGGGATGTCGAGGATCACAAAGCGGGTGTGAATTACCATGCAAATTCACATGGTGCCTTCATTGTAACGATCACCTATTCGATGTGCCGGTAAACCACACACGCTCCATCGAACTATGATGAACAATGAATCACCCTTTGCCACCTTCGCTTAGAACCAATTAGTGTGTCGGTAAACCACACACGCTCCACTAACATCTTAGCAAGGTGCAAAGTGTAATTTCATGGGATTGCATCAATTCACTTTTCCTAAAGTAACTAAGATTGGGAAATTTAAAAAAAAATTTAGTTACTTCGTATTTCTTATTATACTTTTAATGAGAGGATGAGGTTGCCCTATCCTACCCGTTCGGCTAACGACCCTCCACCAATCAAGCAAGCGGTGGGTGTGAGTGTACACCCATTAAGCGCCATTTTATAAGCCGCAACCTTATACCCACCTTATAGATCGGCTTCGTGAATGAGGCCTACTAGCGGTAAGACTAGCATTTAGTTATACATATATATATATATATATATATATATATATATATATATATATATATATATATATATATATATATATATATATATATATATTAATCTAGTAATATCATATAATTATAGGGTTGCATTTTAAACTTTTCAAAATCTAGGGTTTGAAATTTAAGTTGTCTAAATTAAAACTTTTAATCACAAATATAAATTTCAAAACTTTAGGGTAGGTTTTAAACATTTAAAACATGAAGGATCAAATAACAAATAATTCCAATTAACAATTAATATTCTAATTATCTTTATTTGATTTATCTTGATTTCTTTGAAGATAATTACCAAAATAATTAATCATTATCATATAAGGAAATTAAATATTTTATTAGATGATAAAAATCTTTAATTAGATCAAGATAATAGTCATATTTATCAAAAAATCGGATTTACATTGATCTAATATGATTAAGGTAAGTTTCCATAAGATAATTATGAAAAAATCCCGAATCTGGCCATTCTTGACGCCTGGACTCGCCGAGTGCACAAGGGGACTCGCCGAGTCAGGCCTACTCGACGAGTCCACCTTGGAACTCACCGAGTCAGTGACTCAAAACCCAAAAAATCGAATTTTGCAGGTTTGTTTCAGTTATTCAAGCAACAATTTAAAGAAAACCAATCTAGGCTCTGATACCACTGATGGGTTTTAGCCATAAGAACTTTCCTATGTGCGCATGCAAAACCCTAATGCTTGGATCTAGGCTTTCTAATAAACATGCTTTTGAATCTAAGACTTCTAATGGCTAATTAGGTCAAATAAAAATATTGAAATAGATCTAGAATCATACCTTTGAATTCCTTGTTGATCTTGTTTGTCTTGGAGCTTCTAGAGTCACAATTGTCACTCCTCTAATGGCTTACAAACACCAATAGCAAGCAAGATGATTTAGGAGAGAGGAGAGGGGAGGAATTCGACCAGAGGTTCCTTGCTTAAGGTTGTGTGTCGAATTCCCTCATCCATAGGGGCTATTTATACTATTAGACTCCTTAAGGGTTTCACCCTAAACCCTAATCGGATAATCTTCTCTTAAGGCTATCCAAATCCATTCCATAGATAACCCTATGGACGATTTGAGCTATCCTAAAGCTCTTAGAATCCGTCCAAGGTATATCCTAATGGATTTACAGTCTAAAGTCTAACTATCAAACAATTGACAGTTTATACCCTCTTATTTAATTAATCTCTTTAAGTCACCAAATTAATACCAATTAATTTATGACTTATATTAATCAAATAGTTAAATATTATTTCTTACAATATTTACTCTCTCTTAATAAATCATCCTTCAAGTTACTATGGTGAAGGCAACCCAAAAGGACCATGCACCACCGAATATAGTTATAGCCTTAGACACTATTCCAACATTATCAGGTACTACCAAGTGGATTAAACCAGTTTGAGGTAAGGGGAGCAATAGATGCATATGAGGTGGACTTAGAAAGGAAAACATGCTCATGTAGGTTGTGGCAATTGAATGGATATGGATGTGCTCATTCTGTAGCTAGCATATCCTTTCTTAATAGGGATGTAGAAGCCTATGTAGACAACATGTTTAGCACAACCACATTTAGAAAAGAATACAATTACAGAATTTCTCCCATGAATAGCAGTGACATGTGGCCAGAGACAAACTATACTCCACCATTGCCTCCTATTAATAGAAGGATGCCTGGTAGGCCAACTACTAAGAGGAAGAAATCCACTACAGAGAATATAGGAACACACAGGGTTTCTAAGGCTGGAAAGAAAATAATATGTAGTATTTGCAAGGAGATAGGTCACAACAAGGCCACTTGTCCATAGAGAAGGCCCCAAAAGTTAAATGTGAAGAAACAGAAGAAACAAAAAGTATGTGTGAAGCAAAATGCAAGACAGGTAAAACAATTTAAAATATAAGATTAATTACATATAATTTGTTACTAACATAATTATATCATGCCATGTAGGGTAGTAGAAGTGAACCACAACAACATGAAGAGGTTGAAATGACTCCAATTGAGATGGATACTACTCAAAATGATATTCAAGTTGCTCCTACTGATGTTGAACCTAGTAGTGCAGGGGATTTTAGTCATTTTATGCAATTTACTCCACCTAGATGTTATGAAGGTGATGAGGGTGTTATGGATGAGTAAGTTGATGTGGTTGAGGAAGTTGTTGTGGTTGAGCAAGCTGTTCAAGATGAGGAGACTGAGGAGGTTGATCCTGTTTTCCAAGTTGATAATGTAAATGTTCAGGAGGTTGATGAGGTTAATCCTAATGCCCAAGTTGATAATGGTAATGTTCAGGAGGTTGCTCCTGTAAGTCAAGTTCAGCAGGTTAGTGTTAGGCCAATTTCATAGATTTTGAAGAGGATAAGGAGAAGAAAGTTAGAGAGAATATTGAAGTTGAAATTAGGCAAAACAATTGGTGGTGTTGATGATCCAGGAAATTCGAAGGGAAAAGCTCTTGTAATTGATTAGTGTTTATTGTAATTTGTGTTTCAAGTTTATGTAATGGGATGATGGTAAATTGTATTTAAAGTTTATGTAATAGGATGATGGTAATTTATATTTAAAGTTTATGTAATAGGATGTTGGTAATTTATATTTAAGTATGTATGACATTAAAGGGTATTTTAGTCATTTAAGTATGTACGAAAGAAAAGGGTGTTTTGGTCATTTAAGTATGTATGAAAGAAAAAGGGTATTTTGGTCATTTAAGTACGTATGAAAGAAAAAGGGTATTTTGGTCATTTAAGAATGTATGAAAGAAAAAGGGTATTTTGATCATTTAATTATATATGAAAGAAAAAGGGTATGTTGGTCATTTATTTATCTATAACATATAAGGGTATGTAGGTCATTCATTTATGTATGCAAAAAATGGGTAATTCGGTCATTTAAGTATGTATGACAGAAAAGGGTATTTTGGTCATTTAAGTATGTATGACAGAAAAGGGTATGTTGGTCATTTATTTATGTATGACTGAAAAGGGTATGTTGGTCATTTATTTACGTATGACATGAAGTATGAAAGTATGTTACCATTTTAAGTAAAATCATGACATTTGGCTTTGAATATTTATGCATGGAAAAAATTGGAATAATGTTCATGCATGGGGATGTTTTATATGGTCCCGGCTATGGTTTTTTAATGGCTTCACAAGTCCCATTTTTTCATTATTAAAACACTACAAATGGTCCCCATACACATAGTGTACTTCCACATGGACCACTCCCTAATTTGTTCCCAAATTTAAAACATGCACAACAACCAATCTAATTAAATATATTTGTTGGGAATATAGACCATGCATATGTTTGATAAACATCATCTGATTATACAAAATGCCCTACAATTGGGACTTTGAATATTTTTTTACATTACTTATCATATGCCCTTTCATTAGGGACTTACCACCTTACAACATCAACACATTAAGGTTAATAACCCCAACTTATAACTAAAACCAGCTTCAATACATATAAAATGCCCATAATTACTGTGTTTCTAGTCTTCCTTTACAAAAAATACAAGGGATCCCAAAAAAAACAAAAGCTTACACTAACCAACCAACTAACTACATTGACCCCCCCTAACTTCAAAACACATAGGGCCAAGCAAGCAAACAACAGGGCAACTATCATCCTGTACCTGCCTATTGCCTTCCTTGCATCATGAACTTCTTTCTCACTCTTTGCCACCTTATACTGCTCCTGTGACAGCAGAAACTTCACTTCAGCAATCCTCCTCAATTTGTTCATCTCAGATAGTTCATCTTTGGCATCCAGTTTCTGCTTTAGAGAGTATAACAGGTTTTTGTAGTACCCGTCTGCCTGTTCTTCATCTTTCCATTCAAAGAAGCTACATTTCCTCAACCTAGTCTATAAAAAGGCAATAAAATTAGGGTTTGACTGACAATCACAAATCAACTACCTTTAATGTACCAGCGAAATGGGTTTTATTCACAGTGATCGTCAAGAAGCAAATACAATTAGTGTTTTTAACAGATGAAACAAAATACAAATACACCAGTATCGTCTTTACAGAAAGAAACAACACATCAAACCAAAAAATACTAACTTATCAAAATCGGAACCTACCATACTTTTTTGACAATTCCAGAATCGCCTCCCACGGTTTGTTATCTTCCAACAGGTTCGTTCTTTAGCTGGAATGCCACAATCACAAACCTTTACCCCTTCTTGCGACTGAACATGAGTGACTTGTAGCTGATTCCTTGACGTCGATGAGGTTGAAGACATTCTTCTTTAGGATGGAAATAGTCGGGGAGGGAGAAGTCTTTAACTTTTCAGAGAAGGGTGAGTAAAGATTTAAAGGAGGTCCGAATGAGGGTTTGAATTAATAAGCCTATATCGACAACTGGACTACTTCGACACATAAGCTTCCCACGTAAGCTTATTGGACACATCAGCGGCCACAAAGGGTGGAAATCCCAAGCTCAAAAACGGATTTCCATGATAAAGGTCCAACCTTTGGACCCAAAATATACCAAAACTTCCATAACTCTAGATCTAACATATGAAGAAGAAAGTTCAGTGCTTTATACCTCTTTTGGATGCCAAATGAAGAAATAATCCCAGATTCTTGAGCTCAAGATACTCAAGTTCTTCTTCTTCCACTTCTCTTCTTCTCCTTCTTCACAAAATAAGCTCAAAGATCAAACAAACACAAGCAAAGAGTAAAGGGGACGAACTAGCGTTTCTCTGGGTTGAATGATATGAGGAGGACAAATGGGAGGCTATAATGGGGTTTAAATACGTCTCAACCCTTAAAATTAGGGTTTGCGACCTGGTCGCGTACGCTGGGCATACCATAAGGTACGTTGTGCGTACGCTCATCCTCCCTGCGTTTCATTTAAGCATTACGCCCAACGTACAAGGGGTTACGCCCCACATACGGCTTATGGGATGCTTACACCTCAGCCCAAAATAAAAGGCCCACTCTCAAGTACAATTCTATTATAGCCCAAAAAAATAAACTTGAGAATTAAATAAATTTATACCTCGGAAGACGATCGTTACAATTATGGTTGTAGATAACATAGGAAATGATGTGTTGTGTGTGGATTCTTCCAATGGTTTGGATAAAGCATCCTTATGGCATTGTCGTCTTAGACATGTCAACAAGAAACTCATAGCCCAACTCCAAAAGGATGGAGTGTTGGAGTCATTCGACCTTGGGGACGACGACGTGTGCGAGTCTTGTTTACTTGGAAAGATGACCAAGTCACCCTTCACTGGCACTTGTGAAAGGGGTGAGGGTTTATTGGATCTCATACATACCGATGTGTGTGGGCCCTTTAGATCCACCACAAGGGATGCGAACCGCTTCTATGTGACTTTCACCAATGATTATAGTAGATATGGGTATATTTACTTAATCAAGCACAAGTCAGAAACCTTTGAAAAGTTCAAAGAGTTTAAACAAGAAGTGGAGAATCAATTGGGCAGGAAAATCAAGATGCTTCGATCCGATCGAGGAGGAGAGTACCTAAGTCTTGAATTCCACGACTATCTCAAGGAATGCAGAATAGTTTCACAATTGACGCCACCTAGGACACAACAGTTGAATGGTGTGGTTAAGAGGCGTAATCCAAACCTGTTGGACATGGTTTGTTCCATGATGAGTCGTGCTTCACTACCTATCTCATTCTGGGGGTATGCCATAAAGACTGCTGCCTATATCCTTAACTTAGTCCCTACAAAGAAGGTTACCAAAACACCTCACGAGATGTGGACAGGGATAGCTCCCTCGTTGGCACATATCATGTAACCCCCCGTTCTTAAAGTATTTAATTATGAGTCCCTGAGACTTAAGAGAAAGGGTAATTTTGGTCCTTTTGCGGGAAATGGGTTTTATCCGAGAAGGTTTGGTCTGGTGTGTGTGTGTGTTGATACAAGCATAGGGCTTCTCGCCACCCTCGTGTGAATGTAAAGTTTATTGAGAACGGGTTTAGAGTTGAGGAGTTACGGTGTTTCAAAGGTGATATCAATTATAGCTCCTTAGGGGTAATCAGAGAAAAAGGCCCATGCATGCATGAATTCATGTTTGAGTTGGTTGGGTACGCCCAGCGTAAGCTGGATGTACGCCCAACGTAGTGAGGGAAGAAACGTGGGGGGCAAGGACGAGTACACCCAACGTACTAGAGGTACGCCCAACGTACTCTCAGAATCCCCAAACCCTAATTTTAAGGGCAACCACTATATAAGGAACATAATGGTTCCCTCCTAAGCCTCCATAGACACTCTTTTACCCCAGAAACCCTAGATATCCGTATTTCCTCCATTGTTGGGTGTGTTTAGTCTTGGAAAGCTTATATTCGCAAAAGAGAAGCTAGAAGAAGAAAGGAGAAGTTGTCAAAGAAGGATAGGAACGATTGGAGCTTATAGATCTGGAAAGATATCATCCTTTAGAGCCTATTTGAGGTATAAAGCTTCTTGCTTGACATTCATATTGTGTAGATCTATGTATTGTGAAGCTTTGACATCATTCTTGTCCCAAAAGCCCTCATCTTGTTGCATGTTTTGAGTTGGTCAAGATTATTTGTCCTTTCAGACCTTAGGATGGGTCTTGAGTGAGAAAAATGAGGTCCCAAGGGTTGTGGTTGTTCCATGTGTGAGATAAGTAGGTCTTATTGGATTAAGACTTTGGATTAAGAGCTTTATGGATGTCCCAAGTGATAAAGTTTAAGACTTTATGAATTCTAATCATATTTGGCCTAAGGATCTGGAGTTTGGGCTTAAGAGCTTAAACCATTAAGTCGTTATGTGATGTTGTTGAGCAGTGAGGTTACGCCCCGCGTAACCTGTGAGTACGCCCAGCGTAACGGGCTAGTGTCCCGATCCCATATTGCGAACATTGCTGTACGCCCCGTGTACCAAGGAGGGTACGCCCAGCGTACTCCTCCTGTTGGATTTCCATTTTGGGCCTTAGAGTTTGGGATGTTATTGGGCTATTGCTTTATGGGCCATGACTGGAAATTTATGGATAGAGTATTTTGGGCCCAATTATTATTATGGACCTTGGATCTAGGCCTATTTGGTGAGGTGGGCCCAATTTAGTAAATTGGGCCTTTGCTTCGGACTTTGGTTTTTGGGCCATTAGTGGTGTAGCACCTGGTTCCTGGTATGTAAATCTTAATTGAGTATTTTCCTTTTTAAGCCTTGGACTCGGCGAGTCATAGGTCCGACTCGCCGAGTAGGGACGGGACCCCGGGATGCGTTTAAGTTGGCGACTCGGTGAGTCCATATCCTGGACTCGGCGAGTCACCGCTGTTGGATGAAACCCTAAGTTTCTGGGATTTCCACCCTATTTAATCCCCCTTTTAGCCCCAGGCCTGCCCCCATTCACCCACTAGAGCTCCCAACCCTCATTTAAGCTTGTTCTTTGAAGAGTTGAAGCAATTGTTGTGTGTTCTTGAAGGTTTTGAAGAAAAAGGGAAGTACGTCCAGAAGAAGGGAAGCCATCCAAGCACCATTGTGTTCTCTCAGCAGTTCCTTTGAGGTATATCCCATTTTCCCCCTGTTTCTATGCTTAAGGCTTCATTTAAGACATTCTAGGCTCATTTCCAAGCTTGTATGTGCATAATAATTCGAAATAAGTTGATTGGTCTCTAGATCCAAGCATAGTTGAGCTCCAGAAGCTCAGATCCACTACCTTTATGAGCCCATATTGCATATAAACCTTAGATCTACTCTTTTGGTGCATTTTGCACCCTAAAAATCCCATACATGGATATTTACACGTAAAGTTGGAAACTTTACGTGTTATTCATGCTCTAGGAGCCCAGATCTACGAATGACATGGATTGGATTCGAGCAAAATCGCATTTTTAGCTCTTGCATGGAGCGGACTCGGCGAGTTGCTCATCTGACTCAGTGAGTCCATTCGCGAGTCTCCGGGTCTGTCCCCTTTTTGTTATGTCGAGTCGCGTGGTGAGTCCAGGAGGGACTCGGTGAGTTGGAAGCTAAAACTCACCCATAGTGGAACTCGGCGAGTCGATGCCCCGACTCGGCGAGTTCAAGGCAATCTCCTTAGATCAAGATTAGACTCGGCGAGTTGTTCATACAACTCGGCGAGTAGGATGAAGGACTTGAACATCAGTTTGGAAGGAGAACTCGTCAAGTCGATGCCTAACTCGACGAGTAGGAACATAATTCAGGATAGTCGTTTGGACATGGACTCGGCGAGTTGGCGAGCCAACCCGGCGAGTCGGGTCAACTGGAAGTTGACTCTGACTTTGACTTAGGGCATGATTAGGGGTAAAATGGTCATTTTACCCAAAGGTCAGTTAGCAGTTTTTGACTAAGGGTTTGGTGGGAATACAGCCAGAGGATTTCCGGAACAGCAGCAGCAGCAGCAATCAGACTATTCCCACGAAGATCAGCAGCTACTCTGAGGTGAGTTACCTTCCAGTAGCGGTGAGTCTAAGGCCACAATGCCGGCCCACCAGTAGCAGATGTATGATAGATGATTGTGTTTGTGATATCATCTAGGTTTGCTACTACCTGATATGTTATATGCTAGCATGATATGTTGTATGTAGTAGAGTTCGGTTGTTAGGACTGAAGGGTAGTCAGACAGCCCAAATACATCTAACAGTATGTGATGATATGTTTGCATGCTGGCTTGTTATGTTATATGCCATAGAGTTAGTAGGAGGGTACTAGTCCCTGAGTTCGGTTGTTAGGACCGAAGGTTAGTCAGCACCCCAGAATGGTTTGACACGGGTAGGTCAGCACCCCATAATGGCTTGACATGGGTAGGACGGCACCCCAGAATGGCCGCACGGGTAGTCGGCACCCCAGAATGGCCGTACCGGGTAGTCAGGCACCCCAGAATAGCCTGGCAGTATGTATGTTATGTGTTGTATGGTATGTGGTATGATGAGGGAACTCACTCAACTTTGTGCTTACAGTTTACAGTTTTGGTTTCAGGTACCTCTTCATCGAAGAGGGAAGGAGCTGGCTTGGTAGCAGCACATCATGCACACACATTGGTTTCCGCATTTACTAGATGTCCTTGGGATTTATACTCTGATGTTTCGATTTGTTGTATGACTTGTCTTTGAACATGGTTTATGTTGTGATGTACTTTGGTCAAACAATGTTTTATCTTTTAACATTTTCGAAAAGTAATGTTTTTAAAAATGAAATTTGTCGACGTGAAAATTGGGTCGTTACAAGTTGGTATCAGAGCCCTGGTTTGAGGGATCCGGACACACCTTCGGGGGTGCTCGCACTAAAATCGAGGGATTAAAATATTTTGGAAAGAGAAAATGTTTTCAAAAAGGGTTTTAAGAAAGAATAATGTGTGTGATGTGCGCAACCGGCCAAGCTCAAGTAAGTATTCCCCAATGTACCCATATAAGTTATTTATGTTTATTAGTACCATAGAACAGCATGCTAGAATAGGACTAAGGATCTAGGAGTGATGCCTTATGTGCGTGCTTTATGTGCTTCTGTATATGAAAGAGCTGCATGCTAGAGCTGAGTAGAGGATAGCCTGTTTAGGTTATTCCTGATAGTACGAGTTTAGCATTGTATGCTAGTTCAGTTCCACTTCGAGGATAGAGTTGCTTGAGGTCGTTTTCTTACGTCTAAATGCTGCTTTCTTTGTGCTATGTGGGCCTTGAAGTGATGGGAGTTAACTGTTAGGTGAATACGTTTAAGTCACATGTGATCAGGGTTAATAATCTCAGAGTGTTGGATTTGACTCTATTACGTAGCTCTTGTTTGAGTCTTAATCGTTGTAGAGATGATTCCCCTACTCGAAGGATTATCCGAGCCTCAACGCATGTGATTGTATTCTGGTAATAGTTAATTGGAATCACCAAGAGGCCTTCAGCAGCTGAGGGCTGGGATGGGTGAAGTTATAGGTTTCCTAGGGTAAGCCTAGGATAATGAGTAGCAGTGATCAGCAGTAGGGGAAGGGACCTGGTCGAGTCGAGGCGGTCTTTGGGGAAGGTACGGATAGATGTGGAAGGTAATATGGGCCCCTACTACTGAAAGCAGAGGATCCGTACCCGAACCGAGGAAGGCTAAGATAAGACTAGGGAACTAGTAATGGGTGGGATCCCTCCAGGGGTATTAGTATCGCTAACAGTTGTTATTTCTTTGTATTTCAGAATGGTGGTACTATGCCCGAGACCAGCAGTTGGCAGTTCAGGAGAGGGATCGGGTTCGGGATTAGGTTCCGAGCCAGTAGATGAGAGGCTACGCGAGTTCATCGCGTCAGAGATCACCAGAGGTATCCTTGAGTCGACCCCCATTATCTTCGGGTCGATCAAGGAAGGGATCATCGAGATGATGGAGGATCGCCTCAGGGCATTCAGGAGCGACATGGCATCTGGCCAGTCGGGATCTCGCATGTTGTCCTTTAAGGACTTCAGGGGCAATGGTGAGCTGGATTTCCACAGGGTGAAGGACCCCATTGTTGTCAGGCGGTGGATTGCAGACATCGAGTCTGCGCAGTTGACTAGCTTCTGCCCTGAGGGGTCGAAGGTGAGGTATGCAGCAGGGTGTTTACGAGACCGAGCTCGAGATTGGTGGGAGTCAGTGGGTGATTCTTTGGGAGCCTCAGCTATTGAGGCTATGACCTGGTCAGACTTTGTGACCAGGTTCAGGGCAGAGTTTGCGCTGGCTGTCGAGCTTCAACAGCTGGCCAGGGAGTTTTTGGATATGAGGCAGACGACGGAGACTTTGGAGGAGATCACCGCCAAGTTCCGGGAGAGTGCATTGCTGATGCCCCAGTACGCAGGAGATGAGGATATGAGGAGGACCCGCTACCATGACATGCTACGGGCTGATATCCGGGAGCACGTCAGTTTTTCAGCTTGCCCCACCCTGGACTCCATGATTGCCAGGGCGAGGGAGAGGGAGATAGATTTGGAGCACATCCGGAAACGGAAGTCAGAGGAGGTTTAGACAGGTAAGGCTTCGGGGAAGAAGCCCAAGGGATCAGACGGGAGGCCGAAAGGCCAATCAAGACCAAGCCGCTGCAGGAAATGCGGTAGGCCGCACGAGGGGGCGTTCAGGTTGGGATCATCGGGCTACTACAAGTGCGGAAAGTCTGGGCACTTTAGCAGGGATTGCACTGCTTCGGCAGTAGTTATTCAGACATCGTAAATGCTGTGTTTCCACTGCAACCAGAGGGGCCACAAGAAGGCCAATTGCCTCCAGTTGGCAGTTCCAGCGCCGGTGAAGGCGCCAGCTCCAGCAACCCTGCAGATCACGGATGGCCGGCAGGGCAAGGCGGAGGCTCCGGTGGTGAGGAGTCGAGCATTTCAGCTGACTACCGAGGAGGCACGCGCCACACCCAATGTGGTGATGGGTATGATTCTTTCCCTCTATTTTATTTTTATGATGTTATGATATTGATATGTGTCCGGTATACGTATATGTGTTAGGATCGTTCCATGTGAACGGTATCCCAGTTCAGGTGTTGTTCGACTCGGGTGCATCCCGATCGTTTGTGTCCCTTGCGCTTAGCAAGAAGTTTCCCGGTTCTTCGCGCATGCTGGATTGCCCTTTGGAAGTAGAGATTGCTGATGATCGATCGGTGCGAGCATCGATGGTATTTCGGGACTGCGTGTTGCGTTTGTTCGAGGAGCGCTACCTGGTGGATTTGGTTCCCATTCCGTTGCGTGGGAACAAGGTGATTATAGGCATGGACTGGTTGAGCCCTAATGGGGGCGGTGATAGATTGCGCATAGCAACTAGTGCGAGTAGGGACCCCAGGTGGGGGAGAGTTAGTGATCCATGACGAGAGGCCACAGCGCGGACCCGCTGTATGTTCAGCAGCGAGGGCTAGACGTTACCTTCAGCAGGGATGCAAAGGATATGTCGCGTACGTGATGGATACCCAGGAGGCAGGTAATGCGACCGTGAGCGAGGTTCCAGTGGTGCGAGATTTCGCAGATGTTTTCCCAGAGGAGCTTCCTGGGATACCTCCAGAGCGACAGGTGGAGTTCAGGATTGACCTCGTTCCTGGTGCGGCACTGATAGCCAAGGCACCATACTGACTGGATCCTCCCGAGATGCAGGAGTTGTCTACGCAGCTGCAGGAGCTGCTAGACAAGGGATTCATTAGACCGAGCAGTTCAGCCTGGGGAGCCCCGATTCTGTTTGTGAAGAAGAAGGATGGGTCGCATCGGATGTGTATAGATTATCGGGAGTTGAATAAGGTAACGGTGAAGAACCATTACCTAGTCCCGAGTATTAATGATCTCTTTGATCAGCTTCAGGGAGCATCTTGGTTCTCCCAGATTGATTTGTGTTCGGGTTACCATCAGATGAGGGTCAGGGAAGAGGATACGCAGAAGACCGCGTTTCGGATGTGATATGGCCACTATGAGTTTGTGGTGATGCCGTTTGGGCTCACCAATGCTCCTGCCGCGTTCACGGACCTCATGAACCACGTATACAGACCGATGTTGGATCGGTCTGTGATAGTCTTTATCGATGACATCTTGGTTTATTCCAAGATGCAGGAGGAGCATGAGGAGCATCTGAGAGAGGTTTTGCAGACCCTGAGGAGGGAGAGCTTGTATTCCAAGTTCTCCAAGTGTGAGTTTTGGTTGCACGAGGTGCAATTTCTCGGACACCTTGTCAACCTGAACGGGATTCTGGTCGATCTGGCCAAGGTTGAGGCCGTGATGAGATGGGAGGTTCCGAAGTCTCCATCTGAGATTCGGAGTTTCCTAGGATTGGCAGGCTATTATCGGAGGTTCATTCAGGATTTCTCCAAGATAGTTGTACCCCTGAAACGGTTGACGAAGAAAGTTGTGGTCTTTCGGTGGGGACCCGAGCAGCAAGCATCATTTAAGACACTGAGACAGAGATTGTGCGAGGCGTCGATCTTAGCCTTGCCAGAGGTTGTAGAGGATTTTGTGGTTTATTGTGACGCGTCTATTTCAGGGTTGGATGCGGTATTGATGCAGAGAGGGCATGTCATTGCCTACGCTTCGAGGCAGCTCAAGCCTCACGAGGTGAACTACCCGACGCGTGATTTGGAGTTGGGGGCAGTGGTTTCGGCCTCAAGATTTGGCAGCATTACCTCTACGGGGTTCTGTGTACCATTTACACGGACCACAAGAGTTTGAGGTACCTCATGGATCAGCCCAATCTGAACATGAGGCAGCGTCGATGATTGGACGTGCTGAAGGATTATGATTGTGAGATCCTTTACCACCCGAGAAAGGCCAATATGGTGGCCGATGCGCTTAGCCGCAAGGCAGCGCCGATCAGGGATATTTTCATGAGGATGACTGTGGTGACTCCCCTGTTGGAGCAGATTCGGGAGGCTCAACAGGAGGTTATCAAGGAGGAACATCAGAAGAGCGAACGTGTGGTGGGTTAGGTTTTGTCACACCCCCGAACCAGGCGGCGGAAATGTCCGGGGGCTATTGTGACTCAATTGAATACCATCACAGTGAATATACATGAAACATAACATCATACATCACCAAGCATTGGAATAATACAACTGGTAGCGTTTACATCCGTTACATTGTTTCAAAATATTACATTCCAAAATACATTGTTCATTGTTACTTAAACAACCGCAAAACAATCATAGAGTACAGTCCTTTCTTCACTTATCTGTTACCTGAGAATACAAGTATTTTGAAAAACGTCAACATATGAAATGTTGGTGAGTTCATAAGTAATGTTTGAAATCCAATGTTTGTAATGTTTTGAAAAACCACCAGAAAATCCGATATTTTCTGTAAATAGAATAGCGTAAAAATATGTGAAGATCCGTGAGTATGCTTGTTTGAATTCTATAGATGTAAGCGTAAGAGTTGTGAAATTCGACATGTAGTTCATAAGTGTACTATTTGAAAACCCTAGGAAAACCCGACGTTTTCCTATCACTTTGCTTTACTTAGTTTGTGTGTTGTTATTTCATTACGTTAGAGGTGTTCGTTGAGCTCCGGAGGCATTGAGTATACAGAGGGTGGTGAATTGTTGTAATGTACGTTAATGAAAACGTCCAGTTGTCAACCGTACTAGCGACCCCTTAGGTGTCGCTCACACTTATTCACACAACTCAATCCTCCCGGACTTGTGTAGTCCCACAACCGAGGAGAAAAAGTGAAGGTGCGAAACCCTCGGTATTTCCCTACGTCGTTCAAGACCATTGCAATTGCGAAGGGCCCAAAACCCATTCAGCAATCGTGAGTTCCCGACTTTACTAGTAGCGCCGAAGGACCCTTGGGGACCAGCAGCACGTTTGCCATTGAAAGTCCTTTTACACGCGGTCGAGTCGTATTAGACCCAACTACATGTAAGCAAGTATCCTTTGGGCCTAAAGATCATGTCATCGGGCTAGCTAGGCTCAACAAGCATGATTTGCAACTTTTGGGCCTAAGGAGTGTACGTCGACGTATTGAGTAATTCCACGAGAGTATAGAGTTCCGAGAGTTCCATATGTGTATTGAGCGTTGTAGTGTTAGTAGTTTTGGTTTTGTTATTGATTCGAGACCGAATCAATTCGTTTGATAACGATTGTTGGTGATATTGTGTATTGTAATTCATCGAGAGTCGTAGTGTCAGTCTTTGTTCACAACGAGTGTATTGAATTATCATTGAAAATTTTCTGTTTACAACCCCTCTTTATTTTGTAAATTTACTTTTTCACCCCTTTAGGTAAATTAATTTCCGGTTTAGTCCTTAAACCATTTTTCTTGACATTTTAACACCAAAAATTATTGAAATTAATATTTTTCAGCATATTTTTCATTGAAAATAGTTTAAGTCCCTGAAATTGCAGTTTTCTCGGTTATAACCTTCCTTTTTCACAGTTTTTACAATTTTGGCCCCAATTGGAAAATTTTTGCAACTTTGGTCCTTTTTTTTAAATTTGAAAAGCATTTTAAACCTTTGAAAAGTACTTGTAACACTAGTAGTCCACTGTTTTACAGAAAAACACAGTTTTGGCCCTCCAAAATAGAAAAGTTCGCATAATGGGCCCTATTGGGCCGAAATTGTCATTTTTAGCCCATTAAGCTTGAAATTTATGTTTTAATCCTCCAAAAGAGTATATTTTCAGAAAATACATTATGGAAACTGTTTTGACTCATCTCACCCATCAGATTTCGAAATATTTCATTTTAGGCCCTTCAACTTTGTATTTTTAACATTTTATGTCAAAAAAATGAGTTTTTAGCCCAAAATAAGTGTTGTCAAGCCATTTGGCTATTTTTCTTGGTATACTTTGCATGTAGTAGTATATTTTATGCTAGTATAAAATATATCTCGGTTTTTGGCAATTCATAACTAGATCTAGCATCATAATCATACAAAACATACATATAAGCATAGAAATCATCCAAAACATACACATAATGATGGATCTACACCTTTGCTTGTATTCTCCCCCACAAAAACTTATAAAAACTGAAAATAAGGGGGTATGAAGCTCACCTTTGGATGTTGATTCGGTTTTTGAAGAAACGATGGAAGAAAGCTTGGTAATTTTTGACCCTAGCACCCTTGATGAAGCTTTCGAGTTTATGGAGTTTTCTAGGATGCAAGGTCACGATTTTTGCATGGATTAGGAAGAGGTTTTTGATAGAACAAAGAATATAAGTCATAGATCCAAGCAAAACCTTACCTTAGATGAAGAGTTTGTGGAAATATCCTCTTGAACGCCTCCTAATTTTTCGAGATTTTTGTGTGGAGAGGAAGGAGGAATTTTTGAGTAATCTAGAGAGAGTTTGTGAGGTGTGTGTGTGTGTGTGTTACTCACAGACGAACAAGAAGAAAGAGGAGAGAAATAGAGTTGCATGGAGAAATGAGATGGCATGGAGATTTGGAGGGTAATGCATGGATAACCACCATATAATAAAGAGGTGGCATGCATTAGTCAACCTTCCTCTTCTCTTCTTGGATTTGGGCCTTGGGCCGAGAATTTGGATGGAAAAGGAGAGATTTGGGCTTTAAAGCCCTCAAGCCCATATAGAAGTTAAGTTGGATGAGTTTTGATCTAAAAGAAATATAATATGATCTTCACACTTGGTTGGGCTAGTTTAAGTTAATCATGATTCAAAACTTTTAATTTATTTCATTCTAGGCCCAATATGGCCCAAAACGTTGAAATAAATAGATGTGGGTCCAATTAGAGCCCATTTGAAGGTTATAATCCCATGATAGTCAAATTGGAGGCTTATTGGCCCAATGAGTCCAATAAGGAAGTCCTAGTCCAAAATGGACCTAACCAGAACTTCTAGGGTTTCCAATTGCTTGTTGACCATTTGTAGCACTTGCATGATGTATTTGATTGAAGTTTTTGATGTCATTAAATAAGCATCACACATGCTTTTAAGTTTTTGATTCAACCTTTACTTGAGTGTAGTGATTACAAGACACAAAATTTCTAGTTGTGACATCATCCCCCCGTTAGAGGGAATTTCGTCCCGAAATTCTGTTTGAAATCTAGATTTGAGAATGCTAGAATAGGTGAGGGTACTTTTACTTCATTTGGTCTTCGCGTTCCCACGTGAATTCTGGCCCACGCTTTGCATTCCACCATACTTTCACGATCGGGATGCGACTTTGCTTAGTACGCTTCTGTTGGATAAGGTGTCTAAGTCCATAACTATTTCTGGTATGTACTTGACCCGACCCGGCATGGTCTATTTGGGTTGCATGGCACCATGCAATTGGATAGACTAAATGAGAGAAATAATACTTGGAGATTATTAATATATTATAAGTTCTAATATATTAATAATATTATTTGATTAGTTTGATCAAGAATTAATTTAGAATTAATTAAGTGATCAAAAGATAACTAATTAAATATATGGGTTGATTATGTAAATCATCCATATCTTGTATAGTGGGCTAAAAGGCTCCATGGACTATCAAGTTGGTTCCACCCATAGGATGCTCCATGGATGCTCCATGGGAGTTACAAACCCATGGGTCATTGAAATGAAGAGTCATGACACATTAGGGTTTAACCCTAGATGTGTCAACACTATATAAGTAACATGTTCTCCACCCAAAATCGGCTACACTAAGAAATAAGAGGGCTTGGTCGATTTTGAAGAAGTGTGTGTTCTCTCATAAGTTCTTCCAAGAGCATTTGGTGTTGTGTGAAGCATTTGAGGCATCACACTTGGGCTGCTAGGCTCACAAGGTTTCAAGGAACACAAACAACAACAAAGTAAGTTATTCTATCTATACTTTATGTTAAAATTGTTCCCCATGTATGCTAG
Source organism: Lactuca saligna (assembly GCF_052625555.1). Lineage (NCBI taxonomy): Eukaryota > Viridiplantae > Streptophyta > Magnoliopsida > Asterales > Asteraceae > Lactuca > Lactuca saligna. The sequence continues at coordinate 190,685,429 of NC_136419.1, read as the reverse complement.
ATAGGAATATAACCTTGGAATTCAACTTTGCATGACAATTAGACAAACATAGATCCAAGGTTATTAGGGTTGCATGTACACTTAGGAAGTGTTAGAATGCTCAAAACCCATCAGTGGTATCAGAGCCTAGGCTTGTTTGCTCTTATTTGTGCTTAAAAGTTGAAAACAGAATCGGAAATTTTGCTGTCTGCGAATGGACTCGTCGAGTCTATAGGGGGGACTCGTCGAGTCCATGAGTATCTTCAACCAACTCGGCGAGTCAGTTCATGCACTCGGCGAGTAGGGTCGACTGAGTGCAGAATTTCGATTCAGTTGCTGGAAATGAATTAGAAACATTACCCTAAACTGTTTTGGTAATTGAAAACTTGTTTTTGGTGGTGTAATGTTTTTTGCCAATTCATTTACAACAACTAGTTATCAAAATTACATAGTTTTATGTAATTTTTGATTGTGTTCATATTCATGTTTTTGTTCTTATTATGTTTTAGATGATCATAGGAATTCTTTGTAACCTATTTGGTAGATTAATTCTTGATCATAATGTGTTTTAATGGAGTCCATAACTTATCCTTAAGTTATGGAAAACCAAGAGTCACACTTGAGTTAAAACCATTAAAAGAACACAAGAGTTAGAAAAATGAAGAGTCTTCATTTTATTACTCTATTAAACTCATAAGTTACAAGAAATGAAAAGTTTTGAAAGTTACAAAACTTGCCCTCAAGTTTTGGAACAAGTAAAGTTAAGTTAAAACTTTAAGTTCCAACCCCTAGAATTTTAAAAGTTAAAATTCAACCCTTATACTTATATTATGATGATTTAATAATTATATATATATGTATAAGAATAAAGTCGTCTTACCGCTAATACGCCTCATTCACGAAGCCGGTCTATAAGGTGGGTATAAGGTTGTTGCCTATAAAATGGTGACTTAATGGGTGTATATTCTCACCCACCGCTTGCTTGACTGGTGGAGGGTCGTTAGCCGAACGGGTAAGACAAGGACTTATAAATTCTCATTCAAAGTATGATGAATATAATAAAGTAACTAAATGTTTATTAAATTCCCAATCTTAGTTACTTTAGGAAAAATGTGAATAAGGTGCTAATCCATGAAATTACACTTTATACTTTGTCTAAGTCGTTGGTGGAGCGTATGTGGTTAACCGACACACTAACTTGGACTTAACAAGGTAGGTAAAGGGTGACTTAAGGTTTATTATAGTATCGATGGAGCATGTGTGGTTTACCGGCACATCGATTGAGTGATAAACTTTAAGGGTACCAAGTGATTTGCATGGTTACTTCACACCTCGTTTTGTGATCCTCGGCATCCCAGTCACAAAACCTGGAGGGCACTCTCGAGATTGAAACATGCCTTTGAAAAGTTCATTGGATCTCAAAGAATCTAGGAATTTCTAAAACCAATAAAAACTAAATATCTAATATTTCGGTTTTCGTGGTGGAAATTGGTGAATCGTCATTCACCTACCTTTCAAATATGGTATAGCTTAGATTACGGCATACCTCTTCTAAGTTATATTATATTGTGATTGGATCCTAGCCTTAATATTACATTTGGGTGTTTTATTAAGGACTCTCTTAAATCTAAACTAAACTTGTTCTTCTCTTTCAGATGTCTTCAAATAATGCTTCTGGCTCGAATCCTAATGGCTTCTTTACTCTTATGAGTTTGTGTGGGAAAGTCACCTTTGATGGATCCAACTTCAATAAATGGATCAGAAACATCAGGATGATTACCCACTACGAGGACAAAGAATATGTCCTTGACAAGGAGCTTAAGGAAATTGATGAGTCCACTGCAACTCCACAGGAGATCGCTGACTTTCATACTCATGAAAGAGATGCAACCAAGGTGGCTTGCATTATGTTGGCCACCATGACAGCTGAACTCCAAAAGTCTTATGAAGATTTCTACCCTTATGAAATGCACCAAGATTTGATGGAAAGATACCATCAAAGTGCACGACAAGAGAGGTACGAAGTCATCTGCTCCATGATAACAACCATGATGAAGGACGGAGAGTCCGTCACGAGCCACATGCAGAAAATGCAAAGGTATGTGGATCGTTTGCTGAAGCTTAATGTGAACTTCCCTGAGGAGCTTGCAATAGATATCATTTTGCACTCCTTACCATCGTGTTATGATCAATTCCGCATGACATATCACATGATCAAGGAAGAGGTCACCCTCAGCAAACTTCAGGGACTTCTCAAGACCGCAGAAACAAGTCTTAAGGGGAAGTCGGTTGCTATCACTCCTACTCCAGACTCAACTCCGGTCTTGGCAATCGGGCAGAGTCGAGGGAGGAAGAGAAAGAGATCTTCAAAGGGTACCAAGGCTCGGACCCTTGATGGTTCTTCTTCAAGTGGAACCAAGAAAGGTTTCATTACTCCTTCTTCTGACCCAAAAGAGGCTGAATGCTTCTATTGCCATGAAAAAGCTCATTGGAAGCGGAACTGCCCAAAGTACCAGCAAGATGTGAAGGATGGGAAAGTCAAACCCAACCATGCAGGTATTTACACTATCATTTCTAATAACTCACCCCATTCGAAATCTTGGGTCCTTGATACCGGTTGCGGTATTCATATTTGTTGTGACTTGCAGGGACTAGGAAGAAGTGAGAATGTGGAGCAAGGAAGAATAAACTTAATCATGGGGAATAGGAAAGTTACACATGTCACCAAGATTGGAGTTTATACTTTAGCGCTAAGTAGTGGGTTAAATTTAGATTTGAATAAATGTTGTTATTCGCCAGAAATGGCAAGAAATATTATTTCCTTTCATGCATTGTACAAACAAGGTTTCACCTTTTCGTTTGATAATGAAGTTGGTTCGATTAATGCTTTCTTTAATAATGTTCTTTATTTTAAAGCATTACCTTGTGATGGTGTGTATGAAGCTGTATCTATTGTAGATAACTTAGGAAATAATGTTTTGTGTATTGATTCTACTACTAATAATAACTTGGATAAAGCATCATTATGGCATTGTCGTCTTGGACATATAAGCAAGAAACGCATAGGCCAACTCCAAAAGGATGGAGTCTTGGAGTCGTTTGACCTAAAGTCAAATGATAGTTGCGAATCATGCTTACTTGGAAAAATGACAAAGTCACCCTTCACAGGCTCGTGTGAAAGGGGTGAAGGCTTGTTGGACCTTATACACACGGATGTGTGTGGACCATTCAAACATGCCACAAGGGATGCTAATCGTTATTATTTGACTTTTACTGATGATTACAGTAGATATGGATATGTCTACTTAATCAAGCATAAGTCAGAGACTTTCAATAAGTTTAAGGAATTTAAACAGGAAGTCAAGAATCAATTGGGCAGGAACATTAAGATGCTTCGATCCGATCGGGGTGGTGAGTATCTTAGTTCAGAGTTCCTCGACTATCTAAGGGAATGTGGGATTGTCTCACAATTGACACCTCCCAGGACACCGTAGTTGAATGGTGTGGCTGAGAGACGTAATCGAACCTTGTTGGACATGGTTCGTTCCATGATGAGTCGAGCTTCGCTACCAATCTCATTCTGGGGGTATGCCTTAGAGACTGCCGCCCATATCCTTAATCTAGTCCCTACAAAGAAAGTTGCCAAAACTCCTCACGAGATGTGGACTGGTAAAGTACCTAAACTAGACCACATCAAGATTTGGGGTTGCGAGGCTTTCGTGAGACGCGAGACTCATGATAAGCTCGAACCCCGAAGCGAGAGGTGTATTTTCATCGGCTACCCACAGCAATCCTTTGGTTACCTCTTCTACAGACCCAGTGACAATGTGGTCTTTGTAGCAAGAAGAGGAGTCTTTCGAGAAAGAGAGTTTATAAGCCAAAGAGACAGTGGGAGGCAAGTTGATCTTGAAGAAATTCAAGAGTCAAGTGGTGAAGGAACTTCAAACTCTAGCCCTCAACTTGAGGAGGAAACTCCTGTTGAGCCAATTGACGAATCTGTACCTCTGAGGTGTTCCACGAGAGCTAGGAGTGCACCTGAGCATTACTATGGATTCCATATTACTGCAGAAGGTGAGACACTTATTAGTGATGAGACACTAGTAGTCAAGATGACCCTAACAGCTACGAGGAAGCCATGACAGGCCCCGAGTCTGCTAAATGGAAAGAGGCTATGGATAGCGAGATACAATCCATGTATGACAATCAAGTTTGGAACTTGGTTGAGAATGTACCAGGTCGATTATGATGAGACCTTTTCTCCGGTAGCCAAGATTAAGTCTATTCGGGTTCTGTTAGCCATAGCCGCATTTCATGACTATGAAATTTGGCAAATGGATGTCAAAACTGCTTTCCTTAATGGGAAGTTGGCTGAAGATGTTTACATGAGTCAGCCAGAGGGTTTTGTCAGCAACGAGTACCCTAATAGAGTGTGTAAGCTTGAGAAGTCCATTTATGGACTAAAGCAAGCACCTCGCAGATGGAATCTTTGCTTTGATGAAAAGGTCAAGGAATTTGGCTTTTCTAGGAGTGAAGATGAATCTTGTGTATATGTCAAGGCTAGTGGGAGTATAGTTAGCTTTTTGGTATTGTATGTGGATGACATACTACTCATAGGAAACAACATTCCAACCCTGCAGGAAGTAAAGTCCTGGCTTGGAAAGTGTTTCGCTATGAAGGACCTTGGTGAAGCTGCCTATATTTTGGGGATAAGGATCTTGAGAGATCGGAGTAAAAGACTAATTGGACTTAGTCAAAGTACCTACTTGGAGAAGATTTTGAAGAGATTCAGAATGCAAGACTCCAAGAAAGGAGAGTTGCCCATCCAGAGTAACGCCAAACTGTGTAAGACACAAAGCCCTAGCACTGAGGCTGAGATAGCAGAAATGAGTCGAGTACCTTATGCTTCGGCTGTAGGTTCGATCATGTATGCTATGACGTGTACTCGACCTGATGTAGCTTTTGCTTTGAGCATGGTTAGCAGGTTTCAGGGGAACCCTGGCAAGGCACACTGGACTGCGGTAAAGAGTATTCTCAAGTACCTACGAAGGACTAAGGACTGGGTCCTTACCCTCGGTGGGAGTGATGACTTGAGAGTTGTAGGGTATAGTGATGCTAGCTTCCAGACTGATAGGGATAACTTCCGCTCTCAGTCGGGCTGGGTCTTTACCCTAAATGGAGGAGCAATTTCTTGGAAGAGTTCCAAGCAAGAGACAGTGGCAGATTCTACTTGTGAATCAGAGTATATTGCAGCTAGCGAGGCGGCAAAGGAGGCTTTATGGCTGAGGAACTTCATTGGAGACCTTGGAGTTGTACCAGCTATTAAAGAGCCAATGGAAATTTTCTGTGATAGTGAAAGTGCTGTTGCCTTAGCCAAGGAACCAAGGGATCACGGGAGATCCAGACACATCGACAGAAAATACCATTTCATCAGACATCGGATCGAAGAAGGACTCCTCGTGGCAAAGAGGGTATCATCAGATGAGAATCCGGCAGATCCCCTCACGAAGGGACTGACTCGGGTTAAGCATCTCCAGCATGCTCGGAGCATAGGGCTGAAGGATGATATTAGATTTAGTAGTTAGATAACCTCGAAATTTGTAAAGTGTAATTGACATTTGATGATGAATAAAAGTGTTTTATTTATGAGTAAAGTGTTGCTATCTCTTGTCAATCGTTTACTATATTTCTTTTGCATGTTTTGACTTCCAGAATAATTTTTGGTATAACATATTATTCAAACCTCCACAGTCAGTCATATGTCGGAAGTAGGTATGAATCAAGACTGTCATGTTTGGTTGTAGAGGTCTGGGACAAGGCTATAACAATCATGAGTGCTCATAAGTTCTGAGCATTGGACTCAACCCACGCTCACTGGAATCACTTCATGGAATTCTATCTCGAGTGATCGTGAGACGGTAATGTCATATAAGTCTTTAAACCTAGAGATATGATTTGTTACTTACAAGTTGGTTATGCATTGATTGTACGAAAAATGCATTGGTAACTCGATGTTATAAAATCGCGCTCTTGTGTGTAATTCAATGAGTAGTAGAACAAACGTATGAGTCGAAGTTTATCTGTTCCTTCTTGGATTAGAAGCTGATATCTGGGTCCCTCGATGATTTTGTTTTGACCTATGTATCGGGCCCGGTCAGAACTAAATTGATGTGTTCAATGAAGTTCTTTGTCAAACAAATCGGAAATCGGGAAACAAATGTTGGACAATAAGTAAGACATTGTTCCATGTATTTGTCCGACTGATATCTAGAACAGAGGATTATATGATCACTTATCTTAAATGGCGTACCATCATTTTCTCAGTTTCGAGAAACCTTGTAATGAGCTACGATTGCCGATCGGTTCCTGAAGTCATACTTGCAGTAATAGTTATTAGACTTATCCAAGTGGGAGACTGTTGGATAAGGTGTCTAAGTCCATAACTATTTCTGGTATGTACTTGACCCGACCTGGCATGGTCCATTTGGGTTGCATGGCACCATGCAATTGGATAGACTAAATGAGAGAAATAATACTTGGAGATTATTAATATATTATAAGTTCTAATATATTAATAATATTATTTGATTAGTTTGATCAAGAATTAATTTAGAATTAATTAAGTGATCAAAAGATAACTAATTAAATATATGGGTTGATTATGTAAATCATCCATATCTTGTATAGTGGGCTAAAAGGCTCCATGGACTATCAAGTTAGGTTCCACCCATAGGATGCTCCATGGGAGTTACAAACCCATGGGTCATGGAAATGAAGAGTCATGACACATTAGGGTTTAACCCTAGATGTGTCAACACTATATAAGTAACATGTTCTCCACCCAAAATCGGCTACACTAAGAAATAAGAGGGCTTGGTCGATTTTGAAGAAGTGTGTGTTCTCTCATAAGTTCTTCCACGAGCATTTGGTGTTGTGTGAAGCATTTGAGGCATCACACTTGGGGTGCTAGGCTCACAAGGTTTCAAGGAACACAAACAACAACAAGGTAAGTTATTCTATCTATACTTTATGTTAAAATTGTTCCCCATGTATGCTAGATAGGAATATAACCTTGGAATTCAACTTTGCATGACAATTAGACAAACATAGATCCAAGGTTATTAGGGTTGCATGTACACTTAGGAAGTGTTAGAATGCTCAAAACCCATCAGCTTCACCTCCCTGTCCATGATTTCGATTGGTTCCTCAACGAACAGGAGATTCTCATTGATTTCAATTTCGTCAAGAGGAATGATGAGTGTTTCATCTGATAGACACTTCTTCAGATTAGAGACATCAAACGCGGGGTGTACACTGTTTAGCTCTGCGGGTAGTTGCAGTCTGTATGCCACCGGACCTATTCGGGTGACGATTTCGAAAGGTCCAATGTATCGTGGGTTTAGTTTTACCTGCTTCCCAAAACGAATAACTCCTTTCCAGGGCGAGACTTTTAACAGTACTCGATCACCGACCTGAAATTCTAAGGGCTTTCACCGTTTATCAGCGTAGCTCTTTTGTCGGTTACGCGATGCTTGCAATCGAGCTCTGATTTGAACGATCTTTTCCGTGGTTTCACGGATGATCTCCGGTCCCGTTAGTTCTTTGTCCGATGTGTGTGTTTTTGCTAGCTGGATGTCACCTACCTCGGCCCAACATAATGGTGATTTACACCTACGCCCGTACAGTGCTTCGAAAGGAGCCACCTTGATGCTCGAATGATAACTATTGTTATATGAGAACTCGACTAAGCGTAGGTGGGTATCCCAAGACTTTCCAAAGTCTATCACGCATGCACGGAGCATGTCTTCGAGCGTTTGTATGGTTCGCTCGCTTTGACTATCCGTTTGTGGATGATATGCGGTGCTCATGTCGAGGTTTGTTCCCATCGCCTTATGGATTGATTGCCAAAATCGTGACGTGAACATACTATCCCTATCCGAGATGATAGATGTTGGTATTCCGTGGAGTCTCACGACCTCTCGAATGTATAAATGCGTCAATCTCTCCATCTTGTAAGATTCTTTAATTGGCAGGAAATAGGCAGATTTCGTCAGTCGGTCGATTATTACCCATATGGTGTCTAATCCATCCGGCGTTTTGGGTAGTTTGGTCACGAAATCCATAGAAATCCCCTCCCATTTCCACTCAGGGATTGCCGGTTGCTGTAACAATCCTGAGGGTTTCTGGTATTCCACCTTTACTTTGGAGCACGTAAGGCACTTACTAACGTAGGTCGCGATTTCAGTCTTCATGTTAGGCCACCAATAGTGTTGTTTAATATCTGAATACATCTTATCGGAACCGGGATGAATGGAGTATCGCGTCTCGTGGGCTTCCTTCATAACAACATCTCTAAACCCTCCAAGTTTAGGGACCCAAATACGGCTCATGAAATAGTATACTCCATTCTCCTTTGCCTCCAAGTTCTTTTCTATTCCGCGCAATGCTTCGTTTGCTCTATTTTCCGTCCTCATGGCCTCTGACTGGACTACTGCAATTTGAGTGTCCAGGTGAGATTGAATGGTTATGGAGAGAGTCTTCGTACGACGATTAGAGTACTCCTTCCGGCTTAATGCGTCAGCTACCACATTGGCCTTGCCTGGGTGGTACTTAATCTCACACTCATAATCGTTTAGTAATTCAACCCATCTTCGTTGCCTCATGTTCAGCTCCTTTTGGTTCAAGATGTGTTGGAGACTCTTGTGATCCGTGAAGACGGTGCACTTCGTACCGTAAAGGTAATGCCTCCAAATCTTTAGGGCAAAGACTACATCTCCCAACTCTAGGTCATGGGTCGTATGGTTTACTTCATGCGTCTTTAGTTGACGGGATGCGTAGGCTATCACTCTCCCACATTGCATGAGAACGCAACCTAAGCCCTGATTTGACGCGTCGCAGTAGACTACAAAATCTTCCGTTCCTTCGGGCAGAGATAGCACAGGTGTGCTACAGAGAGCTTGTTTCAAGGTCCGAAACACAACCTCTCGTTTGTCTGTCCATTCAAATGGTATGCCCTTTTGCGTAAGCGAGGTAAGTGGCTTGGCGATCTTAGAGAAGTTTTGAATGAATCTCCTATAGTAGCCTGCTAGACCCAAGAATTGACGAATTTCTGTGGGCGTTGTCGGGACTGCCCATCCTTCTACAGCTTTGACCTTAGAGGGATCCACATGGATTCCATCTTGGCTGACTATATGACCTAGGAAGTTCACACTTCGCAGCCAGAACTCACACTTGGAGAGTTTGGCGTAAAGTTTTTCTGATCGCAGAGTTTCTAAGACTTGTCGAAGATGTTGGCCATGCTCTTCCTTGCTTCGAGAATAGACGAGGATGTCATCGATAAAAACAATGACAAAGTTGTCGAGGAACGGTCGGCAGATTCGATTCATTAGGTCCATAAATGCAGCAGGGGCATTCGTTAGACCGAAGGGCATTACGACAAATTCATAATGTCCGTAACGAGTTCGGAAAGCGGTTTTTGGAATATCCTCTTCCCGGACTTTGAGTTGGTGGTATCTGGACCATAGATCTATTTTAGAAAAATAACTAACTCCTTGGAGCTGGTCAGATAGGTCATCGATTCGTGGGAGTGGGTAGCGGTTCTTGATTGTGAGTTTATTTAATTCTCTGTAATCGATGCACATTCTAAAAGATCCGTCCTTCTTTTTGACAAAGAGCACCGGAGCTCCCCATGGCGAGTAACTAGGTCGAATAAATCCCTTGTCCAAGAGTTCGCTGAGTTGGCTGGATAATTCCTGCATCTCGGCACGAGCTAGCCGGTAGGGTGATTTAGCGAGAGGAGTTGCTCCTGGAATGAGGTCGATTCGAAACTCAACCTGTCTCTCTGGGAGTACTCCCGGAAGATTTTCAGGAAACACGTTCGGAAATTCACACGCTACGGGAATGTCTCGAACGTTAATCTCCTCCTTGGTTTTATCTACCACGTGAGCCAGGAACGCCAGATTGTTCCTTCGTAGATATTTCTGTGCCTTGATGCACGAAACGAGGCGAAGGTTCATGCTAGATTTGTCCCCGTAAATCACTAGGGTTTCGTGATTTGGGAGAAAAAGACGAATGGCCTTCTCGTGGCACATAATTTCAGCATGGTGGGGGCTTAACCAGTCCATGCCGATGATCACATCAAAACTCCTAATTGATACTGGCATTAGATCTATTCGGAAGACATGCTGATTAAGAGTTAGGGTACATCCGGTGTAGACTTCCCCAGTGGATTTGGTTTTCCCATTGGCCATTTCCACCGTATAGGTTTCATTTAGCTTTTGGGGCATTTGTTTTAATAAAGGCTTAAACTTATTGCTTACAAAACTTCGCTCCGCTCCGGTGTCAAATAAGATGCATGCATAAGTGTGGTTTAAGGGAAACGTACCGGTAACAACAGAGGGGTCCTGAATAGCCTCACCCTGACCCATGGTCAACATCCTTCCTATTCCTCCGTTTCTTAAATTGTTGTTGTTAGGACAGTCTCGGCGGATGTGTCCAGTCCTTCCACACCCGAAGCAGGTGTGGCTAGGCCCTGCGTTATTGCCGCCGGCATTGATGTTGTTGTTGCTGCGATGGTTGTTGTTGTTGGTTCCCTGATTTTGGTTCTGGGGAGGGTAAGTCCTGCAGTACCTTGCAGTATGTCCCTTTCGGTTGCAACTGGTGCACTGAAAATTCTTGCATTCCCCATTGTGATGGAAACCGCACTTGTTGCATTTGGGAAGATTACCGGAATAGGGTCTGGAAGCATTTGAAGTGGTTGAAGTTGGAGCATGTGGTGCGGCTGGAACCGGCGCGGTAACAGCATTAACCGCCACTGTTTGCTGCTTCTTGGAGGTGTCGGGGCCCTGTCGCCCCTTCCTCTTATTGTTCTTTCCCTTCTTGCCATCACCTTCCTTCGTCTTCTCAGTCTCCGCTGGCTTCTCTCCCTTCTTGTTGTTATGGTCATACAGCTTCTTTGCCAATCTTTTCGCACTGTCAAATGTTTCGGGGTTTGCAGCTATCACATTCCCTTGAATTGGTGATGTTAGTCCCCAGATGAATCGCTCAATCTTCTTTCCTTCCGAGGTGATCATACCCTGGCATAGCAGAGATAGTTCGCTAAATCTCGATATGTAGGCATCGATATTCGCATTCTGCACAGTGAGGTTCCATAGCTCTTGCTCCATCTTCTGAATTTCGCCTCGTGGGCAGTACTCATCCATTAACATTTCTTTCATCTCTGCCCACGGCATAGAGTTGGCTACAGGGAGCATCATGGATTCTACATGTCCGTTCCACCAGGTGAGAGCTTGATCTACAAGAGTGCAGGCTGCGAACTTTACTTTCATCTGCTCAGGACAATCGCATATCTCGAATACCGATTCCACCTTCTCGATCCAGCGCTTCAAAGTGACCACCCCTCCAGTGCCGTTAAAAGTTCGTGGTTTGGCGTTTGTGAAGTCCTTGTAGGTACATGTATTGGTGGGTCCTTGATTCATTCCGTTGTTCGAACTTCCGGCTCCCTGCCCATTGACTCCTCCATTGTTCCCTTGATGAATTTGCGCAATCGCTACAGTGACTGCTGCAGATACAGCTGCCTGGAATGCGGCTGAGTCAACTTCAGGCGGGGTTGGTCCTGGGTTTCCGCGGGTAGGCCGGAGAGGCATCTTTCTGTGACAAAACGGAAAGATGTTGAGGGTATGTGGTTTCTGTGAGGTCGTGATCCTACTGACTAGGTGCATGGTGCGAACTTAAACACTACTACTATTGACCATTCGATCATAATTTCTCAACACATAGTAATTCGTAATATCGTAACAAAACACGTAAAACTTTATTAATATTATCCGCATTTGATACATGAAAATTTTGCTCGTAAGAGCATACATGAGTGACACTGATTCGACAGCATAACGGCTCTATGAGTAGTGTAGTCACTTAAACATAGAGTCGGAGTACATAGCATATTTCCTAACGACCTACTAAGATAAGTCTATCCCTAACCGCTATGAGCTACGTCCGGAGGGGGTGCCGAGGATGTGGATGCTCCTTGAAGACGAGCCACCAAGCGTTCTACGTCCCGAAGTCGAGACTCCCACCGAACCTGCCTCATGTGAAACTCTCGAAGGACGTCACGCGTCTCCTGCTCCGCATGCTCGACCCTAGTCCTTAACTGTCGCACCTGATCAGCAGTGTCCTGGGCAAGGTCGCCCGTATTCCGTAACCGTTTCACCATGACTGGAAGGGCTCGATCAGCCGGTCCTCCGTCTCTCAGGTCAAAGAACTCGCGTGACATGTCGTACGGGGGTCGCTGTCCCTGCTGTCTGCTCCATCTCCAAAGATCAATACCCCAGGGAGGTGTAGGACCAGTGGGGCCTACACGATAGGCAGGCACCCTGATCGGGTAAGGGGGGTTGATGACTTCGGACTCCGCATCCGAGTCACCCCCTTCACTATCATCATTATCCTCCTCGAGGCTTCCTTCATCTTCCTCTGATTCGGCAGGCTCGCCCTCAACTTCGACCTCCGGTTCCCCGTCAGATTCCTCTTCGGGGTCTTCCTCGGGCTCCTCCTCAGGCTCTTCCTCGGGCTCCTCCTCTAGCCATCTATTGTTCCTCTGGTTAGGGAAGTAAGGATCTCCGGGGTGATGAAAACCATCCATGTGGTCTGCGAGAGTGTGTAATTATGCTAACGTTATTCCTAGGGTGCTACAATTATCGCATAGATCAAGTAGGCATTCTCTTTTTAGTGGTAGAAGGGTATAGTTTTAGGTTCTCTAGCTATCCCGATCTCATCAGGACGTGTGTTAGTTATACTTTGGAGAGAGTGTAGTTGATCAGGCTACATCTGCTCCTTTGTACCACTAAGAACAGTCCCGAATTTAACCGAGATACTAGTATTATTATTATTATTTTTTTGTTTGGTTCAGCGTTATGTTCCTACTCCTAATGCAAGCAAGGGTGTTTTATTTACTCTTTTTGTTCAAAGTTATGTTAGTCCCTCTTTTTGGTTTATAGTTGCATATCAATGTGTGGCTAGATATGCTAGTTCACTATAAACAAAGCTCTGATACCAACCTGTCACACCCTCGAACCAGGCGGCGGAAACGTCCGGGGGCTATTGTAACTCAATTGAATACCATCACAATGAATATACATGAAACATAACATCATACATCACCAAGCATTGGAATAATACAACTGGTAGCGTTTACATCCGTTACATTGTTTCAAAATATTACATTCCAAAATACATTGTTCATTGTTACTTAAACAACCGCAAAACAATCATAGAGTACAATCATTTCTTCACTTATCTGTTACCTGAGAATACAAGTATTTTGAAAAACGTCAACATATGAAATGTTGGTGAGTTCATAAGTAATGTTTGAAATCCAATGTTTGTAATGTTTTGAAAAACCACCAGAAAATCCGATATTTTCTGAAAATAGAATAGCGTAAAAATATGTGAAGATCCGTGAGTATGCTTGTTTGAATTCTATAGATGTAAGCGTAAGAGTTGTGAAATTCGACATATAGTTCATAAGTGTACTGGTTGAAAATCCTAGGAAAACCCGACGTTTTCCTATCACTTTGCTTTACTTAGTTTGTGTGTTGTTATTTCATTACGTTAGAGGTGTTCATTGAGCTCCGGAGGCATTGAGTATACAGAGGGTGGTGAATTCTTGTAACGTACGTTAATGAAAACGTCCAGTTGTCAACCGTACTAGCGATCCCTTAGTCGTCGCTCGCACTTATTCACACAACTCAATCCTCCCGGACTTGTGTAGTCCCACGACCGAGGAGAAATAGTGAAGGTGCGAAACCCTCGGTATTTCCCTACGTCGTTCAAGACCATTACAATTGCGAAGGGCCCGAAACCCATTCAGAAATCGTGAGTTCCCGACTTTACTAGCAGCGCCGAAGGACCCTTGGGGACCAGCAGCACGTTTGTCATTGAAAGTCCTTTTACACGCGGTCAAGTCGTATTAGACCCAACTACATGTAAGCAAGTATCCTTTGGGCCTAAAGATCATGTCATCGGGCTAGCTAGGCTCAACAAGCATGATTTGCAACTTTTGGGCGTAAGGAGTGTACGTCGACGTATTGAGTAATTCCACGAGAGTATAGAGTTACGAGAGTTCCATATGTGTATTGAGCGTTGTAGTGTTAGTAGTTTTGGATTTGTTATTAATTTGAGACCGAATCAATTCGTTTGATAACGATTGTTGGTGATATTGTGTATTGTAATGTTCACAACGAGTGTATTGAATTATCATTGAAAATTTTCTGTTTACAACCCCTCTTTATTTTGTAAATTTACTTTTTCACCCCTTTAGGTAAATTAATTTCCGGTTTAGTCCTTAAACCATTTTTCTTGACATTTTAACACCAAAAATTATTGAAATTAATATTTTTCAGCATATTTTTCATTGAAAACAATTTAAGTCCCTGAAATTGCAGTTTTCTCGGTTATAACCCTCCTTTTTCGCAGTTTTTACAATTTTGGCCCCAATTGGAAATTTTTTGCAACTTTGGTCCTTTTTTTTTAAATTTGAAAAGCATTTTAAACCTTTGAAAAGTACTTGTAACACTAGTAGTCCACTGTTTTACAGAAAAACACAGTTTTGGCCCTCCAAAACAGAAAATTTCGCATAATGGGCCCTATTGGGCCGAAATTGTCATTTTTAGCTCATTAAGCTTGAAATTTATGTTTTAATCCTCCAAAAGAGTATATTTTCAGAAAATACATTATGGAAACTGTTTTGACTCATCTCACCCATCATATTTCGAAATATTTCATTTTAGGCCCTTCAAATTTGTATTTTTAACATTTTATGTCAAAAAAAATGAGTTTTTAGCCCAAAATAAGTGTTGTCAAGCCATTTGGCTATTTTTCTTGGTATACTTTGCATGTAGTAGTATATTTTATGCTAGTATAAAATATATCTCGGTTTTTGGCAATTCATAACTAGATCTAACATCATAATCATACAAAACATACATATAAGCATAGAAATCATCCAAAACATACACATAATGATGGATCTACACCTTTGCTTGTATTCTCCCCCACAAAAACTTATAAAAACCGAAAATAAGGGGGTATGAAGCTCACCTTTGGATGTTGATTCGGTTTTTGAAGAAAGGATAGAAGAAAGCTTGGTGATTTTTTACCCTAGCACCCTTGATGAAGCTTTCGAGTTTATGGAGTTTTCTAGGATGCAAGGTCACGATTTTTGCATGGATTAGGAAGAGGTTTTTGATAGAACAAAGAATATAAGTCATAGATCCAAGCAAAACCTTACCTTAGATGAAGAGTTTGTGGAAATATCCTCTTGAAAGCCTCCTAATTTTTCGAGATTTTTGTGTGGAGAGGAAGGAGGAATTTTTGAGTAATCTAGAGAGAGTTTGTGAGGTGTGTGTGTGTGTGTGTTACTCACGGCCGAACAAGAAGAAAGAGGAGAGAAATAGAGTTGCATGGAGAAATGAGATGGCATGGAGATTTGGAGGGTAATGCATGGATAACCACCATATAATAAAGAGGTGGCATGCATTAGTCAACCTTCCTCTTCTCTTCTTGGATTTGGGCCTTGGGCCGAGAATTTGGATGGAAAAGGAGAGATTTGGGCTTTAAAGCCCTCAAGCCCATATAGAAGTTAAGTTGGATGAGTTTTGATCTAAAAGAAATATAATATGATCTTCACACTTGGTTAGGCTAGTTTAAGTTAATCATGATTCAAAACTTTTAATTTATTTCATTCTAGGCCCAATATGGCCCAAAACGTTGAAATAAATAGATGTGGGTCCAATTAGAGCCCATTTGAAGGTTATAATCCCATGATAGTCAAATTGGAGGCTTATTGGCCCAATGAGTCCAATAAGGAAGTCCTAGTCCAAAATGGACCTAACCAGAACTTCTAGGGTTTCCAATTGCTTGTTGACCATTTGTAGCACTTGCATGATGTATTTGATTGAAGTTTTTGATGTCATTAAATAAGCATCACACATGCTTTTAAGTTTTTGATTCAACCTTTACTTGATTGTAGTGATTACAAGACACAAAATTTCTAGTTGTGACAGGTTTCCTCCTTCGATTATGATAGTCGAGGACTATTGACACTACACCACAGGGTGTGGGTGCCGTATCACGGAGGCGTGCATCAGATCTTGATGGAGGAGGCGCACAAATCCCGATTCTCTATTCATCCCGGGGCGATGAAGATGTATAGGGATCTTCGTCTAGACTATTGGTGGCCCTACATGAAACGGGATGTGGCATGGTACGTCAAGCGGTGCTTGACCTGCAAAAAGGTCAAGGCTGAACATCAGAGACCGCATGGGAAGATGTAGCCGTTGGACATCCCGTTGTGGAAATGGGAAGACATCACGATGGATTTTATCATAAAGCTTCCCAGGACTACTCGCGGAGTAGATTCGATTTGGGTCATCGTGGATTGATTGACCAAGAGCACCCATTTTATTCTGATCCAGGAGAGCATCTCGGCCGAGAAGTTGGCTGATATCTACATCAGGGAGATAGTAGCGTGGCACGGGGTGCCGGTGTAAGTGATATCAGACCGAGATGTGCGATTCATTTCTAGATTTTGAGAGAAGTTTCATGACGAGTTGGGCACTCGTTTGCATTTTAGCACCGCCTTTCACCCGCAGACGGATGGTCAGAGCGAGCGGACCATCCAGACTTTGGAGGATATGTTACGGGAATGTGTGTTAGATTTCGGTGGTAGCTGGGATACCTATCTTCCCTTGGCTGAGTTCTCATACAACAACAACTACCATGCGAGTATTGACCGTCCCTCATTCGAGATGTTGTACGGGCAGAGGTGCAGAACCCTGATATGCTGGGGTGAAGTTGGCCAGAGGGTCATGGAGTGCACCAAGGTGGTGCTCGAGACGACCGAGAGGATCCAACAGGTTCGGAGCAGGCTTCAGGTCGCTCAGAGTCGGCAGAAAAGTTACGCCGACAAGCGTCGATCCGACTTGGAGTTCCAAGTCGGGGATATGGTTCTCCTGAAGGTGTCACCTGGGAAAGGCATCATTCGATTCAGGAAGCAGGGAAAATTGGGCCCAAGATTAATCGGACTGTTCAGGGTTGTAGCCCGGGTGGGCAAGGTGGCGTATAGGTTAGATCTGCCGGACGAGCTCAGCCAGATCCACAGTACTTTCCATGTCTCTCAGCTGCGGAAGTGCTTAGTGGATGATTCAGCAGTAGTGCTATTGGAGGATATTCAGGTTGACGACAGCCTAAATTACATTGAGCGCCCAGTTGCAATCCTCAACAGGAAGTCGAAGGATTTGAGAAACAAAAGGGTGGAGTTAGTGAAGGTGCAATGGCAGCACCACAAGGGTTCAGAGTGGACTTGGGAGCCGGTGAATGAGATGATGGAGCATTACCCCGAGCTGTTCCAGGATTGAGCAGCAAACCTCGAGGATGAAGTCTATAATAAGTGGGGGAGATTTGTAGCACCTAGTTCCTAGTATGTAAATCTTAATTGACTATTTTCCTTTTCAAGCCTTGGACTCGGTGAGTCATAGGTCTGACTCGCCGAGTAGGGACGGGACCCCGGGACGCGTTTAAGTTGGCGACTCGGCGAGTCCATATCCTGGACTCGGCGAGTCACCGTTGTTGGATGAAACCCTAAGTTTCTGGGGTTTGCACCCTAGTTAATCCCCCTTTCCGCCCCCGCCAGCCCCCATTCACCCATAGAGCTCCCAACCCTCATTTAAGCTTGTTCTTTGAAGAGTTGAAGCAATTGTTGTGTGTTCTTGAAGGTTTTGAAGAAAAAGGGAAGTAGGTCCAGAAGAAGGGAAGCCATCCAAGCACCATTGTGTTCTCTCAGCAGTTGCTTTGAGGTATATCCCATTTTCCCCCTGTTTCTATGCTTAAGGCTTCATTTAAGACATTCTTGGCTCATTTCCAAGCTTGTATGTGCATAATAATTTGAAATAACTTGATTGCTCTCTAGATCCAAGCATAGTTGAGCTCCAGGAGCTCACATCCACTACCTTTATGAGCCCATATTGCATATAAACCTTAGATCTACTCCTTTGGTGCATTTTGAACCCTAAAAATCCCATACATGGATATTTACACGTAAAGTTGGAAACATTGCATGTTATTCATGCTCTAGGAGCCCAGATCTACGAATGACATGGATTGGGTTCGAGCAAAATCGCATTTTTACCTCTTGCATGGAGCGGACTCGGTGAGTCGCTCATCTGACTCGGCGAGTCCAGTCGCGAGTCTCCAGGTCTATCCCCTTTTTGTTATGTCGAGTCGCGTGGTGAGTCCAGGAGGGACTCGGTAAGTTGGAAGCTAAAACTCACCCATAGTGGAACTCGGCGAGTCGATGCCCCGACTCGGCGAGTTCAAGGCAATCTCCTTAGATCAAGATCAGACTCGGCAAGTTGTTCATACAACTCGGCGAGTAGGATGAAGGACTTGAACATCAGTTTGGAATGAGAACTCGTCGAATCGACACCTAACTCGACGAGTAGGAACATAATTCAGGACAGTGGTTTGGACATGGACTCGGCGAGTTGGCAAGCCAACTCAGCGAGTCGGGTCAACTGGAAGTTAACTCTAACTTTGACTTAGGGCATGATTAGGGGTAAAATGGTCATTTTACCCAAAGGCCAGTTAGCAGTTTTTGACTAAGGGTTTGGTGGGAATACTGCCGGAGGATTTCCGGAATAGCAGCAGCAGCAGTAGTCAGACTATTCCCACGAAGATCAGCAGCTACTCCGAGGTGAGTTACCTTCCAGTAGCGGTGGGTCTAAGGCCACAATGCCGGCCCACCAGTAGGAGATGTATGATAGATGATTGTCTTTGTGATATCATATAGGTTTGCTACTACCTGATATGTTATATGCTAGCATGATATGTTGTATGTAGTAGAGTTCGGTTGTTAGGACTGAAGGGTAGTCAGACACCCCAGATACGTCTAACAGTATGTGATGATATGTTTGCATACTGGCTTGTTATGTTATATGCGATAGAGGTAGTAAGAGGGTACTAGTCCTCGAGTTCGGTTGTTAGGACCGTAGGGTAGTCAGCATCCCAGAATGGCTTGACACGGGTAGGTCAGCACCCTAGAATGGCTTGACATGGGTACGACGGCACCCCAGAATGGCCGCACGGGTAGTCGGCACCCCAGAATGGTTATACCGGGTAGTCAGGCACCCCAGAATAGCCTGGCAATATGTATGTTATGTGTTGTATGGTATGTGGTATGATGAGGGAACTCACTAAGCTTTGTGCTTACAGTTTACAGTTTTGGTTTCAGGTACCTCTTCATCGAAGGGGAAGGAGCTGGCTCGGTAGGGGCACATCATGCACACACATTGGTTTCCGCATTTACTAGTTGTCCTTGGGATTTATACTCTGATGTATCGATTTCTTATATGACTTGTCTTTGAACATGGTTTATGTTATGATGTAGTTTGTGTTGGATATAGTGTCTAAGTTCATAACTATATTTGGTATGTACTTGACCTGACCCGGCATGGTCCATTTGGGTTACACTTCACCCGAACAATTTGTGGATAATATTTGAGAATAGTACAAGTTATGATTTATTAATATATTATAAGTTCTAATATATTAATATAAGATCATATTATTCATGGTTGTAGAACTCGCTACTCGGCACCTGTTCGGCCGACTACTGAGTAGCGAGTACTCGGGAGTACTCGCGAGTACTCGGGGAGTACTCGGATTCGGTAATTCATGTAGAAATATTTTTAAGGAAATTATATATGTCAAAATTATAAGTTAAAAACAATATTTTATTGAAATATATAACAAAATTAGATACATGTGAGTTCACAAAAACTGAGAAACACAAAATGGTCTTACTTCATGAATAATTACTGAAAATTTTAGATATATATGTAGTAAAAGTCACAAGTGTGTGTGTTAAATAACAAATCATTAAGTATATTACACATATTAATCACCGAGTTGGACGAGTTTTACAACACTGCTCGCTTGAATAAGCGGTCGATCGGGGAGTACTCGGATTCTGTAACTCGACTCGGTAAGGGGCCGAGTAGCGAGTACTCGGGCGAGTAATCGGCAAACTCGGTGAGTTTTACAACACTGATATTATTTAATTAGTAGTGATCTATAATTAATCTAGGATTAATTTAGAGATCAAAGATATTACTAATTAAATATGGGCTTCTATATTTATATAGTGTGGGCTAAAGCTTATTTGGAATGGGCTAGGCTTGCATGGAAAAGTCCATGGATACTCCATGGAGCTTTAACCCATGGATCTCATGGAAATGAAGAGACATGGGTTTTAGGGATGTAACCCTAATCCTCCACACTATATAAAGGAGGCTTTGGTTCTTGAAATGTGACTAGTTGACACTTGTTGAGGTGAGGGCAAATTTCAAGATAGTAGTGACTATTCTCTCAAAGTTCCAAGTTTGTGGTGATTTGTGATTTCCACTTGAGGCATCCACACCATTGGTGCTAGGCTCAAAAACTCCAAGCAATCAACTACAACTTCAAGGTAAGTATTTCTTCTAGCTTTATTTGATTCATGTTCCCCATGCCATGCTAGCTAGGATATACACCTTGGAAAATTAATTATTTGCATGTATCTTAGACAAACATAGATCCAAGGTTTATTAGGGTTGCATGTACACTTAGGAAGTGTTAGAATGCTCAAAACCCAACAGTGGTATCAGAGCCTAGGCTTGTTTGTTGGATACTTGTTGCAATATTTTGGAAAAAGTCGAAAAACTTGCTGTCTGACTGCTAGACGCGGCGAGTCCATGGGGGAACTCGTCGAGTTCACTTGTATCTTCAACCTACTCGTCGAGTAGGTTCATGCACTCGGCGAGTAGGGTCGACAGAGTGCAGATTTTCGACTTTAGTTGCTGGAAATGGATTAGAAACATTACCCTAAACTGTTTTGGTACTTGAAAACTTGTTTTAGATGGTGTAATGTCATTGCTAATTCATTTGCAACAACTAGTTATCAAAATTACAAAGTTTAAGTGTGATTTTGATTCATGAAAGTGTTCATATTCATGTTCTTGTTCTTATGATGTTTAGATGATCATAGGAATTATTTGTAACCTATGTGGTAGATTAATTTTGATCATAATGTGTTTTAATGGAGTCCATAACTTGTCCTCAAGTTATGGAAAACCAAAAGTCACTTGGATTAAAAACCATTAAAATAACACAAGAGTTAGAAAAATGAAGAGTCTTCATTTTATTACTCTATTAAACTCATAAGTTACAAGAAATGAAAAGTTTTGAAAGTTTACAAAACTTGCCCTCAAGTTTTGGAACAAGTAAAGTCAAGTTAATCTTTAGTTCCAACCCTTAGAATTTTTAAAAGTTAAAATTCAACCCTTATACTTATATTATTATGATTTAATAATTATATATATATATATATATATATATATATATATATATATATATATATATGTATAAGAACAAAGTCGTCTTACCGCTAGTACGCCTCATTCACGAAGCCGGTCTATAAGGTGGGTATAAGGTTGTTGCATATAAAATGGCAACTTAATGGGTGTCCACTCTCACCCACCGCTTGCTTGACTGGTGGAGGGTCGTTAGCCGAACGGGTAAGACAAGGACATATAAATTCTCATTTAAAGTATGATGAATATTATAAAGTAACTAAATGTTTTATTAAATTCCCAATCTTAGTTACTTTAGGAAAAATGTGAATAAGGTGCTAATCCATGAAATTACACTTTACACTTTGTCTAAGTCGTTAGTGGAGCGTGTGTGGTTAACCGGCACACTAACTTGGACTTAACAAGGTAGGTAAAGGGTGACTTAATATTTATCATAGTATCGATGGAGCGTGTGTGGTTAACCGGCACATTGATTGAGGGGTAATTTATTAAGGGTACCAAGTAATTTGCATGGTTACTTCACACCTCATTTTGTGATCCTTGGCATCCCAGTCACAAAACTTGGAGGGCACACTGTTGGAATAGTGTCTAAGGCTGCAACTATATTAGGCAAGTATTTGATCCGGTTGTGCATGGTCCTTTTGGGTTGCCTTCACCAGAGCAACTTGATGGATGATTTGTTAAGAGAGAGTAAATATTATAAGGAATAATATTTGGTTATTTGATTAATATAAGTCATAGATTAATTGGAATTAATTTGGTGACTTAAAGAGATTAATTAAATAAGAGGGTATAAACTGTCAATTGTTTGATAGTTACACTTTAGACTATAAATCCTTATTCAAGATAGGTTGGACGATTTCTAGGGCTTGGAGAAGCCAAAATCGTCCATAGGGTTATCAAGGAAAGGATATGGATCAACTTAAAGTCTAAGTTATCCAATTAGGGTTAAAGTTGTAATCCTTAAGGAGTCTACAAGTATAAATAGACCCTAGGGGTGAGGGAATTCTACACACCATCTAAAGTAGATATACTCTGGTCGAATCCCTCTCCTCTCTCCTAAATCATCCTTCTTGCTATTGGTGTTTGTAAGCCATTAGAGGAGTGACATTTGTGACTCTAGAAGCTCCAAGACAACAAGATCAACAAGGAATTCAAAGGTATGATTCTAGATCTATTTCAATGTTGTTATTTAACCTAATTAGCCATTAGAAGTCTTGGATTCAAAGCATGTTTAATTAGAAAGCCTAGATCCAAGCATTAGGGTTTTGCATGCGCACATAGGAAAGTTCTTATGGCTAAAACCCATCAGTGGTATCAGAGCATAGCTTGGTTTTCTTTAAATTGTTGCTTGATTAACTGAAACAAACCTGCAAAATTCGATTTTTGGTTTTTGAGTCATGGACTCGGCGAGTTCCAAAGTGGACTCGGCGAGTCCCTTTGTGTACTCGGCGAGTCCGGGCATCAGGATTAGGCAAAACCGGGACTTTTTCATGTTTATCTTATGGAAACTTACCTTAATCATATTAGATCAACCCTAATCCGGTTTTTTGATATATATGACTATAATCTTGATCTGACTAAAGATACTTATCATCTAATAAATTATTTAATTTACTTATATGATAATTGATTAATTATTCTGATAATTATCTTAAAAGAAATCTTGGATAAATCAAATAAAGATAATTAGGATATTAATTGTTAATTTGAATTATTTGTTATTTGATCCTCCATGTTTTAAATGTTTAAAACTTACCCTCAAGTTTTGAAATTTATATTTGTGATTAAAAGGTTTTAATTTAGACAACTTAAATTTCAAACCCTACATTTTAAAAGGTTTAAAACACAACCTTATACTAATATGATATTACTAGAATAATATATATATATATATATATATATATATATATATATATATATATATATATATATATATATATATATGTATAACTAAATGCTAGTCTTACCGTTAGTAGGCCTCATTCACGAAGCCGATCTATAAGGTGGGTATAAGGTTGCGGCCTATAAAATGGCGCTTAATGGGTGTACACTCACACCCACCGCTTGCTTGATTGGTGGAGGGTCGTTAGCCGAACGGGTAGGATAGGGCAACCTCATCCTCTCATTAAAAGTATAATAAGAAATACAAAGTAACTACACGTTTTAAAAATTTCCCAATCTTAGTTACTTTAGGAAAAGTGAATTGATGCAATCCCATGAAATTACACTTTGCACCCTTGCTAAGAAGTTAGTGGAGCGTGTGTGGTTTACCGGCACACTAATTGGTTCTAAGCAAAGGTGGAAAAGGGTGATTCATTGTTTATCATAGTTCGATGGAGCGTGTGTGGTTTACCGGCACATCGAATAGGTGATCGTTACAATGAAGGCACCATGTGAATTTGCATGGTAATTCACACCCGCTTTGTCATCCTCGGCATCCCAGTCACAAACAAGAGGGGCATATCGAGATTTAAACATGCCATTGAATAGTTTCAATGAATCTCATCCGAACCTAGGAATTCTCAATACACTTCGGACTAATAGTCTAGGTTTTGTAATGGAGAATTAGTGAATCGTCATTCACTTACCTTCAATTTATTTTCATGTTAGATTACGGCATCCCTTTTCTAATATGTAAATGTTATTGTTGGATCCTAACCCTAATTTTTCTTATTGAGTGATAATTAGGGATTCTTATTCTAATCTATCTTTGTCCTTTCTATAGATGTCGAACACAAACAACGCTGCTGCTAGTTCTTTCACGTTGATGAGCCTTTGCCAAAAGGTCACCTTCGATGGAACGAACTTTAGCGAATGGATAAGATACATTCGCACCATTGCTCGCTACAAGGATAAGGAGTATGTCCTCGATGAAAAGCTTGAGAAGATCAACCCTGAAATCGCCACTCCGGCCGAAATCACCGCTTTTGAGACTCATGAGCGAGATGCAACGAAGGTACATTGCATCATGATTGCCACCATGAACTCCGAATTCCAAAAGTCCTACGAGGACATGTATCCATACGAGATGCATCAAGACTTATTGGAGAGATACCACCAAAACGCAAGACAAGAGCGTTATGAGATTTTCACTAACATGATCTCCGCTAAGATGGGTCATGGATAATCTCTTACCGTGCACCTGCAAAAGATGCAAAGGTATGTCGATCGCCTTCACAAGTTAAATGTTGACTTTGGGGAAGACTTGGCGATCAACATGGTGCTTCATTCTTTGCCTCCGATGTACAATCAATTTAGGATGACCTACCACATGAACAAAGAGGAGGTCACCCTAAGCAAACTCCAAGGTCTTTTGAGAGTCACTGAGAGCAACTTCAAAGACAAGTCTGTTGCACCTACTCCCAATCCGTCTGGTGCTCCTGTCTTGGCAATTGGTCAAGGAAAGGGAAAGAAGAGGAAGGCTTCATCAAAGAACTATCGCAAGGTTAAAGCCCGAGATGGTGCCTCTTCTAGTGGGACCAAAGTTGATCCCTCTAAGCCCTATCCTAACCCGAAGGAGGCAGAGTGCCACCACTGCCACAAGATAGGACATTGGAAAAGAAGCTGCCCAGAATACCTGCAAGCAATCAAAGAAGGAAAGATCGAGCCATCTTTCGCAGGTATATACACAATTAAATCTAACGATTCTAATCATGCTATTTCTTGGGTTCTTGACACCGGGTGTGGTTATCATATTTGTTCAAATGTGCTGGGACTAAGGAGAAGTAGGGATGTGGCGCAAGGAAGGATCAATCTAATCATGGGGAACAGAAGATCGTCGCCTGTTACCAAGATTGGAGTGTATTCTTTAGTGCTTAGGAATAATTTATGTTTAGATTTGAACAATTGTTGCTATTCGCCAGAAATGGCTAGAAACATCATTTCATTTCATGGTTTATATAAACAAGGATTTAGATTTTCTTTTAATAATGAGAATGGTTCTATTATGGCTTATCTAAATAGTGTCTTTTACTTTGAAGCTATACCATGTAATGGAATATATGAAACTGTTATGATTGTTGATAACTTAGGAAATGATGTTTTGAATATTGATTCTTCCACTAGTTTGGATAAAGCATCCTTGTGGCATTGCCGTCTTGGACATGTCAACAAGAAACGCATAGCCCAACTCCAAAAGGATGGAGTGTTGGAGTCATTTGACCTTAGGGAAGATGACACATGCGAGTCTTGTTTACTTGGAAAGATGACTAAGTCACCCTTCACGAGTACTTGTGAAAGGGGTGAGGGACTATTGGACCTAACACATACCGATGTATGTGGACCCTTTAGATCAACCACGAAGGATGGTAACCGCTTCTATGTGACTTTTATTGATGATTATAGTAGATATGGGTATATATATATTTAATCAAGCAAAAGTCAGAAACCCTTGAAAAGTTCAAAGAATTCAAGAATGAAGTGGAGAATCAATTGGGCAGGAAAATCAAGATGCTTCGATCCGATCGAGGAGGAGAGTACCTAAGTCTTGAATTCCATGATTATCTCAAGGATTGTGGAATAGTTTCGCAATTGACGCCTCCTAGGACACCGCAGTTGAATGGTGTGGCTGAAAGGCGTAATCGACCCTTATTGGATATGGTTCGCTCTATGATGAGTCGTGCTTCACTACCTATCTTCTTTTGGGGGTATGCCTTAGAGACTTCCGCCCATATCCTTAACCGAGTCCCTACTAAGAAGGTTGCCAAAACACCTCACGAGATGTGGACGGGGAAAGCTCCCTCGTTGGCACATATCAAGGTTTGGGGTTGCGAGGCTTTCGTAAGACGAGATACTCACGACAAGCTTGAACCTCGAAGTGAGCGATGTATTTTCATCGGCTACCCGCAGACATCCTTTGGATATCTCTTCTATAGACCGAAAGACAATGTTGTTTTTGTTGCGAGGAGAGGAGTTTTCCAAGAGCGAGAACTCATAAGCTAAGGAGACAGTGGGAGGCAAATCGAACTTGAAGAGATTCAAGAGTCGATAGATGAAGGAACCTCTACCGCTGGCATTCAACCCGAGGAGGAAACTCCGGTTGAACCGATTGACGAATCCTTACCTCTTAGACGTTCCGATAGAGTTAGAGTTCATCCCCAGTTTTATGGTTTTTATATTACTTCCGAAGGGGACACGTATATTAGTGATGGTACACTAGTAAATCTTGATGAACATAATAGCTATAAGGAAGCCATGGCAGGCCCGGAGTCTGCTAAATGGAAGGAGGCAATGGATAGCGAGATCCAATCCATGTACGATAACCAAGTTTGGAATTTGGTTGATTATGTGCCCGGACGTAAGACCGTTGGGTGCAAGTGGATCTTCAAGAAGAAGACCGACATGGATGGGAAAGTACACACGTATAAAGCGCGATTGGTTGCGAAGGGCTTTACTCAAACTCCAGGAGTTGACTATGATGAGACCTTCTCACCAGTTGCGACAATTAAATCTATTAGAGTGATGCTAGCAATTGCCGAATTTCATGATTATGAAATTTGGCAAATGGATGTCAAAACCGCCTTCCTTAATGGAAAGTTGGCTGAGGATGTTTACATGGCTCAGCCAGAGGGATTTGTGGATCCGAAGCATCCAAATAGAGTGTGTAAGCTTGAGAAGTCCATTTATGGACTTAAGCAAGCGTCTTGCAGATGGAATCTTTTCTTCGATGAGAAAGTCAAAGAGTTTGGATTTGTACGAAGCGAAGAAGAATCTTGTGTATATGTCAAAGCCAGTGGGAGTATACTAAGCTTCCTTGTTCTATATGTCGATGACATATTACTCATAGGAAACGATGTCCCGACTCTGCAGGAAGTCAAGTCCTGGCTCGGGAAGTGTTTCGCTATGAAGGACCTCAGAGAGGCTTCTTACATTTTGGGAATAAGGATAGTAAGAGAAAGAAGTAAGAGACTAATTGGACTTAGTCAGAATACTTACTTAGAGAAGGTATTAAAACGTTTTAGTATGGAAAACTCAAAGAAGGGAGAACTTCCGATACAAGGAAATGCCAAGTTGAGTAAGACTCAAAGTCCGAGTACTGAAGTTGAAATAGCAGAAATGAGCCGAATACCATATGCTTCCGCAGTTGGCTCAATCATGTACGCTATGACTTGTACTCGCCCTGATGTAGCCTTCGCTTTGAGCATGGTTAGCAGATATCAAGGGAACCCTGGCAAAGCACATTGGATTTCGGTGAAGAACATCCTTAAGTACCTTCGGAGGACGAAAGAATGGTTCTTAGTCCTTGGAGGGAGTGATGACTTGAAGGTGCGAGGGTATAGTGATGCTAGTTTTCAGACCGATAGAGACAACTACCGTTCGCAGTCGGGCTGGGTCTTTACCCTAAACGGAGGAGCAGTAACTTGGAAGAGTTCCAAGCAAGAAACTGTAGCTGATTCAACGTGCGAATCAGAGTACATCGCAGCGAGCGAAGCGTCGAAGGAGGCGATATGGCTAAAGAACTTCATTGGTGATCTTGGAGTTGTGCCTGCCATAAAGGAGCCCATGGAGATTTTCTGTGATAACGAAGGTGCGGTTGCCTTGACCAAGGAACCGAGGGATCATGGTAGATCTTGACATATCGACAGAAAATATCACTTCATTAGACATCGTGTAGAAGAAGGACAACTCATAGTTAAGAGGATATCATCAGAAGATAACCCAGCAGATCCGCTTACGAAGGGACTGAGTAGGGTTAAGCACTTGCAGCATGCTAAGAGTATTGGGCTGAAGGATGATATTAGTATAGATTAGATAGTATTTAGAAACGTATAATAGATAAATGTAATTAACATTTGATGATTAAATAAAGGAGTTTTATTTATAAGTAAAGTTACTGTCATATGTTAATTGTTTAACTATTGTTTCACTTTGCATGTTTTGACTTCCAGAATAATTGAATTTATTAGGAATAATCGAATTATTCAAATTGTCCACAATCGTTCGTATGTTGGAAGTAGATATGAATGAAGATTGTCATGAATTGGTGTGTAGATTGTCTAAATGGTGTTAGACATAGCAAGGGTTGCTGCAACGTTCATGAGTGCTTATGAACTGGTTTTGAGCATTGGAACAAACCCGCGCTTGCTGGAATCACCTTATGGAATACGATATAAAAGGTGATCGCAAGAAGATAATATCATATAGTCTTAAAACCTAGATATATGGTTTATTATTTGTTAATTGATTGTACATTGATAATGCGAAAACGCATCAGTAACTTGGTGTTATAAAACGCATTGTTGTGTATAGTTGGTTAATGAATAAGTAAATGCATATAAGTCGAAGTTTATCTGTAAATTTTATCCTAAGAGGGTAGAAGAGATATCTTGGCCACTCGATGATTTGATTTGACTTATGTGTCAGGCCCGGTCAGAACTGAATTGATGTGTTTGATTAAGTTCTATGTCGAATAAATTGCAGATCGAGAAATCAAAAGCTAGACTAACCATTCCATAGGATTGTCAGCATGATATCTAACAGAGGACTGTACGATCCCTTATCTAAAGGACAAGATTGATTAGATCAAAGTTTGATAGTGTCTTTTAGAGCTACGATTGCAAACTGAATTGTACTTGTATAGTTACTAGACTTATCCAAGTGGGAGACTGTTGGAATAGTGTCTAAGGCTGCAACTATATTAGGCAAGTATTTGATCCGGTTGTGCATGGTCCTTTTGGGTTGCCTTCACCAGGGCAACTTGATGGATGATTTTTTAAGAGAGAGTAAATATTATAAGGAATAATATTTGGTTATTTGATTAATATAAGTCATAGATTAATTGGAATTAATTTGGTGACTTAAAGAGATTAATTAAATAAGAGCGTATAAACTATCAATTGTTTGATAGTTACACTTTAGACTATAAATCCTTATTCAAGATAGGTTGGAGGATTTCTAGGGCTTGGATAAGCCAAAATCTTCCATAGGGTTATCAAGGAAAGGATATGGATCAACTTAAAGTCTAAGTTATCCAATTAGGGTTAAAGCTGTAATCCTTAAGGAGTCTACAAGTATAAATAGACCCTAGGGGTGAGGGAATTCTACACACCATCTAAAGTAGAGATACTCTGGTCGAATCCCTCTCCTCTCTCCTAAATCATCCTTCTTGCTATTGGTGTTTGTAAGCCATTAGAGGAGTGACATTTGTGACTCTAGAAGCTCCAAGACAACAAGATCAACAAGGAATTCAAAGGCATGATTCTAGATCTATTTCAATGTTGTTATTTAACCTAA
Source organism: Lactuca saligna (assembly GCF_052625555.1). NCBI lineage: Eukaryota > Viridiplantae > Streptophyta > Magnoliopsida > Asterales > Asteraceae > Lactuca > Lactuca saligna. The sequence continues at coordinate 190,655,814 of NC_136419.1, read as the reverse complement.
TTAGCCATTAGAAGTCTTGGATTCAAAGCATGTTTAATTAGAAAGCCTAGATCCAAGCATTAGGGTTTTGCATGCGCACATAGGAAAGTTCTTATGGCTAAAACCCATCACACACTCGAGATTGAAACATGCCTTTGAAAAGTTCATTGAATCTCAAAGAATCTAGGAATTTCTAAGAACCAGTCAAAAACCTAATATTTAAATATTCCGGTTTTCGTGGTGGGAATTGGTGAATCGTCATTCACCTACCTTTCGAATATGTTATAGCTTGGATTACGGCATACCTCTTCTAAGTTATAATATATTGTGATTGGATCCTAGCCTTAATACTACATTTGGGTTTTTTATTAAGGACTATCTCTATATCTAAACTAAAACCTTCTTTCTTCATTTTCAGATGTCTGCAAACACTACTGCTTCTGGCTCTAATCCCAATGGCTCCTTTACTCTTATGAACTTATGTGGGAAAGTCACTTTTGATGGATCCAACTTTAATGAATGGATCAGAAACATCAGAATGATTACTCGCTATGAGGACAAGGAATATGTCCTCGATAAGGAGCTTAAGGAGATTGATGAGACAGTTGCTACTCCTCAAGAGATCGCTGAGTTTAGGGCACATGAAAGGGATGCCACCAAAGTGGCATGCATTATGATGGCCACTATGACCGCGGATCTCAAAAAATCCTATGAAGATTTCTACCCCTATGAAATGCACCAAGCCTTGATGGAAAGATACCATCAAAGTGCTCGTCAAGAGAGGTATGAAATCATCTCCTCCATGATAACAACTCGCATGAAGGATGGTGAACCCATCACGGGCCACATACAGAAAATGCAAAGATTTGTGGACCGTTTGCTGAAGCTAAATGTGAATTTCCCTGAGGAGCTTTCAATAGATATCATTTTGCACTCCTTACCTTCATGTTATGATCAATTCTGCATGACATACCACATGAACAAGGAAGAGATCACACTCAGCAAACTTCAAGGACTCTTAAAGACCGCGGAAAGTGGTCTTAAGGGTAAGGCGGTTGTTACTACTCCTACTTCTACAAACTCCGCCCCTGTCTTGGCAATCAGGAAAGGACGAGGGAAGAAGAGAAAGAGTTCTTCGAAGGGTACCAAGGTTAGGACCCTTGATGGCTCTTCTTCAAGTGGATCCAAGAAAGGTTTCATCACTCCTTCTTCTGACCCAAAAGAGGCTGAATGCTTCTATTGCCATGAAAAGGCACATTGGAAGCGGAACTGTCCAAAGTACCAGCAAGATGTAAAGGATGGGAAAGTTAAACCCAACCATGCAGGTATTTACACTATCATTTCTAATAACACACCCCATTCTAAATCTTGGGTCCTTGATACCGGTTGTGGTATTCATATTTGTTGTGACTTGCAGGGACTAAGAAGAAGTGAGAATGTGGAGCAAGGAAGAATAAACTTAATCATGGGGAATAGGAAAGTTACACCTGTCACCAAGATTGGAGTTTATACTTTGTCGCTAAGTAGTGGGTTTAGTTTAGATTTGAATAAATGTTGTTATTCGCTAGAAATGGCAAGAAATATTATTTCCTTTCATGCATTGTATAAACAAGGTTTTACCTTTTCATTTAATAATGAAGTTGGTTCTATTGATGCTTTCTTTAATAATGTTCTTTATTTTAAAGCATTACCTTGTGATGGCGTGTATGAAACAGCATCTGTGGTTGATAACTTAGGAAATAATGTGATGTGTATTGATTCTATTAATAATAATAACTTGGATAAAGCATCGTTATGGCATTGTCGACTTGGACACATAAGCAAGAAGCGCATAGGACAACTCCAAAAGGATGGAGTCTTGGAGTCATTTGACCTAAAGTCAGATGATAGTTGCGAATCATGCTTACTTGGAAAAATGACAAAGTCACCCTTCACAGGCTCGTGTGAGAGGGGTGAAGGTTTGTTGGACCTTGTACACATGGATGTGTGTGGACCATTCAAACATGCCATAAGGGATGCTAATCATTATTATTTGACTTTTACCGATGATTACAGTAGATATGGATATGTCTACTTAATCAAGCATAAGTCAGAGACTTTCGAAAGGTTTAAGGAATTTAAACAGGAAGTCGAGAATCAATTGGGCAGGAACATTAAGATGCTTCGATCCGATCGTGGTGGTGAGTATCTTAGTTCAAAGTTCCTTGACTATCTAAGGGAATGTGGGATAGTCTCACAATTGACACCACCCAGGACAGCACAGTAATGGTGTAGCTGAGAGGCGTAATCGAACCTTGTTGGATATGGTTCGTTCCATGATGAGTTGAGCTTCGCTACCAATCTCATTTTGGGGGTATGCCTTAGAGACTGCCGCCCATATCCTTAATCTAGTCCCTACAAAGAAACTTTCCAAAACTCCTCACGAGATGTGGACTGGTAAAGTACCCAAACTATACCACATCAAGATCTGGGGTTGCGAAGCTTTTGTGAGGCGCGAGTCTCATGATAAGCTAGAACCCCGAAGCGAGAGGTGTATTTTCATCGGCTACCCACAAAGATCCTTTGGTTACCTCTTTTACAGACCTAGTGATAATGTGGTCTTTGTAGCAAGAAGATGAGTCTTTCGTGAGAGAGAATTTATAAGCCAAGGAGACAGTGGGAGGCAAATTGACCTTGAAGAACTTCAAGAGTCAAGTGGTGAAGGAACTTCAAACCCTAGCCCTCAACTTGAGGAGGTAACTCCTGTTGAGCCAATTGACAATTTTGTACCTCTGAGACGTTCCACGAGAGTTAGGAATGCACCTGAGCACTACTATGGTTTTCATATTACTGCGGAAGGTGAGACACTTATTAGTGATGAGACACTAGTAGGTCTGGATGAACCTAACAGCTACACGGAAGCCATGGCAGGCCTTGAGGCTGCTAAATGGAAAGAGGCTATGGATAGCGAGATACAATCCATGTATGACAATCAAGTTTGGAATTTGGTTGAAAATGTACCCAGTCGTAAGACTGTAGGGTGCAAATGGATCTTCAAGAAGAAGACCAACATGGATGGTAAAGTACACACTTATAAGGCTAGACTGGTTGCAAAGGGCTTCTCTCTAATTCCTGGAGTGGACTATGATGAGACCTTTTCTCCAGTAGCCAAGATTAAGTCTATTCGGGTTCTGTTAGCCACAGCTGCATTTCATGACTATGAAATATGGCAAATGGATGTCAAAACCGCTTTCCTTAATGGAAAGTTGGCTGAAGATGTTCACATGAGTTAGCCAGAGGGTTTTGTCAGCAACGAGTACCCTAATAGAGTGTGTAAGCTTGAGAAATCCATTTATGGATTGAAGCAATCACCTCGTAGATGGAATCTTTGCTTTGATGAAAAGGTCAGGGAATTTGGCTTTTCTAGGAGTGAAGATGAATCTTGTGTTTATGTCAAGGCTAGTGGGAGTATAGTCAGCTTCTTGGTATTGTATGTGGATGACATACTACTCATAGGAAATGACATCCCAACTTTGCAGGAAGTTAAGTCCTAGCTTGGGAAGTGTTTCTTTATGAAGGACCTAGGAGAAGCTGCCTATATTCTAGGGATAAGGATCTTGAGAGACCAGAGTAAAAGACTAATTGGACTTAGTCAAAGCACCTATGTGGACAAAGTGTTGAAAAGATTCAACATGCATAACTCCAAGAAAGGTGAGTTACCCATTCAGAGTAATGCCAGATTGAGTAAGACACAAAGCCCTAGTACTGAAGTTGAGATAGCAGAAATGAGTCGACTACCTTATGCTTCAGCTGTAGGATCAATCATGTATGCTATGACGTGTACTCGACCTGATGTAGGCTTTTCTTTGAGCATGGTTAGCAGGTATCAGGGGAACCCTGGCAAGGAACACTAAACTGCGGTAAAGAATATCCTCAAGTACCTGCGAAGGACTAAGGACTGGGTCCTTACCTTCGGTGGGAGTGATGACTTGAGAGTTGTAGGGTATAGTGATGCTAGCTTCCAGACTGATAGGGATAATTTCCGCTCTCAGTCGGGCTGGGTCTTTACCTTAAATGGAGGAGCAATCACTTGGAAGAGTTCCAAGCAGGAGACAGTGGCTGATTCCACTTGTGAATCAGAGTATATAGCAGCAAGTGAGGCAGCAAAGGAGGCTATATGGCTAAAGAACTTCATCGGAGACCTTGGAGTTGTACCAGCTATAAAAGAGCCGATGGAGATTTTCTGTGACAGCAATAGTGCGGTTGCCTTAGCCAAGGAACCAAGAGATCATGGGAGATCCAGACACATTGACAGAATATATCACTTCATCAGACATCGAATAGAAGAAGGAATCCTCGTGACGAAGAGGGTATCATCGGATGAGAACCCAGCAGATCCCCTCACAAAGGGACTGACTAGGGTTAAGCATCTCCAGCATGCTCGGAGCATAGGGCTGAAGGATAATATAAGTTTTAGTAGTTAGATAAATTATGAAATTTGTAAAGTGTAATTGACATTTGATGATGAATAAAAGGTGTTTTATTTATGAGTAAAGTGTTTCTATCTCTTTTCGATCGTTTACTTTATTTCTTTTTGCATGTTTTGACTTCCAGAATAATTATGTTTGGCATATCATATTATTCAAACCTCCACAGTCGGTCATATGTTGGAAGTAGGTATGAATCAAGACTGTCATGATTGGTTGTAGAGGTCTAAGGTGTTGGACATGGCTACAACAATCATGAGTGCTCATAAGTTCTGAGCATTGGACTCAACCCACGCTCACTGGAATCACTTCATGGAATTCTATCTCGAGTGATCGTGAGACGGTAATATCATATAAGTCTTCAAACCTAGAGATATGATTTGTTACTTACAAGTTGGTTATGAATTGATTGTACGAAAACGCATTGGTAACTCGATATTATAAAACGTGCTTTTGTGTGTAATTCAATGAGTGGTAGAACAAACATATGAGTCGAAGTTTATCTGTTCCTTCTTGGATTAGAAGCTGATATCTGGGCCCCTCGATGATTTTGTTTTGACCTATGTACCGGGCCCGGTCAGAACTAAACTGATGTGTTCAGTTAAGTTCTATGTCAAACAAATCGGAAATCGGAAAACAAATGTTGGACAATAAGCAAGACCATGTTCCATGTATTTGTCCGGCTGATATCTAGAACAGAGGATTATATGATCACTTATCTTAAATGGCGCATTCTAGTTCAACAGAGTTTAAAGAGCTACGATTGTTGATCGGTTCCTGAAGTCATACTTGCAACTATATTTATTAGACTTATCCAAGTGGGAGACTGTTGGATATAGTGTCTAAGTTCATAACTATATTTGGTATGTACTTGACCCGACCCGGCATGGTCCATTTGGGTTGCACTTCACTCGAACAATTTATGGATAATATTTGAGAATAGTACAAGTTATGATTTATTAATATATTATAAGTTCTAATATATTAATATAAGATCATATTATTTAATTAGTAGTGATCTATAATTAATCTAGGATTAATTTAGAGATCAAAGATATTACTAATTAAATATGGGCTTCTATATTTATATAGTGTGGGCTAAAGCTTATTTGGAATGGGCTAGGCTTGCATGGAAAAGTCCATGGATACTCCATGGAGCTTTAACCCATGGATCTCATGGAAATGAAGAGACATGGGTTTTAAGGATGTAACCCTAATCCTCCACACAATATAAAGGAGGCTTTGGTTCTTGAAATGTGACTAGTTAACACTTGTTGAGGTGAGGGCAAATTTCAAGATAGTAGTGACTATTCTCTCAAAGTTCCAAGTTTGTGGTGATTTGTGATTTCCACTTGAGGCATCCACACTATTGGTGCTAGGCTGAAAAACTCCAAGCAATCAACTACAACTTCAAGGTAAGTATTTCTTCTAGCTTTATTTGATTCATCTTCCCCATGCCATGCTAGCTAGGATATAAACCTTGGAAAATTAATTATTTGCATGTATCTTAGAAAAAAATAGATCCAAGGTTTATTAGGGTTGCATGTACACTTAGGAAGTGTTAGAATGCTCAAAACCCAACAGTTTGGTCAAACAATGTTTTATCTTTTAACATTTTCGAAAAGTAATGTTTTTAAAAATGAAATTTTTGGATGTGAAAATTAGGTCGTTACAAGTTGGTATCAGAGCCCTGGTTTGAGGGATTCGGACACACCTTCAGGGGTGCTCGAACTCAAATCGATGGATTAAAAGATTTTGGAAAGAGAAAATGTTTTCAAAAAGGGTTTTAAGAAAGAATAATGTGTGTGCTGTACGCAACCGGCCAAGCTCAAGTAAGTATTCCCCAATGTACCCATACAACTTATTTATGTTTATCAGTACCGTAGAACAACATGCTAGAATAGGACTATGGATCTAGGAGTGATGCCTTATGTGCCTGCTTTATGTGCTTCTGTATATGAAAGAGTTGCATGCTAGATCTGAGTAGACAGCAGTAGGATAGCCTGTTTAGGTTATTCCTGATAGTATGATTTTAGCATTGTATGCTAGTTCAGTTCCCTCTTCGAGGATAGAGTTGCTTAAGGTCGTTTTCTTAAGTCCAAATGTTGCCTGCTTTGTGCTATATGGGCCTTGAAGTGATGGGAGTTAACTGTTAGGTGAATACGTTTAAGTCACATGTGATCAGGGTTGAATAATCTCAGAGTGTTGGATTTGACTCTATTGTGTAGCTCTTGTTTGAGTCGTAATCGTTGTAGAGATGAGTCCCCTACTCGAAGGATTATCCGAGCCTCAACGCATGTGATTGTATTCAGGTAATAGTTAATTGGCATCACCAAGAGGCCTTCAGCAGCTGAGGGCTGGGATGGGTGGAGTTAGAGGTTTCCTAGGGTAAGCCTAGGATAATGAGTAGCAGTGATCAGCAGTAGGGGAAGGGACCTGGTCGAGTCGAGGCGGTCTTTGGGGAAGGTACGGATAGATGTGGAAGGTAGTATGGGCCCGTACTACTGAAAGCAGAGGATCCGTACCCGAACCGAGGAAGGCTAAGATAAGACTAGGGAACTAGTAATGGGTGGGATCCCTCCAGGGGTATCAGTATCGCTAACAGTTGTTATTTCTTTGTATTTCAGAATGGTGGTACTACGCCTGAGACCAGCAGTTGACAGTTCAGGAGAGGGATCGGGTTCGGGATCAGTTTCCGAGCTAGTAGATGAGAGGCTACGCGAGTTCATCGCGTCAGAGATCACCAGAAGTATCCTTGAGTCGACCCCCATTATCTTCGGGTCGATCAAGGAAGGGATCATCGAGATGATGGAGGATCGCCTCAAGGCATTCAGGAGCGACATGGCATCTAGCCAATCGGGATCTTGCACGCTGTCCTTTAAGGACTTCAGGGGCAGCGTGCGCCGGATTTCCACGGGGTGAAGGACCCCATTGTTGTCAGGCGGTGGATTGCAGCCATCGAGTCTGCGCAGTTGACTAGCTTCTGCCCTGAGGGGTCGAAGGGGAGGTATGCAGCAGGGTGTTTACGAGACCGAGCTCGAGATTGGTGGGAGTCAGTGGGTGATTCTTTGGGAGCCTCAGTTATTGAGGCTATGACCTGGTCAGACTTTGTGACCAGGTTCAGGGCAGAGTTTGTGCCGGCTGTCGAGCTTCAATAGCTGCCCAGGGAGTTTTTGGATATGAGGCAGACGACAGAGACTGTGGCGGAGATCACCACCAAGTTCCGGGAGAGGGCATTGCTGGTGCCCCAGTACACAGGAGATGAGGATATGAGGAGGACCCGCTACCATGACATGCTACGGGCTGATATCCGGGAGCACATCAGTTTTTCAGCTTGCCCCACCCTGGACTCCATGATTGCCAGGGCGAGGGAGAGGGAGATAGATTTGGAGCATATCTGGAAATGGAAGTCAGAGGAGGGTCAGACAGGAGGGGCTTCGGGGAAGAAGCCCAAGGGATCAGACGGGAGGCCGAAAGGCCAGTCAGGACTGCTACAAGTGTGGCAAGTGCGGCAAGTCTGGGCACTTTAGCAAGTTTGGGCACTTTAGCAGGGATCATCGGGCTGCTACAAGTGCGGCAAGTCTGGGCACTTTAGCAGGGATTGCACTACTCCGGCAGCAGTTATTCAGACATCGGAGTTGCTGTGATTCCACTGCAACCAGAGGGGCCACAAGAAGGCCAATTGCCCCCAGTTGGCAGTTTCAGCACCGGTGAAGGCGCCAGCTCCAGCAACCCTGCGGATCACGGATGGCCGGCAGGGCAAGGCGGAGGCTCCGATGGTGAGGAGCCGAGCATTTCAGCTGACTACCGAGGAGGCACGCGCCGCACCCGATGTGGTGACGGGTATGATTCTTTCCCTCTATTTTATTTTTATGATGTTATGATATTGATATGTTCCCGGTATACGTATATGTGTTAGGATCGTTCCATGTGAACGATATCCCAGTTCAGGTGTTGTTCGACTCGGGTGCATCCCGATCGTTTGTGTCCCTTGCGCTTAGCAAGAAGTTTCCCGATTCTTCGCGCATGCTGGATTGCCCTTTGGAAGTAGAGATTGCTGATGATCGATTGGTGCGAGCATCGATGGTATTTCAGGACTGCGTGTTGCATTTGTTCGAGGAGCGCTACCTGGTGGATTTTGGTTCCCATTCCGTTGCGTGGGAACAAGGTGATTATAGGCATGGACTGGTTGAGCCCTAATGGAGTGGTGATAGATTGCGTGCAGCAACTAGTGCGAGTCAGGACCCCAGGTGGGGGAGAGTTAGTGATCCACGACGAGAGGCCACAGCGCGGACCCGCTGTATGTTCAGCAGCGAGGGCTAGACGTTACCTTCAGCAGGGATGCAAAGGATATGTCGCGTACGTGATGGATACCCGGGAGGCAGGTAATGCGACCGTGAGCGAGGTTCCAGTGGTGCGAGATTTCGCAGATGTTTTCCCAGAGGAGCTTCCTGGGATACCTCCGGAGCGACAGGTGGAGTTCAGGATTGACCTCGTTCCTGGTGCGGCACCGATAGCCAAGGTGCCATATCGGCTGGCTCCTCCCGAGATGCAGGAGTTGTCTACGCAGCTGCAGGAGCTGCTAGACAAGGGATTCATTAGACCGATCAGTTCACCCTAGGGAGCCCCGATTCTGTTTGTCAAGAAGAAGGATGGGTCGCACCGAATGTGTATAGATTATTGGGATTTGAATAAGTTAACGGTGAAGAACCGTTACCCACTCCCGAGGATTGATGATATCTTTGATCAGCTCCAGGGAGCATCTTGGTTCTCCAAGATTGATTTGTGTTCGGGTTATCATCAGATGAGGGTCAGGGAAGAGGATACGCAGAAGACCACATTTCGGACACGCTATGGCCACTATGAGTTCGTGGTAATGCCGTTTGGGCTCACCAATGCTCCTGTCGCGTTCATGGACCTCATGAACCGCATATGCATACCAATGTTGGATTGGTCTGTGATAGTCTTTATCGATGACATCTTGGTTTATTCCAAGACGCAGGAGGAGCATGAGGAGCATCTGAGAGAGGTTTTGGAGACCCTGAGGAGGGAGAGCTTGCATGCCAAGTTCTCCAAGTGTGAGTTTTGGTTGCGCGAGGTGCAATTTCTCAGACACCTTGTCAACCAAAACGGGATTCTGGTCGATCCGGCCAAGGTCGAGGCCGTGATGAGATGGGAGGTTCCGAAGTCTCCATCTGAGATTCGGAGTATCCTAGGATTGGCAGGCTATTATCGGAGGTTCATTCAGGATTTCTCCAAGATAGTTGTACCCCTGACACAGTTGGCGAAGAAAGTCGTGGTCTTTCGGTGGGGACCCGAGCAGCAAGCAGCATTTGAGACATTGAGACAGAGATTGTGCGAGGCGCCGATCTTAGCCCTGCCAGAGGGCGTAGAGGATTTTGTGGTTTATTGTGACGCGTCTATTTCAGGGTTGGGCGCGGTACTGATGCAGAGAGGGCATGTCATTGCCTACGCTTTGAGGCAGCTTAAGCCTCACGAGGCGAACTACCTGACGCATGATTTGGAGTTGGGGGCGGTGGTTTTCGGCCTCAAGATTTGGCGGCATTACCTCTGCGGGGTTCGGTGTACCATTTACATGGACCACAAGAGTTTGAGGTACCTCATGGATCAGCCCAATCTGAACATGAGGCAGCATCGATGGTTGGACGTGATGAAGGATTATGATTGTGAGATCCTTTACCACCCGGGAAAGGCCAATGTGGTGGCCGATGTGCTTAGCCGCAAGGCGGCGCCGATCAGGGATATCTGCATGAGGATGACTGTGGTGACTCCCCGGTTGGAGCAGATTCGGGAGGCTCAACAGGAGGCTATCAAGGAGGAACATCGGAAGAGCGAACGTGTGGTCGGTTAGGTTTCCTCCTTCGATTATGATTGTCGAGGACTATTGACACTACACCACAGGGTGTGGGTGCCGTATCACGGAGGCGTGCGTCATATCTTGATGGAGGAGGAACATAAGTCCCGATTCTCTATTCATCCTGGGGCGATGAAGATGTATAGGAATCTTCGTCTAGATTATTGGTGGCCCTGCATGAAATGGGATGTGGCATGGTACGTCGAGCGGTGCTTGACCTGCAGGAAGGTCAAGGCTGAACATCATAGACCGCATGGGAAGATGCAGCCGTTGGACATCCCATTGTGGAAATAGGAAGATATCACGATGGATTTTATCACAAAGCTTCCCAGGACTACGCACGGAGTAGATTCTATTTGGGTCATCGTGGATCGATTGACTAAGAGCGCCCATTTTATTCTGATCCAGGACAGCATCTCGGCCGAGAAGTTGGCCAATATCTACATCAGGGAGATAGTAGTGCGGCACAGGGTGCCGGTGTCAGTGATATCAGACCGGGATGTGCGATTCACTTCTAGATTTTGAAAGAAGTTTCATGACGAGTTGCACACTCATTTGCATTTTAGCACCACCTTTCACCCGCAGACGGATGGTCAGAGCGAGCGAACCATCAAGACTTTGGAGGATATGTTACGGGCATGTGTGTTAGATTTTGGTGGTAGCTGGGATACCTATCTTCCCTTGGCTGAGTTCTCATACAACAAAAGCTACCACGCGAGTATTCACCATCCCCCATTCGAGATGTTGTACGGGCGAAGGTGCAGAACCCCGATATGCTAGGGTGAAGTTGGCCAGAGGGTCATGGGGAGCACCGAGGTGGTGCTCGAGATGATCGAGAGGATCCAGTAGGTTCGGAGCAGGCTTCAGACTGCTCAGAGTTGGCAGAAAAGATACGCCAACAAGCATCGATCCGACTTGGAGTTCCAAGTCGGGGATATGGTTCTCCTGAAGGTGTCACCTTGGAAAGGCGTCATTCGATTCAGGAAGCGGGGAAAATTGGGCCCGAGATTTATCGGACCGTTCAGGGTTGTGGCTCGGGTGGGCAAGGTGGCGTATAGGTTAGATCTGTCGGACGAGTTCAACCAGATCCACAACACTTTCCATGTCTCTTAGCTGCGGAAGTGCTTAGTGGATGATTCAACAGTAGTGTCATTGGAGGATATTCAGGTTGACGACAGCCTGAATTACATTGAGCGCCCAGTTGCAATCCTCGACAGGAAGTTGAAGGATTTGAAAAACAAAAGGGTGGAGTTAGTGAAGGTGCAATGGCAGCACCGCAAGGGTTCGGAGTGGACTTGGGAGCCGGTGGATGAGATGATGGAGCATTACCCCGAGCTATTCCAGGATTGAGCAGCAGACTTCGAGGACGAAGTCTAAAATAAGTGGGGGAGATTTGTAGCACCTGGTTCTTGGTATGTAAATCTTAATTGAGTATTTTCCTTTTTAAGCCTTGGACTCGGCGAGTCATAGGTCCGACTCGCCGAGTAGGGACGGGACCCCGGGATGCGTTTAAGTTGGTGACTCGGCGAGTCCATATCCTGGACTCGGCGAGTCATCGCTATTGGATGAAACCCTAAGTTTCTGGGGTTTGCACCCTATTTAATCCCCTTTCCGCTCTAGGCCAACCCCTATTCACCCCTAGAGCTCCCAACCCTCGTTTAAGCTTGTTCTTTGAAGAGTTGAAGCAATTGTTGTGTGTTCTTGAAGGTTTTGAAGAAAAAGGGAAGTAGGTCCAGAAGAAGGGAAGCCATCCAAGCACCATTGTGTTCTCTCAGCAGTTGCTTTGAGGTATATCCCATTTTCCCCCTGTTTCTATGCTTAAGGCTTCATTTAAGACATTCATGGCTCATTTCCAAGCTTGTATGTGCATAATAATTCGAAATAAGTTGATTGGTCTCTAGATCCAAGCATAGTTGAGCTCCAGGAGCTCAGATCCACTACCTTTATGAGCCCATATTGCATATAAACCTTAGATCTACTCTTTTGGTGCATTTTGAACCCTAAAAATCCCATACATGGATATTTACACGTAAAGTTGGAAACTATACGTGTTATTCATGCTCTAGGAGCCCAGATCTACGAATGACATGGATTGGATTTGAGCAAAATCGCATTTTTAGCTCTTGCATGGAGCGGACTCGACGAGTCGCTCATCTGACTCGGCGAGTCCAGTCGTGAGTCTCAGGGTCTGTCCCCATTTGGTTATGTTGAGTCGCGTGGTGAGTCCAGGAGGGACTCGGTGAGTTGGAAGCTAAAACTCACCCATAGTGGAACTCGGCGAGTCGATGCCCCGACTCGGCGAGTTCAAGGCAATCTCCTTAGATCAAGATCAGACTCGGTGAGTTGTTCATACAACTCGGCGAGTCACAGTATAACTTGTTCATCGGATGAAGATGAACTCGGCGAGTTGTTCATATTTGTTTAATTAATATTGGTCAATAATTAATTAAGAGTTAATTTTGTGATCAAATGTAATTAATTAAACTACAGGGGCTGAATTGTAATTATATGATAGTTGCAAAGTAGGGTAATGGTTACCCTAGAGATAGGTTGGACGAATTCAAGGGATAAGGATCCTTGAAATTGTCCAAGGATAAGGCTTTCAATGCTTATCTTATGGTTACTTGGTGGGCAAGCAACTAGATAAGGATAATGACTGAAACCCTAATCTATACCCGATATAAAGACCCCTAAGGCTAAGGAAATCGACCACTTGCTCCCTAGGGTCCCTAAAGCCGATTTCATCCTCTCTCCTCTCTCTCTCTCTCTCTCTCTCTCTCTCTCTCTTGCCTCTCCAATTGCTTGTGGTGTTTGTGAGCCATTAGAGGTACTACAATTGTGCTACTTGCTTTCAAGACTAAGAGATTGAAGATTAGTGTTGATATTGCAATATAACAACAAGAGGTATGTGATATACTCTTATATATAAATTTCGAAATATATACATGCATGCTAGGGTTCTTCTTGTGTTCATAAATTTGTGTATCTAATAGAGACAACATAGATCCAAATCTAGGGTTGCATGCACACATATGATTGTTTGTACAAAACCCATCAGAAGGAACTTCTTGGAGAAGTATGGGAGTGTTTAAAGCTTTTGGATCCAGGGTTGTTGCATCTTGGTCTACATTTAAGGGGTATAAAGTTTTTGCCTTGATGATCTTATATGCTAGATCTAATTCATGGAGTATTTTATGTATTTTGGAGTCTTTGTGTTATAGATGGGTTTTTGATCAACTCCAGAAGCAATGAGTGCTAGATCTTAGCTCCATTCAGTCCCGAGGTTCATAAAAATGCAAGCTTTATGGTGTATTTTGGTCCATTCAAGCATTAAGACCTTTGTTAAGTCCTTATTGAGCTTTTGAGTCCCCTTTTACCATGCGAGCATGTAAAGTTGCCAACTTTACATGATAAATAGTCTTAAGGAAATTGATCTGAGAGTTTGACACTTTGTCTTAACTGATTAAGGACTTATTGGAGTGAAAAGGTGGTTTAAGAAGTACGCGAGGTGTACTTAAGAGTACGCTCAACATAATGTTGAGCTTGTGCATAATGGACTTGTACAATATGCTTCATTGGCGAGTATGCAGGGCGTACCATTCGGGTACGTTGGGCGTACTCCCCAGTGTGTCGTTTTGGGCTTTTTGAGGTTTGGGTCATTGTTAGGTTTTCTTAGTTGGGCCTTGTAGGGCCATTAGACTTCGATGTTGGGATTTTGATTTGTATCTTTTGGGCTCCTTTGGATTTAGGCCCATAATGGGTTTTCGGGGTCCAATTTGGAGGATTGGTCCATATTGGGCTTTAGAGCATCATTTAGGATTTGGGCCTTCGAAGTAGCTGAGTTGGGCCTTGACTTTAGGCCAAGCGAGTTAAGGGGTAGAATGGTCGTTAACCCTGGGTTTTGGGCTATGTAGCTTAGACTCTCAGTTATGGGTCGGAATTCAAATATTAATTGGATGTTATTTGATATTGATAACGCGTGGATTTTCCGGACCAACGGTTAGAGATTCTTTCAATTGTTTATCAGCAGATTGAGGTGAGTTTTCTCACTATATCTATGGGTTGACTGTACCAATGTCATTCCATTACTTGTTATGTGGAATGCTAGTTGTCTTTGTGATACTTTCTTGGAAGACACCAGGGGTAGCCTGTGACATTTGTATGAAATACCATGGGGGTAACCCATAACACTTGGATGTCAGACCATGGGGCAGCCGATAGCATTTTAAGGAAATACCATAGGGGTAGCCAATGATACTTGAATGTTAGACCATGGGGGAAGCCCATGGCATTTCAGGGGAAAGACCATAGGGGTAACCCGTGGCAAATATATGTATGATATGTGGTATTTTTGGGGATCTCACTAAACTTTGTTCTTACGGTTTTCAGTTTATGTTTCAGGTAGTTCTGTTTTCTCGAGATGATTGTAGAGCACACACCACTCGATTCCACATTGTATGATTCACTCTGATTATTACGATGTATTGATAAAATTTAATTACTTGGTTTTATGACAACGATATGGTTAAATTTAGTTACAACCGGTTATAAGGGTAAAATATGAACAAATTCAAATAATTCAGATGTAAATTAAATACGAAAAAAAATTCAATAACTAAATATAATAAAACTCAAAATTCGTTACCATTTCAAATCATTATCCCATATTATAATGATGATAATCTTTACCTTTAGTGTATGAACTCTATCATAACTATCAAGGATCACCAATAGGATAAAAAATGGTATGAAATTATTTAATTTTTCTATCTTACTCAATTTATTTATAATTTTTTTTGAACGGCTATGTTAGTATGTGTTTAGGATTGAATCCAAAAACTTTTGGTTAGAAACTTCTAATTAGACTAACAAGTGGGCTAGCCGAACTTATAATTAAATTAATTTATAATTGCATATTAAAATCTACTACTATTCTTGGTGCCGCCTTAAATGATTTGGGAAAATGACTTAAGAGGGTAACTACCTCTTATCCGTGTTCACATATTAGCAACATCTTTTTTGTACATTATAAAGCAACTAACTTGTTTTAACTGTTTAAATTACACCAATATTACCAGCTAATATCTGTTTTAACCGATAACTCAAAGGGAAAATGACTTAGGACGGTAACTATCTCTTATCCGTGTTCACATATTGGCAACTTCTTATTTTTTGTACATAAGAAAGCAACTAACTTGTTTTAACTGTGTAACATTCCAAAAATCATGACCAAAAAATTTCTTTTTTTAATTTAATACTAAAACCATAATTGTCAAACCATTAATTTAATACTCCGGCATCGGGTCCCGCCCGACATCAGGCCCCGTCTGGTATCGAGCCCCGCTCGATATACAGATATGTCTTTTTTAGGCACCGCCTGTCTCCAGGGCCCGCCCACTAAACACATACAATCCTATAACATGCTAACACATAAAAAAACATACTCTACTGTATCCCTGTCATAAGAAACATACTCTGGTAATAATGAGATACAAAACATGGTTCGTACTCAACTAGTGATGAGATACGGGAGCTCGTCCACACTCACCTCTTTACCAGGCACATACAAGTATCATACATACAACAAGTATAATCTAACATGAAAACATTCCTCAGGCACCCGCTCGACATCAGATCTTGGTCTGGAATAACATACTAGCAAACAATGCCTATGGCTAACCCCCGAGTCTTCCTACTCATAGACTAAATGGGCTGGGATTGTGGTCTTAGACCCATTCACAGAGTGAGGAGACTCACCTTGCACTGCTGAAGCACTGACTGGAACTAGCTGAGTACGGACGAAGTTCTGTATCTCATTATTAGCAGAGTATGTTTCTTAGGACAGGGATACAGTAGAGTATGCTTCTTTATGTGTTAGCATGTTAGATGATTGTATGTGTTTAGCGGTCGGGGCTCGGAGACAGGTGGGGCCTAAGAGAGACATATTTGTATACTGAGCGGGGCTCGATGCCAGGCGGGGCCTGGTGTCGGACGAGGCCCAATGCTGGAGTATTAAATTAATGGTTTGACAATTATGGTTTTAGTATTAAATTAAAAACGAAATTTTTGGTCATGATTTTTGGGATGTTACACAGTTAAAACCAATGTTCTAAAAAGCTCGTCAGGGCTCCGCCATGACGCCACCTTAACTCATATATGTGTATAAAAATGAATAATAGTTGAAAATACATATAAAAATATTAATTATATAGAAATTTGCCGCCTTAAGTCACGCCTTACAAACGTCGTGACTCGCCAAGGCTCGGAAAAGCTTGAGGCTTGACATTGCCACCAAGTCACGCCTTACGTTATTTAGAACCTTGGTTAAAACAAGTTAGTTTCTTTCTTATGTACAAAAAATAAGAAGTTGCCAATATGTGAACACGGATAAGAGGTAGTTACCCTCCGTAATCATTTTCCCTTTAAGTTACCTGTTAAAATATGTATTAGCCGGTAATATTGGTATAATTTAAACAGTTAAAACAAATTAGTTGCTTTATTATGTACAAAAAAGAAGAAGTTACCAATATGTGAACACAGATAAGAGTAATTACCCTCCTAAATCATTATCCCAAATGATTTTATGCATCTATCTCTGTCTCTTCTACTGCTACTTGGTTTGTTGCCTCATTGGCTTGGTCTATTCATGTTTTGGTGATCTTTTGTTTTGTATTTCGTCTATTTGTATTGCATATGGGAATAAAAAGGCGCCTCGCTTTTTCAATAATAATGATCCGTTTATATTGATTAATTTTGTTATGATTTTATTTTATTTTTTTGTTTTTTTCAATAATGATCCGTTTATATTGATTATTTTTTTTTCAATAATTATCCGGTTATATTGTTTTTTTTCATTGGCTTGGTCTAAAAACGTGCTAATTGGAATTATATTTTATTCATAATACGATTAAAACAATAAAACTTATCAATATGATCATTAATTAAAAAAAAAAAAAAGTGAAAGCTTAAAACGTCAAAACTCGCTTAAAAGTTAAACATATCTTATCTTCAATCTTCATTCTTCAGTGAACAGTAATACAATCATTTTTCACAAACAATACAAAAAAATGACTTCCATCACTGCAACTGAAACCCCACCTTCACTCATCTCATCCTACAATCGATCAGCAGAACTCAAAGCTTTCGATGAAACAAAATCCGGAGTCAAAGGCCTCGTCGACACCGGAATCCGCCAAATACCTCGCATCTTCATCCACCCACCGGAAACCTCCCCCAAAACCTCCACAACTCTCGAGATTCCAATCGTAGACCTTAATTCAACCGATAAAGCATCAACGGTGGAGAATATCCGTGTCGCCTCGGAGAATCTAGGATTTTTTCAAGTAGTGAATCACGGGATCCCTGTGAGTGTTATGGACGAGATGCTTCAAGGAGTTCGTAGATTTCACGAACAAGATGTGGAGGTGAAGAAACGGTTTTACACAAGAGATCGTACGAGAACAGTAGTGTATAATAGCAATTTTGATCTGTATAGTTCCGCCGCCGCGAGCTGGAGAGACACCTTCTTTACATCTATGGCTCCGTCGCCTCCGCCGCCTGAGGAATTGCCGGAGGTTTGCAGGGACATACAAATCGAGTACTCTAATCAAGTGCTGAAACTAGGAAGCTTACTATTCCGATTGATCTCAGAGGCTTTAGGGCTGAAGGCAAATCATCTAACAGATTTGGATTGTGACAAAGGGCTTTCATTCCTTGGTCATTGTTATCCTGCTTGTCCACAACCAGAACTAACCATGGGTACAACCAAACACACAGACAGTGGATTCCTAACTGTTCTTCTACAAGATGAAATCGGAGGACTCCAAATTCTCCATCAAAATCAGTGGATTGATGTTCCTCCAATCCCTGGTGCGCTTGTGATCAACATTGGAGATCTATTACAGGCAAGTTTAGTTTTTGATTTTGATTACTCAAAAATCAAAATTGGAATCATTTTTTTTTTCTTTTTCAGATGATATCGAATGACAAATTGAGGAGTGTGGAGCATAGAGTGGTGGCAAATGAGAAAGGGCCGAGGGTGTCGGTGGCGTGTTTCTTCAGCTCCTCGTTAGCGACGAAGGTGTATGGTCCGATCAAGGAGCTGATTTCCGATGACAACCCACCGAGGTATAGAGAAACCACCGTTCAAGACTATATTCAATATTCCTTCTCGAAAGGCCTTGATGGTGTTCCTCGTTTGCTTCATTTGAAGCTCTAAATTATATCACGAATTTGTATATACCTACTTTAATTCATTATTAGACTCATCGTTTTGATATGAAAAATGATCTGAATAAATATGTTTTACTTTTGGGTAAATTACCCAAATGGTCCCTATGCTTTGAGGTAATGTGTATAAATTGTCCCTACTTTTTTTTTAAAAAAAAATTAGGACAGTTTTATGACATGTTTTTGTTACGCATCATGTGTAAAAAACTATTTTACCTGTGATAGTTTCTTTTTCAGTTAATTTTTTTTATTATGTATAAATTAGTGAAATCATTCTTTTGGTTATATGAAATTGTAGAAACTTGTAAAAAAAACTGGGGCTTTGCCCCGAGTCCGTTTTTTTACAATAGAATGCAATAGGGATTAAACTTGTCAAACTGTGAAAAATATTGTAGTTAAATTTTGTAATGATAACAAGAGTAAATTATTGAAATCATCCCTGTGGTTTGGTTAAAATTGCATGTTTGGTTCCTAACTTTTTTTTTGCACTTGGATCGTCCCTGTGGTTTGATTTTGTTGCGTTTTTCGTCCCTATGGTTTGGTAAAAGTTTCATGTTTGGTCCCTAACTTTATGTATGTAAGGGACAAAAAATGCAACAAAATCAAACCACAGGGACGAAAAACGAAACAAAATCAAACCACAGGGACGATCCGAGTGCAAAAAAAAAGTTAGGGAGCAAGCGTGCAATTTTAACCAAACCACAGGGACGATTTCAGTAATTTACTCTAATAACAAAAGTGTAAGAATCAAAAAGTTTAGTGATAAGTATCTAAAACAAAGGAACTTTACTATTCCTTTAACTATTGAGAATTAAGACACTAAATTTGTAAAATATTATGTCTAAATTTTGAAGATCATAAACTTTTGAAATAAGGGATAGAAAGTATAAGAGTGAAAAAGTTTAGTGGTACAATGCAACAAAAGAAAAAAACACAATCTCCGACTAACATAACAATTCACGGTCTTCGGTCAATAACTCTGGCCACAAGACTAACCCTACCCACAATCGAAAATACTCCACCATCTCACGCCTAAACCTTGTCATTTCTTACCATATCCCTAATTGGTGAAATACCTCGTCAATACCAATACTCAAATGAAATTCTAAAGTATAATCAAATTAGACGAATGTACCATGCGTTACGCAGATTAATAAATATATTGTTGCAAATGTAAATATATTGTTGCAAATGATTATGTTATTAACATCAACTATGAAATAATAAATTTTTACATAAATTTATGGATAAAATTGCAATTATTTTGAGCTTGTAACGTACAAATTGCAAACTAAAATTTTCAATTTTAATTTAAAAGTAACATCCTAATTTCATTATCAATATAAACAAATAACCAAATAACCACTTGTTTAGTTACAACAAACCATAATAAAATTTAAAGTCATAATGATAGTAAAATCAAAATGTTTGGAAGTATCTAGATGCAATGCAATCAAGTCGCGTTCTTCCTTTGCTGCCAAAACTCGACGATCAAATTGAACCGATATTGATTTTGAACCAAACCGTATTCAAATTCAGTTTTTGGTTTGATCTTCGACCAAACCAAATTTTGATTTTGGGTTTTGTTTGACTTTTGGTCTTATGAAGATTAAACCTAACCGCATCGACATCAAAAAACCAAATTGCATTATATAATTAATTAAAAGATATATTTTATATTTTATATATATATATATATATATATATATATATATATATATATATATATATATATATATATAAAAGCCTTTTTAGCAATTTAAGGGTTTTCACTATCATTTTATCACTTTTTGTATGAATCGTCATATCTTTATCTTTGGAGCTTTATCATTTTATGTTTGAAAATTGAACTTTTTTTAAAGAAAATATTTGGTTATTTGGTTTCCTCGATTTCTAAACTAAACCAAACCGAACCGAAACTCGGTTTGGTCTAGAACAAACTGAATTCAATTTGGTTTGGTTTCGATTTGGATCAAAAATATTTCAAACCGACCAACCACCCACCACTAGTTAGTTATGTACGTATTATTATCTAAGTATTTTTAAAATATTAAAATTGTTATACAAAGAAATCATTAAGATAAAATAAACAAAGAACCAATCTGATAAAAAAATACATAACATTTGTATTTTTTTTTCTGTAAGCATGTGCATCTGTTAGTTTATCCCGTTTAGACCATTAAATATTAATCAAATAGCAGGTTTGATGAATAATTCTACAATTAGAAAAAACAAAAAAAAAAAAAAAAAAAAAAACTAGATGAGTAGATGATTAAAATTCGACACCAAACAACTAATAATGTTTCTGATGCATGATCTCCACCGCATTAAAAAAACTGACCTTTGGATCCTTATCCACGAATATTGTACATGAGAAATTAAATATCACGACTATATAATAACCAATATATATATTTCATATCTATAACTAACTTTAGTGACATAGTAATAGCCGCCAAACAAGACAAAGAAGATGGTCTTAGTTAGCACTTCTGCAGTCACACGGGACTATGACCGGAAAGCAGAGCTCACGGCGTTCGACGAAACCAAAACCGGCGTGAAAGGACTTGTAGATGCCGGAGTTACAGAGGTCCCTCAGATATTCCGCCTACCTTCACCTCAAAACCAAAACTCCGATCAAGAGCTTAATCTTCCGACCATCGATCTCGAAGGAATCAATGAAGATCCGATCCGGCGAAAGGAGGTGATCGAACAAGTGAAGGATGCATTGGAGAGTTGGGGGTTCTTTCAGATGGTGAATCATGGTATTCCGATTAGTATGTTGGAGGAGATGACGAAAGGTGTGGTTGGGTTTCATGAGCAAGATAATGAAGTGAAGAAGAAGTGGTACACCAGGGATCAAAGTGGGAGGAGAAGGGTGGTTTACAACAGCAATTTTGACTTGTATTCTGCTCCGGTGACTAACTGGCGAGACTCTTTCTTGTGCACCATGTTTCCTGATCCTCCTCAACCAGAAGAGTTGCCATCTCCTTGCAGGTTTCACTTTTCACTTTTATGACAGTTTTTGATATTTTTCTTTGTTATTCAAAATTAAGTGATAATAATATTGTTAAAGTAATTATTAAAATTTCAATCACCAATATTTTCGAAAAAGTTACATTTTAGTATCAGTATTTTTTTTTAATGGAAAAGTCCTGAAAATCAGTAAAAATTTACAGTTTAACCCATTTTGATCGGTTGAAATCGGTACCAAATAAATTTGAGACTATTTCGTAAACTAGCTCAAAATCTTGAGACTTTTCTGTAAATCCAAATATTAGTCATTATATTTTTTGTTTATAGAAAAATCTTAATATTGTGGGTTAGTTTATAAAATAATCCCAAATGAATTTGGTATCAGTTTCAACTTGTCAAAAATGATCAAAGTGTAAATTTTGTCGGTTTTCAGAACTTTTTCGTTCAATTTTTTTTTTTGAGAGTAAAGTGTATCTTTTCCGTAAATATTGATACTTTTTTGATAATTTAACAAGTTATTATTTCGTTTTTGGAGATTCCATTTACCCTGCGATTTTTTGGCGAAGATAAAAAATGTTAGTTTTCTCCGATTAAAAATTTTAACGAGACAATCTGCTCTCTTCGTGAGAACTTCTATTTCCTTTCTTTTTTTCTTCAACATTTCTCAATCTCCACTTTTTGATGCGATTTTTGAGGTTTCTTAGTTTGCTTCACTGTTTTTCAATCTTTCTTTTAACGCATTATCACAGCTACCATAATAATATTTTTGATGGAGACCTTTTATATTTAGCTACACTATATGCTGAATAGTGTGGGATCTATATTGATTTGGTTAACCTTTGAAAGTGACCTATTTTAACTGTATACGCATAATATATTGAGTTAACTGCCAAAAAAAAAAAAGCTTTTATTAGAACAACATAACCCATTTAGGACTTTGTGTTATTAAATTGGTGAAAAGTTATATTGTATGTATCGATCAAAATATAAATTAAAGGTTAATTTGTCTTAATCATTAATAAATACTAGTTTTAATTATAATCATTTCATTATCCTTTTAAACAATCTCGTAAAACAACAATACATTTGTGGAAATAGGTGGAATTAAGAAATAGTTTATGAGTAAATTATATTTGTCATTAATTTTTTTTTCAAAACTAAGGGATTTAAGTGTATTATTTGTCAACTAAAATATTAACCATCAAATATCGAATATTTACGAAAAATATGTAGTCATTGTTAATTTCGTCAAAATTTTATTTTAGCCTGACATGATTATAAATTTATAAGTCACCTGATATTGAAACTATGGTTACATAAGTCAAATGTATATATTATAACTACACGATATGTTTGTTTAATTTTGGATATACTTGTAGGGATATTATGTTGGAATACTCAAGGCAAGTGATGAAACTTGGATCTTGTATACTCAAGTTGATATCCGAGGCTCTAGGGCTCGACCCTAATCACCTTTTAGACATGGGATGTGCTGAAGGGCTTGCTGTTCTCGGTCATTACTATCCTCCTTGCCCACAACCAGAGTTAACAATAGGTACCAATGACCACACTGACAATGATTTCATCACGATTCTTTTACAAGATCATGTTGGTGGGCTTAAGATCTTTTATCAAAATCAATGGACCGATGTTCGCCCTATACCCGGAGCTCTTGTATTGAATGCTGGAGATCTTTTACAGGTATGCATTTCTCTCTATCTTAAGCTTTAATATATTTTCAACCTATAGCATACTCAAAATCACAATCACATATAATTATATATACTCGTCTTATCTAATACTTACATATCCTAGTTTTTTTTTTTTGTTTCTAAATTGATTTGCCACTTATCATAATCGTTGGAATATTTTAGTTAGTTACAAATGACAAGTTTGTGAGTTCACGACATAAAGTGATGGCAAACAAGGTTGGTCCAAGGGTATCGGTGGCATCTTTCTTTATGAATTACCCGAAAAATCCCACTAAGACCTTAAAGGTGCTTGAACCAATCAAGGAATTGCTTTCAGAAGATAATCCAGCCAAGTATCGAGGCACAACTTTGAAAGAATATGTAGATTACTACAGGGCAAAAGGACTTGATGGCACTTCTGCTCTTCTTCATTTCAAGATCTAGATAATTTAGACAATAGAGTTACATGATGAAGCGCTCATTTTCATGTTTGTCTCATGGTCCTGGTCATGTAATCTATCTTGAAGATATATATGTTCTTTCTCTTTGTGCGATATTTGGCAAAATTATCATGTTGTTATATTATTTGTACATAAGTGGAATATACAAATGTAAGGGTAAATACTGAACACTTTACCTGTGTAGCAAGTCCAAGCAGAGTAGACGATGATATTTTAGAACGAAAGCCACATATATTATAGAAATCGAACTAGGAACTAGTAAAAAAAAATACATAAATGAAGCTATTTAATAGCCATAGTGATATTTCGAAGGTGCTAACCAATCTAGGCTAGATTTATCAATCTAGTGAGATTGGATGCCTGTATAAGATCATTGGAATTTTTTTTTGTCAATCGTCTTTAGGTGCGATTGGTTCCCTCGTGATTGACGACTAGTTCGCTTTTATCAAATTATGCGGGTGTACCAGGGCGATCTAAGTATTTCAAAGGTAGGTCACTTGACCTACATTTTTTTATTTTTTATTTTTTATTTTTTTTAAGAGATTATATATGGTTATAAATTGAGACCTACTTTAAGAACTGAGTGAACTACCTTAATTTTTTTGGCAACAAAAATAAATATAAATCAATATTTAGGCATCCAATTTATTTAAGGTATAATCGAATGAAAATAGCCCAATACAAGTAAAATATAATTAAATAAATACAGGAAAAAAAATAAAAAACAATAAAAAAATCGTTCTCAAGATGTTGTTCTTCTCCCGTTTCATACCATCAATTGCACAACGTCATCCGTTGGGCACCAAACCTCCACCACCATTGATGTCAATATATAAGACCTTATCAGATACAATTATAATAATTTTTTTGCTAGTACAACCCGTCCTAAACCCGCAAATTTATTTATTTTTACGTTTCACTTAAATAGTGAACCACATGGTTTTATGTTATAGACTCGCCACTGTGGTACACTAAGCGTACTAGCTTGAATTCATGATCGCGGATCCCATCCACGTATGTTGGGCGTACGTGGAGTACGCATAGCGTACGTGAGATTTAATGAAACCCTAATTTTTAGTGTTTGCACCCTATTTAAACATTATGAAAGCCTCATTTGGTTATGTTTTGAAACATCCAAAAATATGGTCCCAAAAATTTCATTTTATAATAGGTAAAAATATTATTTCAAACATCATTCATACAACCCATCAAAACAACGTATCAAATGCATCTAAATCAGAATGAATGTAAAACGCAGAATCTTTGTGGTGTGTGCGATGCGGTCAGCCCGAGCTCTTCCCCTTGGAACTGGAAGTACTCGAAACACAAACTAAAAACCATAAGCACAAAGCTTAGTGAGTTCCTCAAGATACCACATACCATCGTAACACATAATGGTCCCCACCCATAGAGATACGGGCCCCACCCACACTCGCAATACAGGCCCCGTCCAAAGAGATATGGGCCATGCCCACACTCGGAATACAG
Source organism: Lactuca saligna (assembly GCF_052625555.1). Lineage (NCBI taxonomy): Eukaryota > Viridiplantae > Streptophyta > Magnoliopsida > Asterales > Asteraceae > Lactuca > Lactuca saligna. Next base: position 190,630,649 of record NC_136419.1, on the reverse strand, counting down.
CCCTGCCCAATAAACATACATATACATGCACATACAAGTATCACACAAAAAACAAGTATATTAACATTATCAATAAGGGTAGGCCTTATGCCTTAGACCTGCTAAACCCGGTGAGAAAACTCACCTCGAAAAGTTAATCGAAACGATTGATCCCTAACTGCTGGTCCTATAGCTCTTGAGATAACAATCCAAACAAAAACTATTAACCAAAAACCTCTACTTGGGGTAAAAGACTATTTTATCCCTAACATAACTTGGTCCTTAAATCACAACCCATGGCCCAAATGATAAACAATCTCATGAAGCCCAAAATATGGCCCAATTTCCAATTAGGCCCAATCCTTTCGGATTGGCCTTAGCCCAAGACCCAATAATGTTTCTCTAGCCTATTAGTCGAGTTCCAGATGGTCCACCATGGACCAAGTCACTAATACATGGACGTGACCCAAACCGAGGCCCAAAGAACCCAAAGCCAAAATCAGTAAGTACGTGGGGCGTACTTATCTATACGTTAAACGTACAAGTTGCATGGCTTGTACGATGCGCGTACGAGCTTCTACACCCAATGTACTCTCCTATTAAGCCAAAATCCCAAAAAGCACTTAAACCCTTAAGAACTAAGGCTCCAACCATAGATTTGAGTCCAATGAAGGATCTTAACCCATAAAGTCGACCACTTGGTGGCTTGCATGCCCCCAAATGAACCCAAATTCAGAATATGACAATCTACTTCCATAAAAATGACCAGTACTCATGCATGGATGCTTCAAGACCACCAAGATGAAAACTTTATGACTTAAGGACTCAAATAACACCAAGAGTGGCAAATCTAAGCTTAAGAAACGAGCTAGATTAATAAAGCTTCATTTATGGGACCAAAAAGGTCCAAAAACTTAAACACAAGAGATCTAAGAATTCATAAGGCATGTTCTAAACTTTATACCTCATATGAGTGCTACATGATGATGATGATTCCGATCTTCAAGATCAAGCTTCACTAATTCTTCTTCACCAACTTCCTCTTCTTCTTTCCAAGGCTTCAAGTTACCATAAATGATCTCCACAAGGTCAAGAACACACAATGATGATAACGGTTAGATTTTAGGGTTTCTGAGCTAAGGAGGCTGGGACATGGAACATAATAACATATTTGTATGGCTTGAACCCTAAAAACTAGGGTTTTGAGTCAGCACATGTACGTTGTTCGTACCACTTTGTGTATTGAGTGTATGTGCATGGCTCCATACTTTCCTTGATCCAACTACGCCCCACGTATGATAGGATTATGCCCATTGTATGGCTTCAGCTAGCCCAAACACGAAGAGGCCCAACCTCTAAGCCTAAAGAACTCCATGGCCCGAAACAAATAAATGTAAGATTAAATAAATTAGTAATACCTTGGAATCATGGATGTTACATGTTTAGCTAACCTCTGATTTTAAATAATGTTCTAGAAACAATGGTTTTTGTAAATACCACTTTAGTGAATGGGTTGTTTTGAAAAGTTAAAATTTGTTGAAAATTTTGGGATGTTACAAGTTGGTATCAGAACCTTGGTTTGAGTGAATTGGAGGAACACTCGTGTGAATCTAGTCTCAAAAATAAGGAAAAATATTTTTCAAACAATTTTCAAATGGTTTTCAAAATGATCAAGGAGGATGCGATGTGTATGATCAGCCAAAACCAGTAAGTAGACCCTAAATTACCACACAATTATTTGGTATTATGTTATGTTACGATTAGAACAACATGCTAGTGATAGGATAGGGATGCTCAAGAATCTTATGATAGAATGGCCTAATATTTGATGTCTTATCTTTTGTAGAGTACACTACTCATTATTGTATGACTCTTTCGTGTGTGAACTAACTATTAAGTGAATGCGCTATGTTACATACTACATGGGGTAAATGGTCTTAGGGTGGGCGATTTAGTCCTGCTGTGCAGCTCTTATCTGACTCAAACCATTGTAGGATTGAGTCCTTTAGCCTAAGATTGTTTAAGTTATGTAGTATGTGATAGTGTTCATATGATACTTATCTAGAACCAATGGAGGCTCGTGTGATAGTTGGTGGTAGGATGAGTTATGTGGGGTCAACTGGCCAATTATTTTATGTTTTTCTTCCTCTATGAAGTGTGGATAAAGTGTATAATTATGCTAGTATGTGGGCATTGGTGGGGTTGTTTTGATGATCCTCTAAGACAAATACGGGTAGGTATGAAAGGTAGTATGGGCCCGTACTACTGAAAGCACAAGTCCTGTACGCGTAGCAAGGAAGTCACATACCATAGGTTTGTGTTAGGAGTTGGATCCCCTGGTCTGATATGAATTTCCTCTAATATCTCCCTAGTTTATGTTTAGTACGACAATGACGAGGTGATTGAAGGTGGGATTGGGACCAGGATCAAGAGCTAGTGGCCAGGATAGGCCGGTGTGGTCCGTCGAGTAGACGTGGGAGCTAATTTCAGTAAAAAAAATTCAGATTTTGCAAGAAGAATTATTCGTTGTCATAAATCAGATCACTGGAAAGGTAATTAACATGCTCGAGATGCAAGCTGCAGCCTTGCAGACTGTGAGAGGTGTTGCTAGTGAGATGACTGCTGGGGGATATCTAGTTGAGGGGAAACAACTAGGAAAGAACAGGAGGTCTCTATCAGTAGAGGATGAGGACACTAATGTTACTGACCTAGGTGCTAGAAGTCAGGAGAATCATGAGGTATATGGAAAGTGTGGGAGAACTCACGGGTTTGCTTGTCATAAGTTTAGGTGTTTTAAGTGTGGGGAAAGAGGGCATGTGCAATGGTATTGTAAGAAAGATCAGATATGCTTTCTCTATCACCAACCAGGTCATTTCAGGACCAGTTGTCCTGCTTTCGAGGTGGAAGGAGCTCAGGTCCCAAGGCTCATCGTTCCTCATGAGGTCAAGGTCGAGCCGCAAGAAATCTCTGGTATGTAACTCGATCCCCAATGTTGTATTGATATTTTGGTGAAATTGTTCTTAATCGGTGTTGTATTTGTCTTGGTATCTTGTTGCGTATTGGTAACTAGTAGCTTCAGGTTAGTTCTTCGTTTTGCCTTATTTATGAATTGTGAATCTTCATATGTCATTTCACATGTCAAGAGTCATCGGTGGGTCGTATCTTGTTGGTCAGGATTCAGTGATTCAATGGGTTGTTTTGGTTCCTAGGTGGATCCTTTTCAGGGGTATGATTGGAAGATCTATGGTCAAATATCACGTATAGTTTATCAGCGAGCTCGGAGTTCGGGCATGATAACATTCGTTCAGGTAGGACCGACAGTTTCCCATGAGAGAACCTTTAGGTTCAATCACTATCGTTGCTAGGGAAGGAGTGGTAGCAAGGAGTGGATGTTATCGTAAGTTAGTATTCTGATGCGGATACATGAAATCCTTAATGTTAAGTGGTCATAATTGGGAAATTTCAGAGGCCTTCAATTGAAATTTAGGATTCTCTTGGGATTTTTTTGATCCTTATCTGGAAGATCATCTTGCGTGTGTTATTCTTCTAGGGCCAGTGATGGTTTTGCCTGGTTAAACCGGTTGACTTATGGGTTGGTTTCAACACCAGTGGGTGGTAGTTCGTACCCTAAGGGGATGAGAACAAGGTATTCTGTTTGGAGGACCATTGATCTATTCGAGTTTGTGGTATTGGAAGGATGAATCATAGGGATTTAGGGTGCGAGTATGTGGAATCTCGATTTAGGATTTTGTTAAGGCATGGGAATATAGTAGGTGGCGATCGAATGTATGGGTCAGGAGGTTCATGGATTGTCTCTCAAAAGAAACTGGTTGGTCTAGGAGCTAGTTGTAGCTAGTGACTTCTTTTGAGATGTCAATGAATAGATAAGGAACCATGATCAAGTCGAATATAGGTGGGGTAGGGAATTGTCAGTGGGGTGTAAGGATTTCTAGTTGTAGTCTAGCTTGGGCAGGAACCAAGCAAGGAATCGGTTTTAGAATTTTGTGCGTCCAGCCTTGCAATGTTTTTGTTTCATTCGATTTAATGTCATGTGCAAGATTCTTGGTCGCATCATTTTTCATTCAACAAAAAATTTGAAGGTTTTAGTGTGACATTTGAAGTTCTATGTGATGGGTTTTATACAAAAGAACATCCTATGTGCTCATACAAACCCTAATACTTGGATCTAGGTTTCTCTATTTTACATGCAATTCATCCAAGACTCAAGAACCCTAATCTAGCATATGAATTTTGAAATTAACATATAAGAACAGATCTACATGATTACCTCTTCAACAATGGCTAGAATCTTCTTTCCTTGGAGCTTAGAGTCACAAATGTCACTCCTCTAATGGCTTACAAACACCAAAAGCAAGAGGATGATGTAGAAGAAAAGGATGAGAGGAAAAATCGGCTCTAGGGTTCCTTAGGATCAAGTGTAACAATTTCCCTAGAACTAGGGGTCCTTATATACTTGTTGTAATGCTCGTAGATCTGGGCTAGTCAACTTAGAGATAATAGGGTTTGAAAACGATTTTTTTTACAAAATATTAGTTAGAATAAATAATCTTAACCAAGTTGTAGAATATGTATCAAGGGTTCCGTACATATAAAGAGCGTCGAAATCCGAGTTATAACGAAGAAGTTATGACCCATTGAAGTTTCACGACAAAACCGACACGACACCGAGAAGCGTAAATAGTGAATTTATGATGGAGCGACTTTTAGCCTTAGTGATCTAATCAAAAGTTTTAGTATATGTTAAACCTAGAATATACAAAAAAAAAAGGAATGCCCAAATTTGACTTCGTATGAGGAAGTTATGATTTTTCTAAGATTCGGCTTAGCAGTGCACGACCCGAAACTCGAATTTTAGTTCGAGCGGTTTTTGGCTTATGCGACCTAAATGAGAGTTGAACATCTCATTAATAGGAACTCAACGGTAAAAATATAGACGAAAACGAAGTCTGTATGAAGGAGTTACGAATTCTTCGCGGTCATTTAACAGTATAAACTCCTCGTACGGTTAAATTTAAGATCGGTCGAGAATTAGCCGATGGGGTCTAAATGAAGTTGTAGACCTTGTTTTTACCAATGCACCGATAACGTTCATGGACCTCATGAACTGGGTGTGTAGGCCCATGTTGGATAGGTCGGTGATCGTGTTCATTAATGACATTTTGGTGTACTTAAGGTCTAGAGAACAACATGAGGAGCACCTGCAAGAGATTCTTGGGGTATTGAGGATGGAGAGGCTTTATGCCAAATTCTCCAAGTATGGTTTCTGGTTAGGATAGGTCCAATTTTTGGGACACCACGTTAATCAAAAGTTTTGGTTGACCCGGACAAGATTGAGGTAGTTATGCGATGGGAGGTACCGAGATCCCCATCCGAGATCCAGAGTTTTCTGGGTCTGGCAGGCTACTACCAGATGTTTATCAGAGATTTATACAATATTGTTCTTCCTCTCACTAGATTGACCACGAAGGGTGTTACTTTTGTTTGGGGGCCGAGCAACAGGCTTCATTCAAGACTCTTGAGTAGAGATTGTGTGAAGTTCCAGTATTAGCTCTTCTGGAGGGAGTAGAGGACTTTGTAGTCTATTGTGATGCATCCATATCAGGAATGGGTGCCATGTTGATGTAGAGAGGCTACGTAATAGCATATGCATCAAGGCATCTGAACTCTTACGAGATGAGGTATCCCACCCATGACTTGGAGCCGCGGGTAGTGGTATCCGCCCTCAAGATTTGGCGCCACTATCTTTATGGTGTCCGATGTACCATATACACGAACCATAAGATCCTGAAGTACCTTATCGATCAGCCCAACTTGAATATAAGACAAAGGAGGTGGTTGGATGTAGTAAAAGACTATGACTATGAAATTTTGTATCACGCTGGCAAGGCTGAAGTGGTAGCCGATGCCCTGAGTCATAGAGCAGCGAGCGATCTGATCTGAGACGTGTGCATGAGGATGACAGAGATGAATCTAGTATAAGATACCATCCGATAGGCCCAGGTGGTGTCTATGAGACTAGAAAACAATAAGAGAGAGTGGGTGATCAGGCAAATTTCTGAGTTTAAGACTGATAGTCGGGCTTATGACCTTCCATGGGCGGATATGGGTGCCATATATGGGTGGAGCTCGCCTATTTTGATGGAGGAGGCCCATAGGTCGAGATTCTCGATCCATACTGGGGCAACCAAGATATATTTGGACTTAAACAGGGATTATTGGTGGCCCTGTATGAAGAGAGATATGGCACGGGAAGTCAAGAGACGCTTAACATGTCTTTAAGTCAAGGCAGAGCACCAATGTCCCCATTGCTAGTTACAACCATTGGAGATTCCCCTGTAGAAGTGGAAATGGATCTCCATGGAGTTTATCACCAAGCCACGAAGGAGTTCGTGAGGTGTTAATCCTATATGGGTGATTGTAGATCGGTTAACGAAGAGTGTTCATTTCCTGGCTATAAGTGAGAGCTCTTTTGCGGATAAATTGGCTGCGATCTACGTTCAAGAGGTGATGGCACGACATGGGGAGCCAACATTGATAATGTTAGATCGGGATGTGTGTTTTACTTCCAGGTTCTGGAAGATATTTCATGAGGAGTTGGGTACCCAGCTGCATTTCAGCACCGTATACCACCAACAAACAGACGGGTAGAGTGAGAGGACGATTAAGACGCTCGAGGACATGCCACGCGCATGTGTTATGGACTTTGGTGGAAGTTGGGATACCTACTTTCCCTTGGCTGAGTTTTCATACAAAAACAACCATCACTCAAGTATTGGTATGCCTCCCTTTGAGCCTTTATATGGGAGGAGGTGACAAACTCCCTTCTGTTGGGGGAGATGTAGGTCAGAGAGTGATAGGGAGCACTGAGATAGTGCTCAAGACGATATGGCTGATCTAGCAGGTCAAACAGAGGTTACTAATGGCCCAGAGTCGTTAGAAGAGTTACGCAGACTAGAGACGTTCAGAGCTAGAGTTCCAGGTCGGAGATTTAGTCCTCGTGGAGGTATCCCCATGGAAATGGGTGATCCGATTCAGGAAGCGGAGCAAGCTGGGCCATAGATACATCGGTCCTTTCAGAGTGATCGCTAGAATGGGTAAGGTAGCTTATCAATTAGAGCTGCCTACATAGTTTAGTCAGATTCATAACACCTTTCATGTGTCCCAGATGAGGAAGTGTGTAGCCGGCGATACGACAGTGGTCCCTTTAGAGGACATTCAGGTTGATGATCGCCTGAACTACATTAAGAAGATGGTGGGAATTTTGGATAAGAAGGTAAAGGTCTTGAGAAATAAATAGGTGCCATTGGTTCAGGTTCAGTGACAACATTGGAAGGAATCTAAGTGGACTTGGGAGCCGGATTCTGAGATGCGTGAGTAGTACACAAAGTTTTTTCTGGAGGATGACTTCGAGGGCAAAATTTGATTCTAGTGGGGGAGAATTGTAACATCCTGAATCCCAGGTATAATTATTTAATTAAATAATATTCATTTTGTCAGGGAATCTCGACAAGTTGGAGGCTCTAATTCGCCGAGTAAGAGATTGAAATGGTTGCGTGATTTTTAGAGTCTACTCGACGAGTTAGGGGGACCCGACTCGACGTCTAGGAGATGAGTGTGAAAACCCTAATTATGTAAGGTTTTCACCCTAATTAAAGGACCTTAAGTCCTTCATCCCACCTCCCTCATCACCTTCATACACTGAGAGAAACCCTAATCGAGTTATTACCATCTGAGAGAGAGAGAGAGAGAGAGAGAGAGGCTAAGATTATATGTTCTAGTGCATTCTTGGAAGGAGTTTGAGGAGAAAAAGGCTTGGAACGAGAAGGAGCCCTTGGATCCAATATTCCTTCAGTGTTAGCTGCCATTTGGAGGTAAAAAGATATCACCTTGACCATTTGTTTGTTAGATCACTTCACTAGGGATTTTATGGCTATTTCCATCTTCTCTTTGAGTCCTTTAGTTGTTTGAGCATACCTTGAAGATGAGACTTCAGATCTAGATAGTATGAGGTCCCTTAGGCCAAAAGATTCAAGCTTTATCAAGCTATTATCCAACTTTCATGCATTAAACCCTTTATTGAGATTTGGGTTTGCAACCTTATCCCTAGATGCTATGCATAGACGTAAAGCTCGTACCTTTACGTGGTGTTTCAGACTTTGAAGGCTAGATCTAGAGTATGGGGTCTTAGTTCTGCTTTAAAATGCCTGAATGAGAGAATGGACTGCAAGTACTCGACGAGCTGGTGAGCCAACTCGCCGAGGTTGTTAGGGTTTTCCCTGATAGTTTGGACGCATTACAAACTCGGCGAGTTGGTGAGACAACTCGGCGAGTAGACTTGGATTTTCCTGATATTTAAGATAAATGAAGGAACTCAACGAGTCACATAAATGCACTCGTTGATTCGGGTCAACAGGGACTGTTGATTCGAGTGTTGACTTCCGTTGACTTTTAGGGGTTGGTCAAGTTATGGTGTAACATCCATAAAATTCAAGCCAATTTAAAACTTTTTAAAACATTCAAACACCAATAATTATTACAAATTTGTTTTGAAAATGTTTTCATGTCAGAGTATCCTCGCAATGAAATCATAAAAACATAAGGACGTTCACAATCACGCCTTCGCCTTCCCGCGATCATCAGAAGTACCTAAAACAAAATCAACAAGTGTAAGCCCGAAGCTTAGTGAGTTCCCCGAAAATACCAAGACCATACAATCATAATCATATCATATAAACAAACAACATGCATATAGAGTCTATAGCATGACTGGATCGCCCGCACTGGGCCTACACTCTATCTGGCCCACTTTCAGAACCTTCAGTATGTCTGGACCGCCCTCCTGGGCCTTCAACATGTATGGACCGTTCTCCAGGCCTTTGACCTAACTAACATACTCTGCCGGGCCTGCAGTCTATCTGGTCCACCCTGGGTATGTTGGCCTTCAGCACAAAGTAGATCCTCATCAACTCAACCCCTAAATCAAACAATCATATGCACATAAATATCATCTGCTAGCATATATAACAGTCAACCGATCTAACAAATCACTAATCATAGCAACATCCTATAACCAAGATATCGACCTAACCGGTCACTAAGCAAATCACCATCCTAACTACTAGGATGCACATCAATAAGAAATCATGCAATAAACCCGGATACAAATCCGAAAAGGGCTGGCATTGATGCCTTCGACCGTGTCAGTATAGTGATGACAACTCACCTTACAAGTAGCTCAGGATGATAAATGTCAAACTTCCCAAATGCAGCTCCAAACTCAATCATCTATATCCACCAACAATCCACTTCCGTAAATTCCCAAATTACTAAAATACCCCAAAAGTCAAGCTGGTCAACCCTTGGTCAAAGTCAAAGTCAATGGTCAAGGTTAATAGTCCATGTTGACCCAACTCGTCGAGTACAGCTCACGGACTCATCGAGTCATTCCATAACTCGAGAACCCATGAAAAACCCTAGTTGACTCGCTGAGTTTCTAGACAACTCATCGAGTCCATGCGGTCTTCAACTGTCGGGAAAACCCTAACTAACTCGTCGTGTCATCTCACTGACTCGTTGAGTCCATGTAGAAATTAACAACAACTAATCTTCATATAACTCGTCGATTTGACCATGCAACTCATCGAGTCCCTTCAGTCCTTTCTCATTCAGACGTTTTCAAGCTACCCCAAAGCTGCAGATTATAGATCTAGCTTACTAAGGCATGGTTTCCATGTAAAGTTGCAAATTTTACGTGCATGCAAGGTCTTAACGGCTTAAGACACCAAAAACCAAGTCTAGGATGAGTTTAAGGGCATGGTGGGAGGCCAATACAAGATACAGTTGATATCTTTATGAATTTGGGGCCTAGAGGAGTCCAGATCTAAGACTATGTCCTTGTGATAAGCTTAAACCCGAGAGTGGCTCCATTAAACTCCAAAAATGACCATAGATGTACATAAGAGAAGATCTAAGCATGAAAGGTTCAAGGTGCTAGCTTTTTACCTCATATTGGTTTCCAAAATGAAGTAGATGACAAATCTACGTCCTTCTTTTCGATCCAAGCTCCTCACTATTCAAATTCCCCTTCTAAAATCAACAAATAACACCTTTCAAGCTCTCAACAGACACAAAATGGGGTTTAGGACTCGATCTTGGATTTTATGATCTCAAGAGGGACGGTAAGAGAGGCAAAGGGAGGCTAATAACCCTTTAAATAGGGTGTAAAACCCTAGGAATTAGGGTTTCATTTTCTAGCTCCTACTCGTCGAGTTGGGGGTCCTCCAAATCGTCGAGTAAACCCCTTAAATTCATGCAGTCTGAATCATTTCTACACGATGAGTTTGGGAATCCAACTTGCCGAGTAGGTCTAGGAACATGACTATAAGCTTTAAATTTTTATACCTGGGAGTCGAGATGTTACATATGGATTTTGGAGACTATGGAGGGGTAAAATGGTCTTTCAACCTTTTTGAGAGTTAGAAAAGGGGCTAGCTTAACATCTTTAGAGTTTTTGTTATAAAGTGTTACTTAAAGATGATTATGATATGTAGGCGGAGTCTAGACCGATCGTTGAGTACGAGACCTACTTGCTTACGTACTAGGTGAGTCTTTTCACTATACTTACTTGAGTGGTAAAAATATGTGACCGTAGGGTCTTATTTGCATTATTGACCAGATGTTCATATGTACCTATACTGAGTTATGTTATATCATGCATTTTTCCTTTTTGATTTATGTTTTATGTTATTTATATGCCTTATTGAGTTAGGATTGGAGTGTCCAAACCGGAGATGTGAGACCAGAGGGTCTTCACTGAGATACCAGACTGGAGGGTGCTGTGAGACTGGAGGGACTTCACTGAGATATCGAACTGGAGTGTCCGACCCGAGCTGTGAGACCGAAGGGTCTTCACTGAGATACATGACCGGAGGGTCTTTATCGAGATATAGCAATGAGAGGATAATTATTTGTGTGTGATATTTTGGGGAACTCACTAAGCTTTGTGCTTATAGTGTTGTTGGAAATGTGTTTTAGGTACCTCTCAGGATCGTGGGAAGGCGCCAACTTGATTATACACACCAACTTGAGATTATGTTTAGAGGATTCTGGGATATTATCAAACATTTTGTTGTCCTGTGTTTTGAACAATTTATACATTTGGGTTTTGAGAAATGTGAGATTGTGTTTTATGTGGTTTTTAAAATTGAAAAAAAATTGTTTGAAAATTTGGAGTGTTACACAACCTCAACAGGATCAATGGTGGGACAAAATCAAAGTTTAAGGAAATATCCAATACCAAGCTTGGGGATATGACCAATACCAACCAACTCCACAGTTTCAAAAACCATATCCTCCACCTCCTCAACAAATTGAAATGTTAAGCATGTCCTTGGAAGAAATTGTGAAAAGCATTTCCACTACTACCCAAATCTTTTAGGAAACAACCAAAGCTAGCCTCAAAAGCTTAGAGCAACACATTGCCCAACTTACTCAATTTGTGAGTATATTGGAAACTTAAGGCAAACTACCATTGCAGGTTGAAGTGGACCCAAGGCATACCATTTCTGCTATCACCTTGAAAGATGAAGAAAACTTTGATGGCCCAAGACTACAATTAAAAGACATGGAAGAGGAAGCAGAAGTAAAAGTGGATAAGGTTGTCAAGGGAGAAGTAGAAATTAAGAATACTGACATGGAATTTGTAGAGGAGGTGTTGGAGATTGACAAAAAAAAGGTTAAGCCACCCACTACCAATGAGAAACTCCTTTCACCTGTAAACCAACCACAAGAGCCGAAAATGATAAATTTGTTGGACCCTTCAAAGGATATATACCCCAAGAAGGAAGACACCACCAACCGATCATAAAATCGACCACATTGTCAAAGAAGGAAGATTTGACCACCTTACTGGAAAAGTACAAAAAAGGGGTCAGCTAGATGATTGTAGTCGTTAAGGGTCTAAGTCCAACATGGTTCCCATGAAAAAAGAAAGTCAAGTACAAGATAAGAGTTCCATTAAAGGAGGTGGCAAAAATTTTACTAAGTTGGAGAGCCTCACATACTTAGATTGATGCATATTTAGGGGTCAAGTCGAGCCAAAGACATAAAATAAGGGTGGCTAACCGGGAGGCAACCTGGGGGTATTTTTGTCCTTTCATTTAGTACTTTTTAATCTTTGGTAAATTTCAAAATTTTAATGTTCTAAATGGTTTTAAACTTGTTTTGTCATGCCTAGAAAATGAATCTCCGGTTCCAAAAATATTTCACAAATAACTTGGGGAAGATGAAGAGAAGATTCTCAACATAATTGCTAGGCTCCAAGAACGATTTAGTAAATTATTTCCATATCTTTAATCATTCATATTTTGCTTAAAAGACAGTTGGTGTGAAGTTGTGACTGTTTTGGACCCATTCCCAACCCGAATACTATCCTCCCCCTCAACCTCAATAGGTTGTTCCGCCCTCTCTAAGCATTGGGGACGATGCTTATATTCAAGCTTGGGGAGTTGTGACAACTGGAAAATTTTTAGAACAAGCAAGGTCTAAATTTTAACCATGTACAAGTGAATTCACATCGTAACCTTGTTACAATAAATCATTATAGCCAAAAGGGCATCAACTGTTTAAGTAAATAAATACACTTTGAAAACCATGTGGTAATAAACCTTTAAAAGTCAATACAAGTCAAATAGATAAATCTAAAAGCATGAAAATATATATTACTTAAGGGATTTTGGTATTAGGAATCTAAAACTAAGGGTTTTCAATTTTATAGGACCGAAATCTCATAACCAAATCTTCATTGGACCGAAATCACCCTTCAAGAAATACATCAAGACCGAAAACACATATTATGGGACCACTAGGACGGAAATCACCCTTTCTTGGGTGATACCAAAACCGACATCAATATTGTGAGTGGGGTACAAGGTAATTTCGATCATGCCTTGACCGAAATTACATTTGGTTGGCCAAAATCACCAACAAGGTGGTCAGTTGGTGCCACTTGATTGGCAGAATTGTTTTCCCAATGAGATAATTACACCACCCAATGCACATGTCACTTCACCTTACCTCTTATTTCCCCTAAATTATCACACTTAAATGGACTTCAAACCTCATTCATAGTAAACATTTTTACCACATTTCTCTCAAATAATCAAACCCTTATATCCATACACTTCCCATAGACATATTCAAACATTTCAAGGGAAGATTACTTCAACTTATTCTTAGGAATCTAGGTAAGTATTCCTTATGTTTAATCTAGTGTTTAAAACAATTTCATGTTATTTCAATTAGTTTACACACATTACTATGTGTTTAAAACTCAAAGGATTCGAACCATCACGTAATCCAACTCGAAGATCATCGTTTTCACCTCATTATCTAGCCGTAAACACACATAAGGTGAGTTCATACCCCTAAATTTTTCAAGACATTTTCTATGTTTTAAGGGGGAATAAAAGTAACACACAAGAAAATTTATGTTAAAACGCAAACATTTAAATACATTTACTTACTATTTTTACGAAAGGTGATAAATACGTTAAACGACTTTACTACCAAACTAGTATACTCTTACATGCAAAGTTTTGATAAAAACATAAAGATATGAAAAACGAGTTCGAAACACCCAGTATTATTTTTAGAAAAATATATATTTTTTGGGTACAAATTTCTTACTACAATAAACTATATAAAGTATTGTTTACGAAACTTTATCACATTCATAACCCGTTAGGCAAAGGGAGTAATTATATAAAGTACATATATAATTGTTTTAAGCCATTCCTTAATTATCCTGGAAAATGGGGGTAATTACATATACAAACGTTTTCATTACAAAAACACGTACTCTCATTGAATAAATTTGTGAGACCTTGTCTTCATCGTACCTAATTGAGGTATACACGAAAGTCTTGTTTCATAACCGGAATCTCCCGTAAGAAAGCGTGATACTTGTGTATAGACCTATACGGAACTAATGATCCCAGAACCTAATTGTTAGCTACAGTTACACCGACAGGTTATGGGTGACAAATGTCATAAACACTTCGACGCCTGAAGAATGTCGCGACTGGTAATTCATTTGTAGCATGGTTATGAAAAATCACATGTGGAAACGACGATGCATTTATTACTTCACACGAAAACACATTTCTTCAAATGGTTGTATATATAAATAAAACTACATATTACTATTTTAAGTGTGTGGAAAGCACTCGTATATTTCGGTCTTGGAACACTTAAGACTACAACTCATTTTATGCAAAATATTGGATTTTCTAGAACAAATACTATTACTTACGAGCAAACGGCTTACAAATCATTTTATGGAAAACATTAGATTTCCTAGAAAGAAACACGATTACTTTATAAGGAAATGATTACAATTATTTATACAAACTCTTACGAACTCACCAACTTAATTATTCGAACTTTTTCAAAACAACTTTTATTCTCAGGGATCTAGTAAAACAGGTAACCACCAGCTTTTTAGGATGGGACGTTATGGCATCACACAATCCTTTTATTATTATAATGTAATTGATTTTAGAAACATGTAACGCTTACAAACGATGTAAGTTTGTCAATTATAATTATGATAGTTGTGTTTGCTTTAATCATTTATATTCAATTGTTATGATACAATACATGAAAGTCACCCACCCCCAGACGTTTCCGCCATCCTGGTTTGGGGGTTTGACAGATTGGTATCAGAGCATTGTTTATAGTGAACTACGTATATCAAACCATATAAGTACAATCATACTTACTAGTTCATTGTCATAAAAGTATAAGTACAATCATACTTACTAGTTCAGTGTTATAACAATAACAAAACAAAAAGTATTAAGATAAGTTGAACACTACAAGTAGGCCTCGGGGTATGTAATCATATCAAGGATATATATAGCTTGATCAACTATGTTTATCTGGTATGTGACTAACGTATGTTGAGGAATGGTCGTAGTGAATAACGAGTCTAAAACTTCCCAACAAACCATACAAAGAACCTTTAACATACAAATTTAAAATACTATAGGAGTATTTTATGATACTATAAAACCACACCCTTAGATTCTTATCATACCTCTTACCCCTATTCTCGCATAGACTCTATGGTAGGATTTCATGTAACCGGAGATCCTTATTTCCCCAACTAGGGAAATGGTGGATGGATTGAAGCAGATCGCAAGGTAGATCCTGAGAAAGAGCTCAGAGGAAGAAGAGGATGAAGAAGAAGTCGAGAAAGACACCGACTCAAAACCCAAAGTTTACAATCCACCTCACGTCGTCCAAAACCCCAGACGAAACTTATAGGGCCCAACACCCCGATGGGCAGTCGATTTGAAAATATGGAGCCAAGATCAGCACCATCGCCCACCCAATGGTATGGAACGAGGTTTCTACAACCTCGATGGAGGGGGTTCAGCAGACAGGGCTCTCCATATCATGGTTCATCACATCGCCCGCCATGATGAACAAGCAAGGGCATCCGCCAACCAGATGATGGAGGTTGGTGCTACCACTGAAGTTACTTCAGTTCATATTCACCGTCTGGATGAAGATCATGATCAAGTATGGGATTTCACTGAGGCCCTTCAGAAGGAAGTTACTGTAACTCAAGCTGAGATGAGAGAACTGTGGGAAAATCAGGCCATAATGGAAAGGCAAGCTACTAAGGCTGAGCCCCGAGTGAAGGAGATGCAGACCTTTATGAGTTCATTCTAGAGCTTACATGATACCATGCACCACGAGTAGTTCTTATACTACTCATGTTTTGTTATAGATTAGGTATTTTTGAGTAAATGTCAATGCTACTCTTTCCTGTATGTAGGTTCGACCATACGAATAAGTGATTACACTATTCAAGTAGTCGATATGCTGTCAAAATTTTCCTTTACATTGATGTATTGTAGGCCTACTTAAAAGGTCAAATTTGTGGCCTGCATGTTAACCGATGGGGCCCTCTCCTAGTGGAACGGCCAGGTCAAATCGCTAACACTCCCCGTGGCCAAAACTTTGGAACCTCCCAATGGAGGGTTCCGATATAACAATTTATACCACCAGGTTTAGTGATTTGGTGGGGCATTGTCCTAGGATGGTCACCCTGGAAAGCAAAAAGGTGGAGTGTTACATCTGGGGACTATCCCCCAAGATTAAAGGAAACTTGGTAGCTTCAAACCCCTCCACTTTTTATAGTGCCAAACGCGTGGCACGAACGCTTGTGGATCATGGAGTCTGCTAAGGCTTTATGATGGCCATTCCCCAAAAAGAAAAAGAGCGTGACAACAAAACAAGACCCATGAACAAGGGAAAAGGAAAATCAACACAAGAACCCACCAAGAGACAACAAATAGTGGCAGCCCACACCGTCACTGTCCGGACCGCCCTAACAGCAACAAAACAATATGCTGGAACCCTAACCAAATGCAACAAGTGAAACATCCACCATGTTGGATCTTGTCGGGAAATGCATTGCACAAATTACAACATGAAAGGACACACTGTTCGTTTCTCTATAAGGAAACAACCCCACAGACCGTCCCGACCACAAAGAACTCTACCCATGTCAATCACAGTGGATTTTGGGCCGAGCAGAACTTGCACTTGAATAGCACCGAGAACAATGCCCATGTCAATTGCAGTGGCTCATTAGGGCTTAGGGTCTTCCCCAGAGTGTTCCACTAACGAACAACTCCACCCCTGAACTGACGTACTGCGAAAGTGGTCTGCAATTTGCCTCTATAGCCACACTTCATGAAGGCTAGCTCTATTTCTGAGATCCAATCCATGACTCCAATCGGATGCTCCTTCTTAGTGAAGGTCCATGGTTTGCAAGTCAAAAAGTATTTGTACTTGAATCCAAGTCCATCATTCCCTCCATCGTGGTTATTTTGTCTAACTATCGGTGGGTTGTCTTGGCCAATGATCCCATTGAAGTTACCTCCTTCTGACTGCCCTCCATTCACTTCGGGATCTTCCACTTGAATTGATAGTTCTTCAAGATTCTGCCTAAGTAGACATCTCGTTTCTTCCATCTGACGATCCAACATTGTTTGAATCATTATTTGTACACCAACCATTGTCATTGGCTCAGGTGCTGCTGCAGCAACAACTACTTGTCCAATCACAGGTGGTTGATTCCTGTTTTCGTTCACGTTTCCAACTCCACTTATGGTTCTTACCATATTTGATCTACATACCAAATAAGGTAAATTTAGATCCTCAATCACGATAGATAATTAAATCATCCTTATTAATCCGAAATGTTTACATGCCAGTTCTAATATCGTAGTCATAAACTTAGAATCTTAAACACATAAGGTGTCCAGATCCTGTTGGCAACAAACTGTAGATCTGAAAAAATAATATCATATATGGCAAACATATAACATTTAGCACATAAAAGCATTTTAGGCAACTTTCCTAAAATAAACTAATGCTCGTGTCTGAAATATAACAGACACTCATCTCATTATCTTTACTTAGCATTCTAAGTTTAAGTTTAGAAATCCTACAAATTCCTAGTTCGCTTAAACTAATACTCTGATACCAACTGTGACATCCCCAAATTCACGGCCAGAAAAGACCGGTTTAATTTATGCTTTTTAAAATAATTTCAAAGTAAATCCATTGATTTAAAAGAGTTGCGGCATTTATCCCCAAAACAATACATGATAAAAAAAGGTTTATCAAAGCATTTCTTAAAGAAATTTATTTTCATTATTTATCGAAACTCGGGATGTCATGTTCCGATACAGACACAAAACCATAAATAATAAAACATAGAACTTACACAGTTACATACAACTACTGGTTTATAAGCAAAAATATCTTCACGGGTTCACCAACTTATGCTCTCGCGCCAGTACATATAATACAAAGAAACTGAGTGGGTCAGGCTTGGGAGCCTGGTGAGCATATAGGATTTTCAACCCACAATAAATAATTATAATTAATTTCACCAACCAACAATAAACCGATTACCCATTCCCGTTATCCTCACTTTACGTCCCTAAAACAACAACTATCACGAGGGACCTAGTCTAGGAATTTTCATCAGGACGAACACTACTGCAAAGGAGTTTCCTCAATAATAGATGTCCTAAATGGAACCATGAAGGGGATAGAATACAACAAATGAACACCCAAGTTCACTATACCTATAGGTTATGAGCCTGTCGGCGTTCCACTGAACTGTCTAGAAAAGTCTGTGGTCGTCATCCATATTCTGCTGGACAACTAGATCACAATTACATTGAGGCCTATCATCATTTTTATTTCATCACACATCACTATCTACTCATGTTCTACCCAACATATTTGTAGATCAAAATATAAATATATATATACAACATAAAACATGTATAAAACATTCAACCAATACTCATTTCCAATAACACATAACATATAAACACATAGTACATATTTTATGGAAATACTTCGTATTTATGTGTTAGAAGAAAGTAACTACACACTCACTTTATCGGACAACAGTACGACTCTTCAAGTAGTAATTCCTCAATGAAACCGGGAGACCTTCACAAAAACTGGGCTTCTCGCGGGCAGAGTTTCGGCTCGGGAACTCTGTTTCTCGGGATCTTCGGGGCTTTGGGACTCGCTTCGAGTCTCGGGATTATACCGGGGCATCGGGGGTATAACTTGCACATAAAACGAGGCAATATGGGTGAGAGAGAAGAAATTGAGCAACCAAATTCGGCGGGCATTGTGATGTATTTATATGGTTGGAGTTGGTCTCGAACGCATGGCGTTCCCTTCGAACGCGGCGCGTAGGACTAGGGTTCCGATCCTATCCCTTACTCGTTGAGTCAGCATCGACGTGGCCAATCCGGAGGCAAGTAATGAATGCGGGGCGTTCCCTTATTGAACGTGGGGCGTTCCCCCTTTGAGATGCGTGCCTCGAACTTTAGAAAATCATAACTTTCGCATACGATCTCCGACTTCGACGTTCTTTATATTCACGCGTTGGTGAGATTATGCTCTACAACTCTCGTTTAGACTCAGTCGGCTAATTTTGAATTTATTTTTATTATATTATCTTTAGTAGGTTGGGACAGGAAAACTTCAATAGAAATTCATAACTTCATCATCTGACGTCCGTTTTCCTCTATCTTTTTACTGTTACACTACTATCGACGAGATCTTCGATTCTCGTTTAGATTGTTTCGGCAAGAAATCACTCGATCTCAAATCCGAACTTCGGGCTGCATACTGCGAAACTGAAACTTAGAAAAATCATAACTTCCTCATACAAAGTCAGATTTGGACGTTCTTTTTATGCACGCTCTCGGTTTAACGAACTCTATGAGTTTTGTTTAGATCACAAATGCTAAATATCGTTGTAACATAAATTCACTGTTTACGTCGTGTAGTGTCGTACCGGTTCTGTCGCGAAACTTCGACAGATCATAACTTCTTCGCTATATCTTGGATTTCAACATTCTTTAAATATTCAGAATCCTCATCATGACCAATATGTCTTCATGTATCGATATAAGTTTTATCTAACATTTTATTTTTACACTTATTTTTATTCTTAATTCAATTAAGCCACACAATTATGTGTGAAACACATAATACTCGAATAATACATTCTTATTATTTCGAAATGCGTTACAAAGGTTAACCTAGACTATTCGTCGACATTAATGCCTAGCCCAGAAACACGGACGTTACAATTCTCTCCACCTTAGGATGATTCCATCCCCGGAATCACACATCAACAAACAAATGCGGATAGCGATTCATCATGTCACTCTCTGTCTCCTAGGTGATATTTGGTCCATTCGTATGTTTCCAATGACAAGCGATAACTTGACCATCTTGCGTCTCCATTTCTTAGTCTTTCGGTTAACGATTTCCTCTGGTTCTTCAATTAACCTCTTGTTCTCATTAAGTCTTAATTCCAAAAGTGGAATCATGTTGGGAACTTCTCCTGTGAATTTCCTCAAGTAACACACATGAAAAGTGTTATGAATACCATTCAGTTCTTCGGGTAATTCGAGCTTGTAAGATTGGTTCCCAATCCTCTAAATAATTTTAAACGGTCCAACAAACCTTGGACTTAACTTTCCCCTTTTACCAAATCTTATAACTCCCTTCCACGCTGAGACTTTAAGCAAAACCGAATCTCCAACTTCAAAATTCATCAGTCTTCTTTTCTTTTCAACATAGCTCTTCTGACGATCCTGAGCTGCTAACATTCTCTCCCTAAATATTTTCAACTTTTCAGCAGTTTGATGGACTATCTCCGGTCCCATAAACTGCTTTTTTGTAGCCTCAAGCCAACAAGACGACATACGAAATTTTTGTCCGTACATAGCTTGATAAGGTGCCATCTTTATGCTCGAGTGGAAAGTATTATTGTAGGAAAATTCTACCAAAGGAAAATGTTCATCTCAGTTGCCTTGGAATTCCAGGGTATATGCTCTCAGTATATCTTCAAGTGTTTCTATCGTTCGTACGCTCTGACCATCGGTCTGTGGATGGTAAGTTGTACTCAAATACAACTTGGTACCCAATTCCTCTTGTAGACTTCTCCAAAATCGCAAGGTGAAACGACTATCACGATTCGATACAATCGTTAATGGAACACCTTGAAGCCTCACAATTTCCTTCACGTAAGAATTTGCAAGCTTATCCATAGACCACTTCTCATTGGTTGCTATGAAATGTGCACTCTTAGTGAAGCGATCAACAACCACCCAAATCATGTCGTGACCGTTCTTTGTTCTGGGCAGTTTAGTGACAAAATCAATAGCAATATTTTCCCATTTACCCATAAGTACATGTAAAGAATCTAAACTACCATATGGTTTCTGATGTTGTGCCTTAAACCTAGCACATGTCACACACTCCGCCATGTACCTTGCAATATCAAGCTTCTTCGTCGGCCACTAGTAATTGGGTTTTAGGTCCCTATACATTTTAGTGCTGCCAGGATGAATTGTGTACAAGGTTTTGTGGGCTTCTTCCATCAGAAGATCTCTTATTCCTCCTAACTTAGGTAACCAAATACGATCTTGGAATACCTTCAGTCCATGACCGTTTGTACCAAACACTAACGTTTTGCCCAAACGTTTCTCCTTTCGGTCATTCTTTTCAGAAGCTTCCTCTTGAGCTTTCTTTATACTCTCCATAATTATTGAGACAACTTCTATTCTCAACACTCTTGGCCTTTTTCTTTCAAGATTGACTTTCCGACAGAGAGCATTAGCGACAACATTTGCTTTATCGGGATGGTAAAGTATCTCATAGTCGTAGTCCTTAAGTAGTTCTAGCCAGCATCACTACCTCATATTCAATTCTTTTTGACTACATATATATTAGAGACTCTTATGACCAGTGAAAAGTTTGCACTTCGTGCCATAAAGGTAATGCCTCCATATATTCAGAGCAAAAACTACCGTTGCCAACTCCAAATCATGAGTGGGGTAATTCTTTTCATGCTCCTTCAATTGTCGAGACACATATGATATCACCTTTTCTCTTTGGGTCAAAACACAACCCAAACCAACCCCAAACGCATCGCCATAGACAGCGAAGTCTTCAACTCTATCGGGTAGAGAAAGAATCGGTGCTTCAAATAGCTTCTTCGTTAGTAACATGAATGATTCTTTGTTCTTATCACTCCAAGCAAAAGTTGCTCCTTTGTGGGTCAAAGCTGTTAGTGGAGTAGCGATCGAAGAAAAGCCTTGGATAATCCTTTGGTAATATCTGGCTAATCCCAGTAAGCTTCGGATCTCCGTGGGACTTTTCGGTTATTCCTACTTCATCACAACTTCAATCTTTGTTGGATCAACCATTATCCTTTCTTGGTTAACCACGTGACCTAAGAATTGGACTTCTTTAATAGAAAAATCACATTTGGAGAACTTTGCATATAGCTTCTCCCTCTTCAAGACTTCTAACACTTCTCGCAAGTGTCTGCCATGCTCCTCTTGGTTTTTCAAGTAAATTAGAATGTTATCTAAGAGCACTGTCACAAATTTATCAAGGAACGGTTTACAAACTCTATTAGTTAAATCCATGAATGCTGCCGGAGCTTTGGTTAGTCCAAATGACATAACCAAAAACTCGTAGTGTCTACATCGTGTTCTGAATGCAGTCTTCTAGATATCCTGCTCTCTCACCTTCAGCTGATAATATCCTGAACTTAGGTCAATTTTTGAAAAATAACTTGAACCTTGTAGTTGATCGAACAGGTCGTCAATCCTCGGCAACGTATATCTATTCTTTATTGTTGCCTTGTTCAGCTCTCTGTAATTGATGCACCTTTTCATACTTCCATCTTTATTTTTCACAAATAACACTGGAGCTCCCCAGGGTGATGAAATAGGTCTAATGAAACCATTGTCCAACAACTCCTGAAGTTGTATCATCATCTCCTTCATCTCCGGTGGTGCTAGTCTGTAAGGTGCGTTTGCTATCGACGTGCTTCCTGGTAATAAGTCTATTCTTAACTCCACTTTTCTATCCGAAGATAAACCAGGAAGATCTTCGGGAAATACTTCCGGATAATCACACACCACTGGAATACTCTGCACCTCCTTTTTCTCCTTCTTTGCATCTATCACAAATGCCAAATATGATGTACATCCTTTGGCCAAACACTTTCTGGCTTTCATTAGCGAAATGATTCCATAATTTACTCTGCGTTTGTCCCCATTCACCATAAATGACTCCTTCCCTAGTGGGTTTACTTTTACTATATTCTTCTTGAATAATATATCGACGTCATTAGCGTTAAGCCAATCCATTCCCAGCACGATGTCGAAACCATTCAGCTCAATAAGTAATAACTCCTCATAGAACTTATTCCCATTCAAATCAATGAGGATGTTTTTCATAAGATGGCTAACATGTATAAACTTGCCACTAGCAACCTCGACTAATAAAGCATTATCTAGTCTATCGATAGACAAAGCTAGTTTTCTACCAAATTCATGCGAAATAAAGGAGTTGTTGGCTCTTGAATCAAATAATATTTAGGCATGCAATTCGTTTACGAGAAAAGTACCTGAAGTGACATCAGCTTCTTCTTTAGTAGCTTCTAGTGTCATCTGGAAGGATATTGCTTTCGGCTTTTGGGGAATATTGGGTCTAGTTGCCTCCTTCTTCTTCGGACAGTCTTTCAAAATTTGACCGTCTTCGCTACATCCAAAACACACTCTCTTGTTGGACAGACACTTGTTGGCGTAATGCCCCGTCTTTCCACACTTGTAGCAAGTCACTTCCTCACTACATTTCCCATAATGCTTTTTCTTGCATTTTCACACCATTTGGATTCGCCCCCTTTTCCTCCTCCAAACATTTTCGAATCAGACTTCAAAATCTTCATTTCTTGCTGGAACCTGAAGTTCCTTCAAACTTTCTCTTTTCACCAACTTCAACTTTACTGGCGGTTCTTCCCTTGATCACATCCTCAACAGACTTGGCAGCCCAAATAGCTACCTCCAGAGTATGTGAGTGACGTACTGGCACCGCATACTCCCATGGGAGTCCCTTTCCATATCGATAAAATTTCGTCAACTCGTCTGGAACAATGCGAAAAGCGAGCTGCATTTTGTTGGTGAAGGCGTTAGTGTAATCGTCAACTGACATGCTGCCTTTTGTCAACGTCAGAAACTTGTTCTCCAACTCCAGTAGATTTTGGGCCGAGCAGAACTTGCGCTTGAACTGCACCAAGAAATCTGCCCATGTCAATTACAGTGGCTCATTAGTGCTTAGGATCTTCCACAGAGTGTTCCACTAACGAACAGCTCCACCGCTGAACTGATGTACTTCAAAAGTGGTTTGCAATTTGCCTCTGCAGCCACACGTCATGAAGGCTAGCTCCATTTTTGAGATCCAATCCATGACTCCAATCGGATGCTCCTTCTTAGTGAAGGTCCATGGTTTGCAAGTCAAAAAGTATTTGTACTTGCATCCAAGTTCATCATTCCCTCCATCATGGTTATTTTGTCTAACTATCGGTGAGTTGTCTTGGCCAATGATCCTACTAAAGTTACCTCCCTCTGACAGCCCTCCATTCACTTCGGGATCTTCCACTTGAAATGACAGTTCTTCACGATTCTGCCTAAGCAGACGTCTTGTTTCTTCTATATGATGATCCAACATTGTTTGAATCATCATTTGTACACCAACCATTGTCATTGGCTCAGGTGCTGCTGCAGCAACAGCTACTTGTTCAATCACAGGTCGTTGATTCCTATTTTCGTTCACGTTTTCAACTCCACTTCTGGTTCTTACCATTTTTGATCTACACACCATATAAGGTGAATTTAGATCCTCAATCACGATAGATAATTAAATCATCCTTATCACTCCGAAATGTTTACATGCCAGTTCTAATATCGTAGTCATACACTTAGAATGTTAAACACATAAGGTCTCCAGATCCGGTTGGCAACAAACCGTAGATCTGAAAAAATAATATCATATATGGCAAACATATAA
Source organism: Lactuca saligna (assembly GCF_052625555.1). NCBI lineage: Eukaryota > Viridiplantae > Streptophyta > Magnoliopsida > Asterales > Asteraceae > Lactuca > Lactuca saligna. The sequence goes on along the minus strand of NC_136419.1, from coordinate 190,606,160 downwards.
CATTTAGCACACAAAAGCATTTTGGGCAACTTTCCTAAAATAAACTAATGCTCGTGTCTGAAATATAATAGACACTCATCTCACGATCTTTACTTAGCATTCTAAGTTTAAGTTTAGAAACACTACTAGAAAAAAGGCCTTTTACGACGCTCATTGCGCGTCGTAAAATGCTCAGATGACGCGCAAATGCGCGTCAAGGAAGGCCCTGTCATAAAGAGAGACGACGTGCATTTACGATGCGCGGTTATGACACGCAATGCGTATCAAGGAAGGCCCTCTCATAAAGGAAGACGACACGCATTTGTGAGTCGTAACCTTACGACGTGCGTGTTTATGACACACAATGCGTATCAAGGAAGCACCAGTCAAGAAAGTCCATGTCATAAATGAAGACGACACACATATTTGCGTATCGTAATTTTAATTTTTTTTAAAATATATTTATATATTTATTAATTTATAAATTAAATAATACATTAAAAATCTCATAATACAAAATAAAATACCATAAATAACAAAGATAATTCATTTCACTAATATGTCAAATACAAATAATTATTCCAATAGTAAGTAAATGTAACACATTGCTAATATTTCATAATATTTATTATAGAAAACAAAACATGTACAACATTAAAAAAAACCATGACTAAATTCTCATTTGACAATCTCATTTGATAATTTCCTTTCTAAAAAGAATAACCTGATGCAGGAACTTTGAAAGGCTTCAGGGTGACAATTTGGTTGGAAGCTGTGATTTATAATACAAAATAAAATACCATAAATAACAAAGATAATTCATTTCACTAATATGTCAAATACAAATAATTATTCCAATAGTAAGTAAATGTAACACATTGCTAATATTTCATAATATTTATTATAGAAAACAAAACATGTACAACATTAAAAAAAACCATGACTAAATTCTCATTTGACAATTTCCTTTCTAAAAAGAATAACCTGATGCAGGAACTTTGAAAGGCTTCAGGGTGACAATTTGGTTGAAAGCTGTGATTTATAAAATGACCCAAGTTTCATTTAGCACAAGCATCTATAACCTAAAAATAAAACAATAAAAAAGAAACCATGTGAATAGACCTTTATGATAGGAATCACAACTACCAGTAGTTCTATTTTCAGTTTTTTATTGAGGAACAGAAAAGCATGAGTGTAGACCTTTATGACTGGGCATGGAGCAGTTCATGGCGTAGTGTTGATGCTACATCTAAATGATCATAAATGTTACACATCAGTAAAACTGATTGGAGAGATTTGATGTAAAAAGATTAAATTTATGCACCCATAACCTGATGTTGATGACCAAAAGCAATGGAATCAGCAAACCAAACAGATGACTCGTTTTGCAAATCTCTCCCAAAATATGCACTTGCTCTTTCAACATATGGGAGTCTATCTCTCTCCCTGATGGATAATCAGTTAGCATCTTTTCCCCTTTCTGGCCATACTTTTGGGTAGCTACAGGGTAGTCCCCGGATGTGAATTTTGGTGAGTCTTGCATGGTTGAACCATAGCCACTTGTCCCTTGTAACATAGAAGGTCCAACTCCTTTGCTACTTGTAGCTGGATCCTAAAAAGATGACATTAAAATTTACTGAAGCATAATCTAATTCAACATTCTTAACTAACAATTTGATTCTTGAACTAAATAAATAATCATGAAAAAGAATTGAAGGTTAATGTAGTAAAAGGATAGGAAAAGGGTAAAGCTGGCATACATGATAGAAAGTCATCACACCACCCACCTTATCAATCATAAAAATTAACTTCCAAATTAATTAAAATATATAAGTTTTTTTTTAATACATGCAGTGATATTCAGAGTCTTTCTCAGCTTTCTCCTTATGCAACAGGTGTAGCAGCAACATGATAATATCAAAGAATAAGCCATATGTCATTTTTACTCATGTTATGTTATGTAAATACTAAATAAAATGTTAAAAGAACCTTACTCATGTGTCTGTTTGTGGCCACAAATGCAATCTTTGAAAATGTCCCACAGGTAAAGCTTTCGAAATATAAACAACCATTTCATGTAATGCACCCTTATCAAATTCTCTTGTCTACTTTATGTTTTGGTTTTATGTCTATTTTCGAAATAAATTTATTCAGATAGAAAAGTCAAATTTTCAAGTCAAGGCAACCCAATACAAAAAACTTAAGAATAAGAGTAAAGTAGCCAATATTGTAGCATGTTGGATCACCTTTTTCAGCAATCGTCATCCAAAAATCTGGTCCTCATGGATATTATGATGTGAGAAATGACCAAGTTCAAGTCAAAGTCCAACAAACTATACTTTTACTATTCAATATAAATGATCCTATCATAACATAACAATCATGTTTGAGTTAACAGATATGGGAAAATAGGAAATAAAATACAATACCTGAACCCGATGCTGGGCTTTAACTGTGGGTGGGCCCACTCTTATCAAGAAGATACCCAACTTCTAAAAACTCTAATAGAGATTCCGTTTGAGGATTACAAATATACCCTGGGTTTTAACAAAATATATATATTTCTTTATTTATTTTAGGAAAGAAAAAAATATGTTGTAAATATAAAAATATACTTGAAAAGGAATGATTAGCGACAGTTTGAGAAGAATTGTAACAAGGAACAGTGCGAACAAACTCAAAAGGTTTATTACTCCCTCTGGATTCCGGTGGAATCGGAATTCGAGATTCCATTTCATGCCGTGTTTGGTTGACAATTTGGACTCAATTCAACTTTTCCAGATTTCTTGAAATTCCATGTTTGATAATACAGCTAAGAATGTAGTCGTGGATTCCGTCAGAATTGGAATTCCATATTCCATTTTGAAAAAACGGATAAATTCAATTCATTCAAATTTCATATTTAATGGACTTCAACCATTCGTGGGGGTGAGTGGAAGGAATTCAGTTTTATTCTTTCTTTTTTATTAAATGACGAAATACCATTGTAATATGTTCAAAAAGAGAGTGAACCTTTGATAGTGCAAAGAGTTAAGAGTGCATGCCATTTTTAATCACGGTTGAAATTTGGTTGAAATCTTTCCATTAAAGAAACAAAACACCAAAAAGCTTCTGATTCATCTTGCATGATGAATAAGATTAGAGAGAGGAGATCACTCATGCCCTGTGAGAAAAAAGAAATTATTTATTTCAAATATTAGCAAAATATTGTGTTTATAGTTTAAGAAAAACAAATAAAAATTAACGATCAAAGTTTGGTTCTGTTGCAAGGCTGGGTGTTAAAAAAACATTTATAAAACGTCTGTTAAGTCTAAGTAGAATGACTATTTTGCCATTATCTTCATCTTCTCAATCCCCTTCATCTTAGTTTAATTTTTGGGTTTTGGTCTGGTTGGAGTTTAAGATGGAGAATGAGGAATTTATAGGGTTAGAGGATGAAGGAGAAAAACACAGGGGCAAAATAGTCATTTTACTTGGACTTCACGGACATTTTTAACACCATGGATAAATGTTGCAACAAAACTGAACTTTATCGACCACTTGTGCAACAAATAAAAATTCTTAATGAAAACCATAACTTTATATAACCGATATTTTATCTTAATGAAAACTATACCTGATTCATATAAACAAACCTGTTACAAACATGCTATAATTGGTATTTTACTTGTGCAACAAATAAAAATTCTAAATGAAAACCATAACTTTGCAGGTCACTATGGTTCGTGGTTAATATTAGTTAGTTGTTTCTCATTCATTAATAGTTTAAAATATGCTATAATTGGTATTTTTGAAGGGAGTTGTGCTGGTAAAAAGTTTAGCTGCTAAAGAACCTTCTGCACTTGGTCTGGATACTTATTACAAGCAATATTATCTCTGCTTGGCTGTTGCTGCTGCAACAACTATCAAGTGCTACCATTTGTTTATTGAAATATATATATATATATATATATATATATATATATATATATATATATATATATATATATATATATATATATATATATATATATGATTCATCATTTACATTCTTTTTTGGTGACAACAGATAGGATTCTAATCCTCCAAAATATTTGAGAAGCTAAATGAGGCTGTAAGTGTCTACCAAATAAGAATTTGTTAACTGTTTTGTCAAACACAGGATTGAAGTAGAGAAAGGAATATTCAACGAATAAAGTTATCACCCATAACCCATTTTCCCCTGACCAGAAAAAAAACTAAATAAAACTGCGACGACTGTTTTTTTTATAGAAAACTAAGTCCACAGGGGCATTTTTGGCCAAAATCTACAGTAATATTCAAGCTATATAACAAAAATATAATGACCAGACAAAAGAAACCCAAGAAAGTTATTACAGAAAATTAAGTCTACAGGGGCATTTTTGGCATTTGTCCTTGAAATTAACGATTTGGAAAGTGCAACAATATTTACAAACTATTTCATTAACCTCATGACCTGTTGTGATTACAGTATTAAATCAACACCAGATGAGATTGCAGGCGAGAATAAGAAAAAAAAAAAATTACCTCTTTCTTTATATTTTCCAAAAATGGAACTTACAGATAGCATGAAAAGGATGAAACTTACAGCCAAAACAAGAAAAGGGATAACATATAGCATGACAACCATTACTCCAGAAAGCCCAAGGAACATCTGGAGTATAAGGACATTTAATGATTAAAGTTTGAATGGTGATTATCTTAAAAATACTATTAACTAAATGCTTTGCTAGATTATTATAATACCTTGGACGAAATATAAAATGAAGTGAAGCGAGGAGTGTCCCCCAATGCCAAGGATATATAAGCAGACATCACAAGGTAGCTTATCTGAAAAATAAGCAGAAATATAAACCATGTACTCTCACATGAAATTAGATCCATCAAACTAAAACACCATCAAAATTTCCCACATGGTGGACAAAGATCAAACACACACACAAAAGAACACAAAATAAGCTCTACCAAAATTGTTATAGTATCTGTAATACTTTCTCTTTTCAAAAGCGGCATTTTCACAAACACATTGTGGGCAAAATTTCACCAAGAAAGGAAACCAAATTAATTTCAAACTGCATCATCACAGTACCATTTATTCATTCTAGAAAAACTGACATACAACAAGATGAAACGTAGATTGACATGAATTCTAAAGCAAATCATATAACATACATAAACCATTATCAACAGAGAATGAAAGTGGTAGTGAGCAACGACCGAGAGTCACTAGACTACGATTCAGAAGTCGTGATTTAGAACCCTAAATTGGAAACACAAAAACCCCAAATCTTTATAGAAACAATTAACAAAAGAGTTCAATACTAGAAAAAAATAAATAGAATACAATTGTTTACCAAAATAGAGTACGGGATAGCATCCCGTATTATGTTGTACGCACTTATATCTGGCCTATGAATGCTTTGACGTCTTCCCTTAATAGCTGGTGTGTGATGAGTCGAATAGAGTTCTTGTATGCCAAAACCCTAGATGGATGTGAGATTGAAGAAGAAAAGCGTATGTGGGGGAAGTGTTTTTGAAGCTCTCGATGAAAATCACGATTATATGTAAGGGGGAAATAAAAGCCCTAGTTGTTGGTCGCCATTATGTGATCTTCAGAAATGAACGCGAGTTTTTAAGAAAAAATTATAGAAACGATTATATGAGTTGTCGAGGTGTATAGCAGAGATGGTATCGTGAATAGGGTCTGCAGAGAGAAGGGAATAAGAGAATGAAGGGAGATCTAGAAGCGGGTACTTAAAAATTTTAGAATTTTAAGAGGATTTCATTTCCCCCTTTTAAAAAGCGCGTTTTGAGTAAAAATCATAAAGCAACATTCACAGAGGACGCACATTTTAAATAAAGTGCCCTCCGTGTTTTTATTTTTTTTACATGAGACACTAATTTAAGGGCACGCAATAATCCGCGACCTAAATCCTTAATTTTTTTAAAGAGATGACACTTTTTTAATGTCACTCACTTTTGCGTAACATGAATCAATGAGTGTCGTGGTTTGCGCGTCGTAAAAGGGTCTTTTTCTTGTAGTGAAATCCTACAAATTCCTAGTTCGCTTAAACTAATACTCTGATACCAACTGTGGCATCCCTAAATTTACGGCCAGAAAAGACCGGTTTAATTTATGCTTTTTAAAGTAATTTCAGAGTAAATCCATTGATTTAAAAGGGTTGTGGCATTTGTCCCCAAAACAATACATGATAAAACAAGGTTTATCAAAGTATTTCTTAAAGAAATGTATTTTCATTATTTATCAAAACTCGGGATGTCATGTTCCGATATAGACACAAAACCATAAATAATAAAACATAGACCTTACATAGTTACATACAACTACTGGTCTATAAGCAAATATTTCTTCACGGGTTCACCAACTTATGCTCTCGCGCCACTACCTATAATACAAAGAAACTGAGTGGGTCAGGCTTGGGAGCCTAGTGAGCATATAGGGTTTTCAACCCACAATAAATAAATATAACTAATTTCACCAACCTACAGTAACCCGCTTACCCATTCCCGTTATCCTCACTTTACGTCCCTAAAACAACAACTATCACGAGGGACCTAGACTAGGAATTTTCATCGGGACGAACACTACTGCAAAGGAGTTTCCTCAAGAATAGACGTCCTAAATGCAACCATGATGGGGATAGAATAAAGCAAATGAACACCCAAATTCACTACACCTACAAGTTATGAGTCTATCAGCGTTCCACTAAACTGTCTAGAAAAGTCCGTGGTCGTCATCCATATTCTGCTGGATAACTAGATCACAATCACATCAAGACCTCTCATCATTTTTATTTCATCACACATCACTATCTACCCATGTTCTACCCAACCTCTTTGTAGATAAATATATATATATATATATATATATATATATATATATATATATATATATATATATATAGACACCATAAACCATGTATAAGACATTCAACCAATACTCATTTCAAATAACACATAAAATATAAAAAAATAGCACATATTTTATGGAAATACTTCGTATTTATGTGTTAGAAGAAAGTAACTACACACTCATTTGATAAGATAATTATCGGACAACACTACGACTCTTCAAGTAGTAATTCTTCGATGAAACCGGGAGACCTTCACAAAAACTGGTCTTCTCGCGGGAAAAGTTTCGGCTTGGGAACTCTATTTCTCGGGATCTTCGGGGCTTTGTGACTCGTTTTGGGTCTCGGGATGATATCAGGGAATTGGGCAACCAAAATTTGGCTGGCTTTGTGATCTATTTATACGGTTGGAGTTGGTCTCAAACGCAGGGCGTTCCCTGAGTGCTGGGCGTTCCCTTCGAACACGTAGGAGCGGGGTTCCGATCCTATCCCTTACCCATTGAGTCAGCATCGATGTGGCCAATCCGAAGCCAAGTAATGAACGTGGGGCGTTCTCCAATTCAACGTGGGGCATTCCCCTTTTGGGATGCATGTCTTGAAATTCAGAAAATCAGAACTCTTGCATACGATCTCCGTTTTCGACGTTCATTATATCCACGTGTAGGTGAGATTATGCTTTACAACTCTCGTTTAGTCTTCGTCGACTAATTTTGATTTATTTTTATTATATTATTTTTACTAGGTCGGGATAGGAAAACTCCGGTAGAAACTCATAACTTCTTCATCTGACGTGCGTTTTCGTCTGTCTTTTTACCGTTGCACTACTATCGATGAGAACTTCGATTCTAGTTTATATTGTTTCAGCTAGAAATCACTTGATCTCAAATCCGAACTTCGGGCTGCATACTGCTAAGCTGAAACTTAGAAAAATCATAACTTCCTTATACGAAGTCATATTTGGATGTTCTTTTTATGCACGCTCTCGGTTTAATGAACTCTAGGACTTTCGTTTAGATCACTAAGGCTAAATATCACTCTTACGTAAATTCACTATTTACGTCACGCAGTGTCGTTCTGGTTCTGTTGCGAAACTGCGACAGGTCATAACTTCTTCGTTATAACTCGGAATTTGGCATTATTTATATATTTGGAATCCTCGTCACGACCACTAGTCTTCATGTATCGATATCAGTTTTATCTAACATTTTATTTTTACGCTTATTTTTATTCTTAATTCAATTAATCCACACAATTAAGCATGAAACACATAATACTCAAACAATACGTTCTTATTATTTCAAAATGAGTTACAAAGGTTAACCTAGACTATTACATCGACATTAATGCCTAGCCCAGAAACATGGGCATTACACTAAGGGTGCGGGGAACCGGGGCATTTTAGGAGGGAATGCCCAAAAGCCAATAATAGGAATGTTAGGGGTACAGGAAGGGTTCTGGCATTAGGGCACGAAGAACCCCTGAAAGACCCCACGATGGTTACCGGTACATTCCTTCTCAATAAATCATATGCATGCATACTTTTCGATAGCGGTGAGGAGAGAAGTTTTGTGAGCCACAAGTTTAAACATGTACTCAACCAAAAGCCAAAATCACTCAATGAAATAATCACAGTAGAAATGGAAAATGGTAAAACTGAAAGCACGAAAGACGTATACATATGGTGTACTATAACTCTAAACAATCATTCCTTTCAAATCAATTTAGTGCCGGATATAATAAGGGGTTTCGACGTTATCATCAGTATGGATTGGCTAAGTCCTCACCATGACAATATCTTATATTACGAAAAAACTTCTGACTCAACTTACCAAATAGTGAAACCCTCGTCATCTACGGTGACAAACCTAGCATAAGTCTCAAAATCATCTCTTGCATCAAGTCTCATACCTACTTGTGCAAGAAGTACCACGCATTCCTAGCACACGTTGTCGGCAAAAAGAAGGAAGTAAAGGATATCAATGATATTCCTAAAGTCTGTGACTTTCCTGACGTATTCACAGAAGACCTTCCGGGAATACCGCTTGTGCAACAAGTTGAGTTTAGAATCAACTTAACTCCTGGAGCCACCCCCATAGCCAAGTCCCCATATCGATTGGCTCTGGACGAAATGCAGGAACTGTCCAGTCAACTAAACGAATTGTTGAACAAAGGATTTATCCGACCAAGCTTCTCACCTTGGGTAGCATCGATTTTATTCGTTTAGAAGAAAGATGGATCTTTCCGCATGTGCATTGACTACCGTGAGCTGAACAAACCCACCATCAAAAACCAATATCCCCTACCCCGAATCGAAGACCTATTTGACCAACTTCAGGGAGAATGCTACTTCTCAAAAATCGATATGAGGTTAGGTTACCACCAACTGCGGGACCAAGAGGAAGGTGTTCCCAAAAAGGTGTTTCGGACTCGCTACGGTCATTACGATTTCATGGTGATGCCCTTCGGATTGATAAATGCACTAGTCGTATTCATGGACCTGATGAATACCGTATGCCGATCTTACTTAGTGTTCATTGATGACATATTAATCTATTCACGAAGTAAGGAAAAGCACAATCAACATCTACGTTAAGTACTGGAGACATTGAGGACGGAAAAGCTATATAACAAGTTTTCCAAATGTAAATTTTGGATCCGAGAGGTGGACTTCTTGGGTCATGTGGTCAGCAAAGAGGGAATACATGTGGACCCTTCCAAAATCAAGGCAATCGAGAACTGGAAAGCACCAACAACAAAAACAGAGATCCACCAGTTCTTAGGCCGTGCTGGCTATTACAAAAGATTCATACAGAACTTCTCCAATATCACTAAGCCAATCACCACCTTTACTAAAAAAGGAGTGAGCTTCAACTAGGAAGATAAAAAAGAGGCTACCTTCCACACACTAAAGCAAGCCCTATGCAGCTCCCCAATCTTGTCTCTCCCAAAAGGGATGGAGTATTTTTTAGTTACTATGATGCATCCAAGCAAGGGCCATGCTGTGTTCTTATGCAACGAGGAAATGTCATTTCCTATGCTTAGAGACAACTTAATAATCACGAGATCAACTACACTACACACAACCTCGAACTAGGAGTAGTAGTATTTTCTCTGAAGATCTGGAGGCACTACCTTTATGGTATGAAGTGCACCATCTTCATAGACCATAAGATTCGCCAGCAGATTCTCAACCAAAAGGAACTCAACATGAGGCAACAACGATTGGTAGAGCCACTAAATGATTATGAATGCGAGATTCACTATCATGCAGGCAAGGCCAATGTAGTAGAAAATGCCCTGAGCTGAAAAGAATACTCGGTCCAATGAGTAAAATCATTGATCATAACTATCCATTCACACCTATCCACACAGATCAAAGAGGCCCAACTGGAAGCCTTGAAACCTGAAAATGTCACAAGTGTCTACCTTACGCTAAGGTCATGGTAGAATACCAAAAGCCTTCGGGTTTACTACAACAACCAGAGATACCCGAGTGGAAATGGGAGCGGATAACCCTATACTTCATAACTAAGTTACTCAAGAAAACAGGTGGACTCGACACCATTTGGGTGATCGTTGACAGGTTAACCAAATCCACATACTTCCTGCCAATAAAAGAGACCGACAATATGGAGAAGCTAACCACAACTTGCATTAAAGAGATCGTATGATTACATGGTCTACCAACATCCATCATCTATGACAGGGATAGTAGATTTATCTCACGATTCTAGTAGTCACGACAAAAATCCTTGGGAACCAGGCTTGACATGAGTATAGCCTACCACCCACAAACCAACGGGAAAAGTGAAAGAACTATTCAAACATTGGAAGATATGCTGAGAGCTTATGTGATAGACTATGGTAAAGCTTGGGATACCTATTTACCACTCATCGAATTCTTGTATAATAACAACTACCATACTAGCATTAAAGTTGCGCCATTTGAAGCCCTCTATGGCCGCAAGTGCAGATCACCTCTATGATGGGCGAAAGTGGGTGACACGTAACTGGCAAGGGGGAAAATTCCTAACAACACTCTCACAGCCCCTGAGATCATACAAGAAAAAACGTAGAAAATCATTCAAATTCCTGAACAACTAAAAGCTTCTCAAGACCTACAAAATAGCTATGTATATAAGCGACGCAAACCCTTGGAGTTCCAAGTTAGTAACCGTGTACTGTTAAAGGTCTCACCCTAGAAAGGAATTATACGTTTTGGAAAACACGGGAAAATGAATCCAAGATATGTCGGGCCATTCGAGATCCTTGCTAGAATCGGTCCAGTAACCTATAGACTCCGACTACCATAGGAACTCAACAACGTACATCCCACCTTCCACGTATCCAACCTAAAGAAGTCTCTATTCGACGAAAATCTTGTAATCCCACTCGATGAAATCGAGGTAAACGAGAGTCTACACTTCGTAGAAGAACCTCTGGAAATCATGGATAGAGAGATCAAGAGAATGAAACAGAGCCGTATAAATGCCAAGCGAAGGCCTGAATACCTCTAGGAACGAGAAGACCAAATGAAACAAAAGTACCCACAATTTTCCCCTAGTTCATGAATACACACTCTAGAACTAATTTTGGGATGAAATTCCCTCTAACCGGGGGATGATGTGACAACTGGAAAATTTTTAGAACAAGCAAGGTCTAAATTTTAACCGTGTACAAGTGAATTCACATTCTAACCATGTTAAAATAAATCATTATAGCCAAAAGGGCATCAACTGTTTAAGTAAATAAATACACTTTGAAAACCATGTGGTAATAAACCTTTGAAAGTCAATACAAGTGAAATAGATAAACCTATAAGCATGAAAATATATATTACTTAAGGGATTTTGGTTTTAGGAATCTAAAACTAAGGATTTTCGGTTTTATAGGACCGAAATCTCATAACCAAATCTTCATTGGACTGAAATCACCCTTCAAGAAATAACATCAAGACCGAAAACACATATTATGGGACCACTAGGACCGAAATCACCCTTTCTTGGGTGATACCAATATCGAAATCAACATTGTGAGTGGGGTACAAGGTGATTTCGGTCATGCCTTGACTGAAATCACACTTGGTTGGCCGAAATCACCAAAAAGGTGGTCAATTCGTGCCACTTGATTGACATAATTGTTTTCCCAATGAGATAATTACACCACCCAATGCACATGTCACTTCACCTTAGCTCTTATTTCACCTATATAGTCACGTTTAAAGAGGCTTCAAACCTAATTCATAGTAAACATTTTTACCATATTTCTCTCAAAGAATCAAAGTCTTACATCCATATACTTCCCATAGACATCTTCAAACATTTCAAGGAAAGATTACTTCAACTTATTCTTAGGAATCTAGGTAAGTATTCCTTATGTTTAATCTAGTGTTTAAAACACTTTCATGTTTTACACAAATTAGTATGTGTTTAAAACTTAGAGGATTCGCCGTAAGATAATCTAACTCGAAGATCATCATTTTCACCTCATTATCTAGCAGCAAACACAAATAAGGTGAGTTCATACCCCTATATTTTTCACGACTTCTTCTATGTTTAGGGGGGAATGCAAGTAACACACAAGAAAATTTACGTTAAAACGCAAACATTTAAATACGTTTACTTACTATTTTTACGAAAGGTGATAAATACGTGAAACGACTTTACTACCAAACTATTATACTCTTACACGCAAAGTTTTGATAAAAACGTAACATTATGAAAAACGAGTTTGAAACACCCCATATTATTTTTAGAAAAATATATAAAAACATATATATATATATATATATATATATATATATATATATATATATTTTGGGGACAAATTTCTTACTACAATAAACTATATAAAGTATAGTTTACAAAACTTTATCACCTTTGTAACCCGTTGAGCAAAGGGTGTAATTATATAAAGTTCATATATAATTGTTTTACGTCATTCCTTAATTATCCTAGAAAATGGGGATAATTACATATACAAACGTTTTTATTACAAAAGCACGTACTCTCATTGAATAAATTTGTGAGACATTGTCTTGATCGTACCTAACTGAGGTATACACGAAAGTCATGTTTCATAACTGGAATCTCTTGTAACAAAGCATGATACTTGTGTATAGATTTATACAGGACTGATGATCCCACACCCTAACTATTAGCTACAGTTAGATTGGCAGGTTATGGATGCTAAATGTCATAAACACTTCGACACCTGAAGAACGTCACGGTAGGCAATACATCTTTGGCATGGTTATGAAACTAAATGGGGAAATGATGATACATTTATATACGAATAAAACACATTTCTTCAAACGGTTTTATATACTAATAAAACTAGATGTTACTATTTTATGTGTGTGGAAATCACTGGTACATTTCGGTCTTGGAACATTTAAGACTACAAGTCATTTTATGGAAAATATCAGATTTTATGGAAACAAACATGATTAATTTATACGAAAAGGCTTACAATTATTCATACAAACTCTTATGAGCTTACCAACTTAATTGTTGACACTTTTTCAAAACAACTTGTATTATCAGGGAATCAGTAAAACAAGTAACCACCAGCTTTTGAGGATGAGATGTTATGGCGTCACACAATCTTTTTATCATTATAGTGTAATTGATTTTTGAAACATGTAATGCTTACAAACGATGTAACTTTGTCAATTATAATTATGATGGTTGTGTTTGCTTTAATATTTATATTCAATTGCTATGATAAAAACATGAAAGTCACCCACCCCGAGGACGTTTCAACCATCCTAGTTTGGGGGTGTGACAGAAGGGATAGAGTTATACATTAGGTTTAGGGATAATGACTTAAAAGAGTGATGTATTTTTTTGACTTGTACATATTTAGTCATTGACTTTTTTTTCGTTCACATTTACCCCTTCAACTTGTTAAACTGTACATATTTAGTCCTTTTGACCGGCTACTCCAGGTTAGCCAGTAAAAATGACTTAATAGGTAATATATTTATCACTTTGTACACATTTAGTCCTTAATTTTTTTTTTGTTGCAAAATAAGTCATTCTTGTTTTTGTACTCATTCAATACTTATGGATGATTTTTTTAGGGTTTTCTCACGACATCTTACGTGGGATAGTCATATGGTGGTGGGATAGGTTGAGGTGGTCCTGCTATATATTGTAGGCCAAGATATTTGGTGCGAGCCGGCTATAAGCTATAGGCACGAAGGCTCGAGAAGAGCGGTTGGGTTAAGGCGACATGCCGACAAACCCTAGGTATTCCATTCTGATGACTGACTGGACATGTTGCATGTTGGCATTCCAGTCTGATAACTAATTTGATCAAGGTATTCCAATCTGATGAGTGTGGGCTCGTTATGCATGATAATACGTTTGTTGTATTGAGTATTTTGGGGGAAACTCACTAAACTGTGTGCATTGTTATGATCCCACATCGACTGAAAGTACTATAAATTGGTGGCTTATAAGTCTAGGTGTCCCTTCTTCCTACAAGTTGGCTTTTGGGAGTGAGTTCTACACTTGGACTTATGGCATGATATGGGCCTAATATGGGATGGGTTCGTATCACTTATCTAGTTGTTTATGTTTTCAGGTTCTATCGTTGATCGTGGAAAGGCGAAGGCATGACTGTACACACTCATCAACAGTATTGAACATTCCGCATTTCTTATTTACTCTGAGTTTCAATAAATATATTTTGGAATAAATGTTTTTTTAATAATGGATTTATATCTAGGGACTTTTGCCTTAATTAAAAATAAAAATTTTTGGTTGTGAAAATGAGACGTTACACATAAACATTAATAGTCCTACACACTTCATTTATTATTATCACACGTAAGATGTCGTGAGAAAAACATAAAAAAATCATTCATATGTATTGAATGAGTACAAAAAGAAACTGACTTATTTTGAAAAAAAATATATTAAGGACTAAATGTGTACAAAAATATTAAGGACTAAATGTGTACAAAATGAAAAATATATTACCCTATTAAGTCATTTTTTCCGGCTAACTTGGAGTAACCGGTCATAAGGATTGAATGCGAACAGTTTAACAAGTTGAAGGGGGTAAATGTGGACGAAAAAAAAAACTTAGTGACCAAATGTGATATAAACCTGACCACACACAAACTCAGAAACATCTTCCTTGTTTCATGGTAGGCGTGACTTTAGTTTTTCCTATGTTTGAAAATAAGTCATACATTTGGTAGAATAATAAATTTGGTTGCAGCTATCCATGACTTTTACCAAGTAGTTAGGATTTTTAAGCTTATATAAGAAGCCGAATCCTAGGCTTGAAGGATAGAATATATCCCATATTGTAATTTGTCTTTCAAATATTTTATCAACAATAGCCTTTTGGCAACATCTCCATGCACGTCCAATTTATTTAGATAACATCTTAAACCCGTATTTGTTCAAAAAACTTTAGCTTTCTTGCATACAAATTATTTTATAAATTCCAAAAAGTGATATCAGAGCGAGGTTAGTGTATGCCAAAATATATGCCAAGAATGACAACTCTCGAAGGTGAAGGTGTTCAAAAAACCGAGAAGAACAGCAGTGTTATGTTACAATATTCGATGCTTACAAAGCTAAATTACTCGGTGTGGGCTATAAAGATGCGTGTGAATCTGCAAGCACAAGGAGTGTGGGATGCAATTCAAAAAGACGACGTGGATGAACGAAAAGATCGAATGGCTCTTACGGCTATCTATCAAGCGATTCCGGAGGATGTGCTACTTATGTTAGCTGAGAAGGACACGGCTAAAGAAGCATGGGAGACGCTGAAGATGATGCACATGGGCGCCGATCGAGTAAAGGAGGCTAAAATTCAAACCTTGAGAAGCAATTTCGAGGTTATCCGAATGAAAGACGGTGAATCGGTGGATGATTTTTTGATTTTTCATAAGGTTGAATACCATTGTAATCGGTATTCGATCTCTTAGCGAAAAAATAGAGGAGATTACGGTGGTGAAGAAGTTCCTTCGAGTCGTCCCATTACGATTTATGCAAATCGTAACAATTATCGAACAACTTGGTGACTTAAAAAACATGACTGTGGAAGAGGTTGTGGGTCGTTTAAAAACCCATGAAGAGAGGCTTCGGGGTTATGGTGAACAAGGAGACGGACCTTCCTTGTTGCTTACTCATGACGAGTGTGCAGAACGATCCAAGAACACCGACGAGGGGAGCTCATCAAACACCTCAAAGGAGAGAGGTGGTCATGGTGGCCGAGGCCGAGGACGAGGGTGTGGCCGAGGAGGTGGCCGTGGATGCAATGCAAACCAAAATGACTATAAAAAAGATAAAAGCAAAGTAAAATGCTTTCGATGTGAAACGTTTGGTCATTATGCATCAGAGTACCCTGAAAAGAACCAAGGTGAGGAGGCGAACCTCACACAAGCCAATGAAGACCAACCCATCTTGATGATGGCAATCTCACAAGAATATGTACCCGGAAAGGTGTCGCTAAACGAGAAGATTTGTGTCAATCTTCTTGCCTCGGGGGAGAGACGAGTGGAATCCGAGGTGTGGTATCTCGACAACGGTGCTAGCAACCATATGACGGGAGACCGCTCAAAGTTTCATGAGTTAGATGGAAATGTGATGGGTCACGTGAGATTTGGCAATGGTTCTATTGTTGCTATTTTCGGAAAAGGCTCGATTCTATTCGATTGCAAAAATAGAGACCAACGGCTTTTAAATGATGTATACTACATCCCAAGTCTAAAAAGTAAAATTATTAGTCTTGGTCAAATGACGGAAGAAGGAAGTCGAGTCATTATGGACGGGTCGGATTTGACGGTATACGATAGAAATAAGATTCTACTTTTAAAAGTTCAAAGATCCGCAAACCGGTTATACAAAACTCCTTTGAAAACCGGTAGACCAACATGTCATTTAGCCACGAAGGATGAGCCGGCTTGGATATGACATTCTAGACTCGGTCATGTTAACTTTCCCGCGTTGAAGAAGTTGTCTGAAAAGAATATGGCAACTGGAGTTCCAAGGATTGAACATCCGAATCAAGTATGTGAAGGGTGTGTTCTTGCAAAACAAAGTCGAATCGCTTTCCCAAACCAATCAGTTTTTCGACTTGTCTTTTTTCACTTTAAAGACCCACTTTAATCCTATCACTTTCTGACCCGGTGGCAAGTCGGTGAGTTGCCACGTCTTGTTTTTAATGATCGCATCCAAATCTGTTTGCATGGCCTCCCGCCATGGTTTATAGGTAACCGCCTCTTCAAAATTCAAGGGTTGATCCGCTGCAATCATTAACAATTCTCCGGGTTCTAGGATCACATTTTCGGAATCATTATAGATATCGACAAGCAAACGGAGTCCTTTTCAGCCAACCCTGTTTGGAGGGCTATCTGTGTCAGTCAAAGTTGGAGATATCAGGGATGTAGTAGGAGAACTTGGGGCTTTTACGGGCTGGACAGGTTCGACATGGGGGTTGTCCAGATTTTCCAGATCAACTTCAGATGTCCAGATTCATCGGGTTGACTTCGTCACCGTCCAACTCGATAATTTGTATGCAAGAAAGCTAAAGTTTTGTATACAAATATGGGTTTCAGATGTTATCTAAATAAATTGGATGTGCATGGAGATGTTGCCAAAAGGCTATTGTTGATAAAATATTTGAAAGACAAATTACAATATGGGATATATTCTATCCTTCAAGCTTACGATTCGGCTTCTTATATAAGCTTAAAAATCCTAACTACTTGGTAAAAGTCATGGATAGCTGCAACCAAATTTATTATTTTACCAAATGTATGGCTTATTTTCAAACATAGGAAAAACTAAAGTCATGCCTACCATGAAACAAGGAAGATGTTTCTGACTTTGTGTGTGGTCAGGTTTATATCACATTCTCCCCCTTAAACCGGACCAAGTTCAATATCTGTCATACCGATGATATTTCGCATTTCGCCGTCTCCTACTACAACCCCGATATCTCCAACTTTGACCGACACGGATAGCCCTCTATACTGGGTTGGGCCAAAAGGACTCTGTTCGCTTGCCGATATCTATAATGATTCCGAAAATGTGATCCTAGAACCCGGAGAATTGTTAATGATTGCAGCGGATCAACCCTTGAATTTTGAACAGGCGGTTACCTATAAACCATGGCGGGAGGCCATGCAAACAGAGTTGGATGCGATCGTTAAAAACAAGACGTGGCAACTCACCGACTTGCCACCGGGTCAGAAAGTGATAGGATTAAAGTGGGTCTTTAAAGTGAAAAAAGACAATCTTGGAAATGTGCTAAAACACAAAGCTCGACTTGTCGCAAAAGGTTACGTACAAAAGCAAGGAATTGATTTTGATGAAGTTTTTGCACCCGTAGCACGCCTTGACACGATAAGCCTCTTTCTTGCCTTAGCAACTCAACATGGGTGGGTTGTCCACCATTTAGATGTCAAGTCGGCTTTCCTTAATGGTGATCTTGAAGAGGAGGTCTATGTAAGTCAACCGGAAGGATTCATTGTCATACCCCCAAACCAAGGATGGCGGAAACGTCCGGGTGGAGGACTTCATGTAGAGTATCACAACAATGAGTATAATAGTGCTCAAAGTAAATACAACCAACACAAATATAATTGAAAACGTTACATCAAAGCACATGTTTACATGATTCACATCAATTACATTATGATACAAAATGAACTGTTTGACGATTTATCGTCCCATCCTCAAAACGTTGTTGATTTCCTGTTTTCACTGAATTCCTGAGAATACAAGTAGTTTTGAAAAGTGTCAACACAAAGGTTGGTGAGTTCACAAGAGATTTCGTTAGAAAAGTAAATCGTTTTCCTTGTAAAAGCGTTAGAATATGTATCCAGAAAATCCGATATTTTCTTTAAAATTTGTGTAATGTAGTCTTATGACTGAAGACCAAAATGTATAAGTAACCTTTCTTATTAATAGAAAATGTTATGTACTTAAATGGACATGGACGTGTTTGAATTAAATGAAATTTCTGTATGTTCTCATGTTTGTTAATACTTTATATATAAATATATATGTAGTCCTAAATTAGAGGACCGAATAATAACAAGTATTGACCATACTTAAAAGTATAAATGTGGTTTCAAATGATGTGTAGTCGTAACTACCAAAACCAAAAGTGTACAGTAATATCTGTACTCATAGAGATAAAAAGTGATTTTAAATCGACATAAAACTCATTTAGGTTTTAAAAATAAAATCGCGTAAACTATTGGATTGTTATAACCCTATGTGAGTCGCTATAATCATACTATGACTATGTGAACCTGCCACGACGTTCTCAGGCGTCGCGAAAATTGAAATGACATTTGTCACCCGTAGACCTGCAGGTCCCACTGTAGCTAGCAGCAAGGTGTGGGGTGTCAAACCCAATATAGATCTATATACAAGTATCACGTTCTCCCTCAAGCAGATTCTGATTATAACTACCATGAATTATATCCCGCAGTCGGACGTACGGGGAGAGAGAGAAAGAGAGAGAGAGAGAGAGAGAGAGAGAGTCTCACAATATAGGTTAACAAGTTTACGTAAAATGTGTGTGAATATAAATCTTTTCTGTATGGATGTACCCTTTTTGTATGAGTGTGTTGAGTGATGTATCATAAACTATACCTATTATAGTTTATCTAAAATGTGTGTAATATGTATGAACTCTTTTATGGAAATGTATTAGTGTTATGAATTTATTAAACTATACTTTTATAGTTTAATATACGTGTTCTAAAAATGAATGATTAATATTTATTATGAATGACTTAGTTTCATTTTACGATGACAAACTAACAAGGAAACACATTAAATAATTAGAACTTAGGACTATACACTTTGCTCAACATAATACAAAGTATGATGATATTTACATGCTGTTGGCTAACGTTAGCCATTCAGCCTTGTTTTGGAAAAATCATAGAAAAATCATATGAAGTCGAAAACTAGATCCGTAAATTCTGAGATTTCACAAAATGTGTCTAGTTTACTCATAATTTTTATCATGATTTTTAATGACCTCAAACTTGGGTGAATAAGTCCAATATCACAGACTAGTCCGGATTGTTGTTTGAAATGATAGGCAGCTTTGTAAAAATCACCATAAATTGTAGAAAAATCGTATGGATATTTGCAAGTAGTCATTTTAAAACTAAAAACTTGAACTATTTTCACCTTGTACAGTTTTGAAAACAAAAATGTTTAAGATGCCCAAAATAGTCCGTGAATGGAGTTGAACTTTTCTGATGAAGGCTGTTAGAAAATTTTAATTATGTTCTTAGTGTTCTAACTTGTATTCCCCCCCCCCCCCCCCCCCTGAAAACTTGAGAAAACATGAAAATGTAGGGGTATGAACTCACCTTGATTGATTTCAGTAGATAAGTGTTGAAGAATAGAAGTGTTCAACCCAAGAACACTTGAAGAATCACTTGAAGATTCGAAGCTCTAACACAAATATAATGGAGTTTGTGTAAGATATCCATGATTTGAGTGGAAATAAGTGAGATAATCATATAGAGAATTGATTATGCTTACCAAATGTGGAGGAAAAACTCAAGATCAACCCTTGAATCTCGAATTTCTAGAGAGAGAAAATGAGAGAGGAAAGAGTTTGATCTTCTTGTGAAATGAGAGCAAATGAGAGGAGTGAGGAGAGAGGATGAATATTCAGCTCTCAAAAACGTGGGAAAGAGTGATAATTGAGTAGAAAGGACATTGATGTGACCTAGGTAAGGTGGGGAGGTGTGGCTGGTCATAGAGTGGGTGTGGGAGTGGTTGCTTGTGTCATAAGGTAAAGCAAAGTCAACACTCCACCTCTTTGTACTTTACCCACTTGGTTTTATTATTTAAATAAAGATTTTTATGAAAATATGATTAAATTGTGAATATTTAGGGTTTATTATGTTAAAATATGATTTTGGGTGAAAATCCCGCGTTAAAATAATTAAAAACGGGCCTTAAACGTAAAACTACGCGAAAACCGGGAGAAATTGAGTTCCCAGCGAGACCTCTCGGTCCTAGGCCGAGACTCGGTCCACGCTGAGGATTGTAGCCGAAAACGAACAGAGGGAAACGAAGTGCGAGGAAGCGAGAGGAGAAGCGAGAGGCGAAGGCGAGGGTTCGGTTCGGAGTGAAAGGCGAGAAGTCAGACCCGAAATGGACCGAATGAACAGTAGTGAACAGTACCTTCGGGTTCGGGTGCTTCTGCGAGGTTCGGGCCTGCAAGAGTCTTTCGGGTTCGATTCCTCCTGGGCGAGGTTCGGCCCTGAGAGGACCTTCGGCTCAGGAGGGTTCGGTTCCTTGCTCTCAGGTTCGGCTCTCTTGCTCTCGGTCCCTAAGAGGACCTTCGGATCCTAAGAAGCTTCGCCTCTTATAAGAGGGTTTCGGTTCCTAAGGTCCATTTTTCTCGTTTTTACCCCGTTTTAAGCCGTTTTTGACCTGGTTAAGGGTCGGAATGACCCGAATGATTCTAAAAAGTTACGGGAAGCTTTTGAGAGAGATTTGGGAGAGATTTCACATACTTGGAGAGATTTGGGAGAGATTTGACATTCTTGGAGAGATTTCTCATACAAAGAGATATTTGAGAGAGGTTTCACATACTTGGAGAGATTTGGGAGAGTTTTGACATTCTTGGAGAGATTTCTCATACAGAGAGATATTTCACATACTTGGAGAGATTTAACCTACTTATAGAGATTTCTCATACAAAGAGAGTTTTGGGAGAGGTTTCACATACTTAGAGAGATTTCAAATAGAGAGAGATAGAGTGAAAACGATTGAGAGAGGTTTCAAGTGTGGCATTTGTGAGTGTCCGGCTCCGCAATGCAAGGTCCGTAAACACTATTAAGCCTTGTTTAAGGATCTTACACACTCCCGATGAGTATGCAACATTGTTTTATCGGTTTGGCTAGCCACGTACCACAGTTTTCGGTTAACGAGATCTAGATGTTCGCACTTTTGATTTATGATCTCTCATTAGAATAGAGAGTTGTGTAGAAATTTCATAATGTAAATTCTAGTACCCAAGGGCAAATTGAGTCAAACAGTTTGACTTGTTGACTTTAGTTGACTTTGTCTTGACCGAAATTTGACAGTTGTCACATCATCCCCCCGTTAGAGGGAATTTCGTCCCGAAATTTGAATTTAGGCAAGGAGTAGGCATGAATAATCAAGCCGAGAAGTGAGGATACTTCCTAATCGACTGACTTACGCGCTCCCATGTGACTCTAGGTCCTTGGTTAGTATTCCAACGAACTTTCACTAATGGGAAGTGGCGTTGCTTCATCCGCTTGACCTCGGTACATGGTCACCATGGTTCTTCCAAGAAGGTGAGGCCCTTGTGGAACTCGATCTCGTCGAGGGGAATTGCAAGAGTCTCGTCGGATAGATTCTTCTTGTAAATTTGGGACGTGTTGGGTAGGGTGTACTTTACCAAGCTCGCGGGAGTAGATTGAAGTAGCGAGTTACAGGGCTGATTCTGACAAAAATTTCGGAAGACACAATTATTTGGGGTATTGGCTTTCCACGCTTTCCGAAGCGTACTAAGCCTTCCCAGAGTGAGTGTTTCTAGAGGAATTTGGTCGGTTATACTGGAGTTCTAAAGGTTTCTCCTTCTTGCTTCTCTTCCTGTCAAGGGTTGCTCCCTTTAGGGTCAAAGTTGGGAGGGGGGTCCGTATTTTTCGAGAAGTTCCAAAGGAACTAAGACGGTAGGTCAACGAGACCCAGAATTTTGGCGTATTTATGCTAACGCCTTCGGTGCTGACTGTTTCTCAACGGTTTTGATCAATTGAAAGGGTCCTTATGAATTTCCACTTTGGTAACGATGTGTCTTGAGAATTGAACTCCTCAATTCCAAAACTCGTATCTAGAGAACTTCGGGTAATACTTCTCTGATCGTAATGCTTTCGTGGTTTGTTGTAGCTGCTCTCCTTGGTTTCCTTCTTACTACGAGGGTAGATAAGTAAGTCATTTGTAATGACGATGATGAACTGATCCTAGCAAGAATGATATATCCTATCTATTACGTTCATGAATCCTACTAGTGGGTTTGGTCCTATCCGAGGGTTATCACTACGAACTTTCAACATCTTCATCGAAATTGGAGGATTGTTCTCGGACATCCTTCTTCAATACTCATGACTGGTGATATTCTGATCTCAGGTCCAATTCCTGAAGGGTACCTCGTTCCTTGCGGTTTATCGGCCTATTCGTCTATGTGTGGCAGATACTAAAGGTTTCTATTGGAGATGCTGTTGGGGCCTCTGAAATCGATGGAATTATGAGCAATTTGCTTTTCTATTTGACGAACAAGACCAGAGTTTTCCAGGGTAAGAAGCTTGGTTCTTCAATTTCATTGTTGAGTAGTTCGACAGGTTTGACCTGACAGCTCTTGTAGCTCGGTAGGAAGAATGTGGGTTTGGTTTACGCGACTAGGACTTTTGAATGGTAGGACATTTACTCGTCCTTCTGGGCAACCTTAGCCCGAAGCTCATGGCAGGACTCGTACCATATCTATCCCAAGCTTCTATGCTTGAATCTTGTCTGATACATGCGTGACATTCCTGAAGGTCTCCTGTAAATACATGTGATAAGGCTTCGGGAAGTATAACACTCCTCTGGTTCGTGTTTTGGAGTTCCACAGCGAGAGATGACCCAAAGGTCCGTCCTGGATGTTTATGAGAGACGATAGTTTCGATATTCATGGGTTAGGCGAAAGGCCCTTTTGTAGTCGTTTAATCGAGAAGACGAGGGCAATATCAATCAAAATTGGATAACGACAACACTATCTTTTTAGATAACATGAGATAAGTTGCATTCGAAGGAAGAGATCACTAGAGTGATAGAGTGTCCTGTATTTCTTTTATGTGTGTTCCATTTTGTTTGATGTTATGATTATTGTAGATGTTTCATACCACAGTGTCTAGCACTGGTAGTGGGTGTGTTTTCGATAGCCAGTAATGATACTTGATATCATGATTCCTGACAGGTCTCCTTACGATCGAGCGGTATATGATCGTTGTATGTAAATTGACATCGTGAAATTGTCGAGTGGGTGACCCCACTCAACCCCTAATACTAGACATGGAATCGGAGTCAGGATGAAATTATCTATTTCAAGACTTAAGTATTTTGATTTTAAATTAACCCCGATGTATGGACAAGGTCATCAGAACTTACAGGTAATGCTCCTAAGGTCACATATGAATGTCTTTGGTTTGATTTGTAGGAGAGAGAACGTTTTAGCTACTTTTTAGAAGGAAGGTTACTTTAGTAAGCGTACCAATTTCATTACAAACATATAGTACTTAAACGTTTTGTCGTTGGGAACATTACAAAAGTCCTAACATAGTTCCCTTGCTGCTTCTGTTAACACATCACACTCCTCTTGTCCCTTCTTCATTCTTCTCAGTTGGATATTCTCTCTGAAGTGTCCCGTTTCACCGCATAGGTAGCATACTGGGCCTACCTTGGTGCAGGTGATTGAAGGGAGGTGATGGGTCGGGATCTTACAGAAACGGACGGTATGCCCTTTCCTGTTGCAGTTTTTACAGTGCATCACCCGGCAAGCCCCATGGTGATGAAAGCCACATTTTTTGCACTTTGGGAGTGATCCCTCATATGTTTCGGCAGGCATTTGGGTGGTAGACCCCGAGGCTAGTGTCGAGGCATGTGTCATGACTGATGTTCTAATGGTAGGGGAGGCCCTAGGTTGTTGTCTTTTAGTGTATCCTTTAGATTGGTGGTGCTCTTTCATGTCCCAAAACTTTCTCTTCTTGTTCGTATGTTCGTGGCCTGAGGTATTTTTGTTGGTAGGTACCCATTGGTGTCCCTGATTGTTACCACAATTTGTATTGTTAGTACCGCTTCCAACCCTGCTGACGTTGTTAGTATTGAATTGCGCCATGACGGCTGCCATGGCTGCCGTGACTGCAGCCTGAAAGTAGCAGCGTCTATCTGCAGTGTTGGCGCCTTGCTAGTGGGTTTGTTGCCTCTTGGTGAAGACATAGTTCTGTTTCGTGATGAAAAACAACTTCGTTAGTGGGAATGATTGTCTTAAGTGCATCCTTACAATTTATATTTACGCATATAAATTTTTTCACATTACTGTACTATTCTTAGTGTTTCTGCTAACGCTCCCGAGATGGAGCTATGGCAGTAGGTAGGAGTAGGTTTCATATGAACGTTAAGCTTTACTCCTCTTAGAATCATGTTTGTCCGAACACACTTGGCTGAGGAATTTTGATGGGATCCGGTGCATTAGTGCTGGTATGATCGCACCCATAGGTCTATGAAGAAGAAACTTCTCAACAAATGTTTAAAGGTGAGACGATAATGAGTTTCTAGAATGGCTATATGTCGCGAGTTTTCTAACTAAGTTTATCTCATATAGATTTGTATCAAAGTTCGGTTGTTTAGGGTGTTCTGAAAACAATTTATAACGAGATTCTTTGTATAATAAACTCATGTATTTTAGTAGCTCGGTATCCAAGTGAAACCTTATACTTGACCCAAGCTAGGTCCTTATCACGACCTATTGATGTATGCTTAGTTATATAATTAAGGCTAGATAGACATTCGAGTCGGATAGGTACATCCTAAGCCCATCTTGTTAATATGACTCTAGAAATCATGGCTTCAGTGAAAATTTTGACCTCGATGCAGGTCTACTTCACATTTGTGCATGGGCGGGTTTTGATAGAAGATAGATTTCTCGATTAGTATGACCACTTAGTTTGTAGTGTCGTGATTTTACCTACAATAGAGTAGCACCAACGCATACTTATGAAGCTAATTTACCAGGTCTGGTGAGCGGCATGAACTCTACTTACGATGATCTATCCCTTGTGATGCCTGAGGCAAGGTCGATGCAATTTTGTAGCTTTGCCAATCAACGCTTGTCTACAATCATCCTTTCTTTGAATGCTGTGTGTCCTACCCTGTTACTCTCTTTCCTCTTCACGAGTGGTGATAAGGTCCTGAAAAGAGAGTTGGTCTCGGGAATAGTAGTATAATTCTGAGTCACCGGTACATGAGATGGTGGGGTTTATAGTAGCGCGCAGTTTTCTGAACTCAGATTGTAGTCTTCCTGTTTTGATTCCCGATGATCGCGATCCGCCGGGTCTTTGCCGGGAGGGCTCTGTCCGTCAGTCCCCTGTGGTTGAGGTCATAGCACCCTCGTTGGTCTCCACATGGTGGTTGTTGTCATTGTTGTCGACATTCAACCCTCAATCACGATTGCCCAACGGGTCACAGGTTCGTTATAGTCGAAACGGTTCGCGGAACCCTTGCTATGCATGGAGGATCGATTACCTCCGGTCCCGCTTATGATTCTTCTCATAACCATTCACCATTCCTCAAGTTCGGATTAGGAAAGTAAGGGTCGTTCGGTAAGTAGGATTTTTGCAATGCCGTATTTGCGAGAATAGAAGTGGAGGAGATAAGTACAATGTGTCTAACTCTATTATCACTTACTTATAGGGGTGATCCTTATTAGTTACTTTTGTAATGACATAATGCATACTAATTACATATAACAAGACACGATAGACCCATGAATAAGCGATCCCACTCTAGGTCCACATCCAAAAAAGGAAAAGGAAGTAAAGTAATGACCACAAATTCTAAGTCTATAATTTCTAAGTTATATATAACCTTAAAGTATCCACTTAGGGACTATAGACCTATTATTAAGGATCTATTTAGTTTTCATATAAGTTATGATATTACAAAATACTCCTATAGTATTTTAAACTCATGTTCTATTCTAATGTTCTCATTGTGGTAGTGTTGGTAAGTTTTTAGACTTGTTGCCATATCACAACTATTCTTGGGCATGTGCTAATCACTCCTCGGACCAGCATAGTTGATCAGGCTATGCCACTCCCAGGACTGACCATACATCCCCGAGCTTACCTGTGATATTCAACAATCATTACTTTTGTTTTGTTCTAGAGTGGTGCTGACCTTAATATGTATGTATGCATATATACCTTTAATAAGAAACTATTTATTTCTAAAAGTATAGTTGTTTTGAAACTTTAAATCAGAGACTTAGTCCCAATGCATTTATAGTTTGTATATCTTATGTGATTTGATATACTGAGTTCACTATAAACAATGCTCTGATACCAATCTGTCACACCCCCAAACCAAGGATGGCGGAAATGTCCGGGGGTGGAGGACTTCATGTAGAGTATCACAACAATGAGTATAATAGTGCTCAAAGTAAATACAACCAACACAAATATAATTGAAAACGTTACATCAAAGCACATGTTTACATGATTCACATCAATTACATTATGATACAAAATGAACTGTTTGACGATTTATCGTCCCATCCTCAAAACGTTGTTGATTTCCTGTTTTCACTGAATTCCTGAGAATACAAGTAGTTTTGAAAAGTGTCAACACAAAGGTTGGTGAGTTCACAAGAGATTTCATTAGAAAAGTAAATCGTTTTCCTTGTAAAAGCGTTAGAATATGTATCCAGAAAATCCGATATTTTCTTTAAAATTTGTGTAATGTAGTCTTATGACTGGAGACCAAAATGTATAAGTAACCTTTCTTATTAATAGAAAATGTTATGTATTAAATGGACATGGACGTGTTTGAATTAAATGAAATTTCTGTATATTCTCATGTTTGTTAATACTTTATATATATGTAGTCCTAAATTAGAGGACCGAATAATAACAAGTATTGACCATACTTAAAAGTATAAATGTGGTTTCAAATGATGTGTAGTCGTAACTACCAAAACCAAAAGTGTACAGTAATATCTGTACTCATAGAGATAAAAAGTGATTTTAAATCGACATAAAACTCATTTAGGCTTTAAAAATAAAATCCCGTAAACTATTGGATTGTTATAACCCTATGTGAGTCGCTATAATCATACTATGACTATGTGAACCTGCCACGACGTTCTCAGGCGTCGCGAAAACTGAAATGACATTTGTCACCCGTAGACCTGCAGGTCCTACTGTAGCTAGCAGCAAGGTGTGGGGTGTCAAACCCAATATAGATCTATATACAAGTATCACGTTCTCCCTCAAGGAGATTCTGATTATAACTACCATGAATTATATCCTGCACTCGGACGTACGGGGAGAGAGAGAGAGAGTCTCACAATATAGGTTAACAGGTTTACATAAAATGTGTGTGAATATAAATCTTTTCTGTATGAATGTACCCTTTTTATACGAGTGTGTTGAGTGATGTATCATAAACTATACCTATTATAGTTTATCTAAAATGTATGTAATATGTATGAACTCTTTTATGGAAATGTATTAGTGTTATGAATTTATTAAACTATACTTTTATAGTTTAATATACGTGTTCTAAAAATGAATGATTAATATTTATTATGAATGACTTAGTTTCATTTTATGATGACAAACTAACAAGGAAACACATTCAATAATTAGAACTTAGGACTATACACTTTGCTCAACATAATACGAAGTGTTATGATATTTACATGCTGTTGGCTAACTTTAGCCATTCAGCCATGTTTTGGAAAAATCATAGAAAAATCATACGAAGTTGAAAACTAGATCCGTCAATTCTAAGAGTTCACAAAATGTGTCTAGTTTACTCATAATTTTTATCACGATTTTTAATGACCTCCAACTTGAGTGAATAAGTCCAAAATCACAGACTGGTCCGGATTGTTGTTTGAAATGATAGACAGTTTTGTAAAAATCACCATAAATTGTAGAAAATCGTATGGAGATGTGCAAGTAGTCATTTTAAAGCTAAAAACTTGAACTATTTGCACCTTGTACAGTTTTGAAAACAAAAATGTTTAAGATGCCCAAAACAGTTCGTGAATGGAGTTGAACTTTTCTGATGAAGGTTGTTAGAAAAATTTAGTTATGTTCTTAGTGTTTTAACTTGTATCCCCCCCCCCCTGAAAACTTGAGAAAACATGAAAATGTAGGGGTATGAACTCACCTTGAGTGATTTCAGTAGATAAGTGTTGAAGAAGAGAAGTGTTCAACCCAAGAACACTTGAAGAATCACTTGAAGATTCGGAGCTCTAACACAAATATAATGGAGTTTGTGTAAGATATCCATGATTTGAGTGGAAATAAGTGAGATAATCATAAAGAGAATGGATTATGCTTACCAAATGTGGAGGAAAAACTCAAGATCAACCCTTGAATCTCGAATTTCTAGAGAGAGAAAATGAGAGAGGAAAGAGTTTGATCTTCTTGTGAAATGAGAGCAAATGAGAGGAGTGGGGAGAGAGGATGAATATTCAGCTCTCAAAAACGTGGGAAAGAGTGATAATTGAGTAGAAAGGACATTGATGTGACCTAGGTAAGGTGGGGAGGTGTGGCTGGTCATAGAGTGGGTGTGGGAGTGGTTGCTTGTGTCATAAGGTAAAGCAAAGTCAACACTCCACCTCTTTGTACTTTACCCACTTGGTTTTATTATTTAAATAAAGATTTTTATGAAAATATGATTAAATTGTGAATATTTAGGGTTTATTATGTTAAAATATGAGTTTTGGGTGAAAATCCCGCGTTAAAATAATTAAAAACGGGCCTTAAACGTAAAACTATGCGAAAACCAGGAGAAATTGAGTTCCCAGCGAGACCTCTCGGTCCTAGGCCGAGACTCGATCCACGCTGAGGATTGTAGCCAGAAACGAACAGAGGGTAACGAAGGGCGAGGAAGCGAGAGGAGAAGCGAGAGGCGAAGGCGAGGGTTCGGTCCGGAGTGAAAGGCGAGAAGTCAGACCCGAAATTGACCGAATGAACAGTAGTGAACAGTACCTTCGGGTTCGGGTGCTTCTGCGAGGTTCGGGCCTGCAAGAGTCTTTCGGGTTCGGTTCCTCCTGGGCGAGGTTCGGCCCTGAGAGGAGCTTTGGCTCAGGAGGGTTCGGTTCCTTGCTCTCAGGTTCGGCTCTCTTTCTCTCGGTCCCTAAGAGGACCTTCGGGTCCTAAGAAGCTTCGCCTCTTATAAGAGGGTTTCGGTTCCTAAGGTCCATTTTTCTCGTTTTTACCCCGTTTTAAGCCGTTTTTGACCCAGTTAAGGGTCGGAATGACCCGAATGATTCTAAAAAGTTACGGGAAGCTTTTGAGAGAGATTTGGGAGAGATTTCACATACTTGGAGAGATTTGGGAGAGATTTGACATTCTTGGAGAGATTTCTCATACAAAGAGATATTTGAGAGAGGTTTCACATACTTGGAGAGATTTGGAAGAGATTTGACATTCTTGGAGAGATTTCTCATACAGAGAGATATTAGAGAGAGATTTCACATACTTGGAGAGATTTGGGAGAGATTTAACATACTTATAGAGATTTCTCATACAAAGAGAGTTTTGGGAGAGGTTTCACATACTTAGAGAGATTTTAAATAGAGAGAGATAGAGTGAAAATGATTGAGAGAGGTTTCGAGTGTGGCATTTGTGAGTGTCCGGCTCCGCAATGCAAGGTCCGTAAACACTGGTAAGCCTTGTTTAAGGATCTTACACACTCCCGATGAGTATGCAACATTGTTTTATCGGTTTGGCTAGCCACGTACCACAGTTTTCGATTAACGGGATCTAGATGTTCGCACTTTTGATTTATGATCTCTCATTAGAATAGAGAGTTATGTAGAAATTTCATAATGTAAATTCTAGTACCCAAGGGAAAATTGAGTCAAACAGTTTGACTTGTTGACTTTAATTGACTTTGTCTTGACCGAAATTTGACAGTTGTCACATTCATTGACAAAGTACATAGTCACAAGGTGCTAAAACTCTCAAAAGCTCTTTATGGTTTACGAAAGCCCCTCGAGCATGGAACATTCGCTTGGATAAAAGCCTAAAAGGACTTGCTTTTTCGAAATGTTCACAAGACACGACGATGTACAAAAGGAACTCAAAAGGAAAAAATCTTTTAGTTGGTGTCTATGTTGACGATTTGACCGTTACCGAATCAAACAACGAAGAC
This sequence comes from Lactuca saligna, assembly GCF_052625555.1. NCBI lineage: Eukaryota > Viridiplantae > Streptophyta > Magnoliopsida > Asterales > Asteraceae > Lactuca > Lactuca saligna. The sequence continues at coordinate 190,575,346 of NC_136419.1, read as the reverse complement.
ATTATCAAATTCAAGGACCAAATGAAAAAAGAATTCGAAATGAGTGACTTGGGTTTACTTTCTTACTACCTTGGAATAGAAGTGGCACAAAAGAAGTGGGAATTTCTTTATGACAAACGGCTTACACAAAGAAGATTTTGGATCAATTTGGGTTACTAGATTGCAACCCTGCAAGTTCACTGATGGAACCAAAGTTGAAAGTCAAGAAAGACGAAGACGGTGAAAAAATTGACCCGACCGAATATAGACGAGTAGTGGGATGTTTGAGGTACTTGACGCATACTCGACCAGATTTGTCGTACGCGGTTGGAATTGCAAGTCGTTTCATGGAGCAACCCACCACTTTGCATTTCCAAGTAGTAAAACACATTTTACGATATGTCAAAGGAACCATTGATTACGAAATCAACTATGGAAAGGGTTGTGAAGTTGAAGACTTGGTTGGGTTTAGCGATAGTGATCATGGTGGTGACAAAGTTAGTGGAAAAAGCACAAGAGGGATGATTTTCTACCTAGGAAGAAATGTGGTGACATGGCAATCTCAAAAACAAAGGACCGTTGCTTTGTCAACATGCGAAGCCGAGTTCATGGCAGCCACGACAGCGGCATGTGAAGCCATTTGGCTTAGTAATATCGTGAAGGAGCTTACAGGTGATCATGTTATGCCTATCACATTGTATGTTGACAACAAGTCAGCAATTGAGTTGATGAAGAATCCCGTGTTTCATGGTAGAAGCAAACACATTGACATTCACTATCACTTCATAAGAGAATGTGTCGAGGAAGGGAAAGTTATAGTGGAACATGTCGACTCAAAGGAGCGAGCAGACATCTTTACAAAGGCCTTGACACAAGTGAAGCACGGCGAAATGCAAAATATGATCGGTGTGACAGATATTGAACTTGGTCCGGTTTAAGGGGGAGAATGTGATATAAACCTGACCACACACAAAGTCAGAAACATCTTCCTTGTTTCATGGTAGGCGTGACTTTAGTTTTTCCTATGTTTGAAAATAAGCCATACATTTGGTAGAATAATAAATTTGGTTGCAACTATCCATGACTTTTACCAAGTAGTTAGGATTTTTAAGCTTATATAAGAAGCCGAATCGTAGGTTTGAAGGATAGAATATATCCTATACTGTAATTTATCTTTCAAATATTTTATCAACAATAGCTTTTTGGCAACATCTCCATGCATATCCAATTTATTTAGATAACATCTGAAACTCATATTTGTTTACAAAACTTTAGCTTTCTTGCATACAAATTATTTTATAAATTTCAACATAAAAATCGAAAATATATTACCTTTTTAAGTCATTATCCCTTAGGTTCATCTCCATGTATTTTCATTTTTATGCATTTCATAAAATAAAAATTATATATATTAACTTTCATATTTTCATTTTTTTTTCTCTCTTGCATTCTACGATTTGTATCAATTTTTATAGTAGGGAAAAAAAAAATAAGTCAATAGATTGTCAATTTAGTTAATATCAAAAATCAATAGTCAGTTTAGTTAATATCAAAAATCAATACTTCAATGAGATGTCAATTTAGTTAATATCAAAAGATAACAATGCCAACGGACAACAGAGGATCAATCATGAAAACACTATACATAAAACGACATAAATAATGATACTCATGATTATCAACGCAGTGAATAATATCTTATATTGAAGATAATATCCAGTGGGATAGTGTAGAAGCCACACAAGACTGAGAAGATGGCCCTCGTTAGTATGTCTCCATGCACACCTGAGTATGACCGGAAAGCTGAGCTCACAGCTTTTGACCAAACCAAAACTGGTGTCAAAGGACTTGTAGATGCCGGAATAACGGAGGTCCCTCGGATGTTCCATCTACCCTCACCTGAAAACCTAAACTCCAATCAACCCTCACACTTAGAGCTTAGTCTTCCGACCATCGATCTGGAAGGAATCAACGAAGATCCTATCCGGAGAAAGGAGGTGATCGAGAAAGTGAAGGATGCATTCGAGACTTGGGGTTTCTTCCAGATTGTGAATCATGGAATTCCTGATAGCATGTTGGAGGAGATGAAAAAAGGTGTTTTAGGGTTTTTTGAGCAGGATAGTGAGGTGAAGAAACAGTGGTACACTAGGGATCGTAGCGGGAAGCGTAAGTTCGTGCACCACAGCAACTTTGACTTGTACACTGCAGCGGTGACTAACTGGCGAGACTCTTTCTTTTGCACAATGGCTCCTGATACTCCTCAACCAGACGAGTTGCCATCGCCTTGCAGGTATGCTTTTCAATCTATTTCAGTGAAAAAGATGGTGTCGTGAAACTAATGAGTGGTGGGTAATGGATCACAATCAACATTTGGATAAGGGAGCATGTTTTTTGATTGTGAAATCTTTTTGGTTTAGTCATCACCAACTTATTAAAAGCTCTTGCTAAGTTATAACTTAGTAACTTACAAAAATTTATAAATACCTTTTTAAAAACTTCATCTTAGTATTAGCTAATAAATTAAGTTAAAAAAAAATAGTAATCATTTTAAATAAGTATTTCAAACACCCCTAAAAACATAAAAAATCGAAAGTATTCGATTTTATTTCATTGTTTGTTAACTAATATATTAACCATCAAATATATATGGATAATCTAATATTCTGAAATATTTGTAGTCTAATTGTTAATTACGGCAAAGCTTGTCATAATATTATACAGATAATTATTTTAACATAGCGTGATTATACGTAAACCGATCCTAAAAGGGTTACATATAATTCAAATTCAGATTGTAAGTTCTAACTATTCCATATTTTTGTTACCTTGGGATTTATCTGTAGAGATATTTTATTGGAGTACACAAGACAAGTGATTAGACTCGCAGGTTGTCTATTGACATTGATGTCAGAGGCTCTAGGGCTCAACCCAAATCATCTTTTAGACATCGGATGTGGCGATGGGCTTGCTGTCCTCGGTCATTACTATCCTCCTTGCCCACAACCAGAGTTAACCATAGGCACCCCGGACCACACTGACAACGATTTCATCACGATTCTTTTACAAGATCATGTCGGTGGCTTTAAGATCTTGTATCAAAACCAATGGACCGATGTTCGTCCTACACAAGGAGCTCTTGTAGTGAATGCTGGAGATCTTTTACAGGCATGCATTTCTCTCTATCTCAAGCTTAATATCGTCGCAATATTGGTATGCAACTACGTAAATTAATATTTTTTATATGAAGTGTTGATCTTTTTATGAAAAAATTTATCATTAAATATTAATATTTCATACCAAAGAACTTCTGGCCCTATCGTATTAGGAATTAACAGAAAGATCTCATCAACCAAAGATGAGGGTTCTGGATGAAAGGTGTAGAGTATGTGTGACTTGGCGATTCTAAGAAGTTATAATAATATTACATATATGCTCATCCACTACTTGCATACCCTACTTTTTTTTTTTTTTTAATTCGGCACTGATTACAATCAATGGAATAATTTAGCTAGTTACAAATGACAAGTTTGTGAGTTCACGACACAAGGTGGTGGCAAACAAGGTTGGTCCAAGAGTATCAGTGGCATCATTCTTTATGAGTGAGACCTTGCAAGTTATTGAACCAATCAAGGAGTTGCTTTCGAAAGATAATTCGGCCAAGTATAGAGGCACAACAGCGAAAGAATATGTGGATTACTACAGAGCAAAAGGAATTGATGGTACTTCTGCTCTTTTGCATTTCAAGATCTAGATCAATTAACCATCAATTGTTGATTTAGCACTACATGATGAATCTTTTATTTTCCTGTTCCTCTTATGTCATGTAATGTAATCTATCTTAAAGATATTTTCTTTGTTTTTGTGTGATATTTTGCAAAACTATGGTGTTGTTATATTATTTGTAATGGGCAAACAATTTACAAATGCAAGCTTAAATATTGAACACTTCAAAGGATTAGCAAGTTCAAGTAGGCTAGAAGAGTATTTTGTAAGAATAATTAAATGTAATCAACACATAAAAACAAGGGAAGAGAAGAGAAAAAAAAAAACGGATATTTACTTTGCTGGATGTTTAAGCTTTATTAATAAGAGAAGGGGATATTCCTAACATATGTGCCTTTTATACTATAGTTTAAAAGACTCGTTATACTAATAATTTGAAATTTGAAACCTAATTAGACTCTAAAACGTGCCGGAATAAACTTAAAAGAGTAATAAAAAAGGAAACTTTCCTATTGCTAAAAGTCGATTAACCCAACAATCACCCCCCTTAATCGGTTTGGTCATACCATTCATTCATAGTAGTGTTTAATCACCTTCTTTATACGTCATTGAACTCCTTATTTAACCTTCGACACCTCGTTCTCTCTTTTGACAACCCCGACCTCTTTAATCAAGCTTATTCCGATAGCATTTTTCTGCCAAACAACAAGACAAGTTCACAAGAATCTTTATTGTCTTCCGTCACCCGTAAAATGAACCAAATAAAATCCACCCGCTTTGATGTCTTCTAGGGTCGATTATTGTCTGCATACAGTTTTTGTGGTGGTGAATGGTGAGACAAGGTGTCCAGGTAAGATGCAAGATGCAGGCGTCCAACAACAACGATGAGCGAGCTAGCGAGTAGCGACAATAAGGGCGGAAGGTTTAGATACAATGGATTTTGACTTCTATCTTGACTTTTTGGCTTAGAAATCGGACTACTGGAGAAATCAAGAAGGTCCACAATAGGATTAGTGGAGAAATCAGGAGGGGCCACAAGCCCACAACTCAATTTTGACAACAGTGGGCTTAAAAGTACAATTTTTTTAGTTATATGGGCCAGTGTTGTAAAACTCGCCGAGTTGTCCAATTACTCCTCCGAGTACTCACAACTCGTCCACTTACTTAATGATGTTGTAAAACTCGGTCAAATCGGTGATTAATATGTATAATATACTTAATGATTTATTATTTAACACACACAGATCTGATTATTACTACATATATATATATATATATATATATATATATATATATATATATATATATATATCTCTTTAATTTTCAACAATTATTTACAAAGTGAGACCATTATGCGTTTTTTTTTTATTTTTTATTTTTTTTATTTTGTATTCATATGCATCTAATGTTGTTATATATTTCAATTAATTTGTATTTTAACTTATAATTTTGACATATTGTAACATACACGTTCAGTTATCGTGTTTGTAGTTTAAAAATAAATAATAGTATGAAATATTATATAATATTGAGCGTTGAGTTCTAACAAATGGTTTTTACTAGAAATGAAGTAAAACTATGTTTAGAATCACTCGGAAAATATTGAAAGTCTTATGAGATTCCAATCAAATGTCAAATATTGAAATTTAACGAAAATATAAAATTTGAATTAAGTAAAATTTTATTATTGTAAGTTGTAAAGAATCTTGCTAGAAACATTTAGGTGAAAACCTCATCGAAATCTGAGTTATAACGAAGAAGTTATGATCAATCAAAGATCTACGACATAACCGGCAAACACTATTAGCGTAAAAATTAAGTTTTCGATAAACTACTTTTTAGCCTTAGTGATTTAAATGAAAGTCATAGTCCTGGTTAAACCGATAATTTTCATAAAAAGAACATCCAAATCTGACTTCGCATGAGGAAGTCATGATTTTTCTGAATTTTGGAATAGTAGTAGACAACTAAAAACTCGAAATAAAGATCGAGTGATTTTTAGCCAATGTAACCTGAACGAGAATCGAAGGTCTTGTAAATAGTAGTACAACGGTAAAAAGAAAGACGAAAACGGACATCGAATGAAGAAGTTATGAATTTTTAACGGACTTTTCATGTCCTGGTCTGTTCAAAATATAATAATAAAAATAAATTCAAAATTAGCCAACGGAGTCTAAACAAAAGTTGTAGAGCATAATTTCACCTACGCGTTCATATAAAGAACGTCAAAAATGGAGCTCATATGCATAAGTTGAGGATTTTTGAAGTTCGGGACACAAAATCCGAGAAATCACGAGAACCGAGAAATTTCGCATGGCCAGGGTCCAGCCACGTCACCCTCGCCAGCAGCTTGCCCCGTGTCTGAGTAGGTGACTCATTCTATGCACAATCCAACAGAATTCTGAAGCGTGCCTCGAAAGTCTGATGCGTGTAGCATCCGAAGCCAGCTGTCCACCGCGTGTCTCGCCCTCGCACCTGCCACCTGCCTGGCTTCGCCTGTCGCCACGTGCTTCTCTCATTCTGCCAATGTCATACCCCGAAACCGGAACGGCGGAATCGTTCCGGGGTGGAGGACGTCATGTTTACCATCACAACCATTGTACAATCGCAATCATAGTAACACAACCATTACAATGAATATATATATATATATATATATATATATATATATATATATATATATATATATATATATATATATATATATATGAAAATTGTTTACAATAATTTGGAACTTGTTTTAAATACACTAAAAGTATGTAGAATATAAAAACATGACTCTTATTACTCCGACTCCTCTTAATCCAAGAAGTACTTGTCTACTGATTTCCTGAGAATACAAGTAGTTTGAAAGAATATCAACATAAAGCCGGTGAGTTCATAAGCATTTAGTTTTGGTGGAAAATTGTTTTCTTTGATCCTTTTGAAAAGTGTTCATCAAGAAAATCCTATATTTTCTTATTAAAAGTGTGTTTGAGAACTCATTCCTTCCATGACTTCCAGATTCATACAAGATATGTACAATCCAAGGTGTCATGGAATGAATATGAACATTCGTTAGTTACTTGTTAAACCATCCGATTATGAAATGTCGAGTTATCCCGGGAAAATCCTATATTTTCACTAAAAGTAGGTTGTTGGTTATCCGTTCTAAAATGAAGTGTACAAGTATCTACCATACTTATATTGTTAAACGTAGGTTCCTTGAAAAACCTTGGTTACTCCCAGTGAAGTATATTAGCCTTATTACATAAATAAAACTAAAAATACATGGTGAACTAAATCCTGAAGGTATTATTAATACCCTCTAGTAATCAAATCGGTTATTACTTTGAGGTTAGCTCACTTGATTCATTATTACAAGAGTAAATCTTTGCTATCTGGGTTGCGAGTTTTATAACCATACATTAACTTGATATGGGACGTATCGAGGCCAGTATCCTTTATGAGTTTGTCACCCGTAGACCTGTCGGTCCCACTGTAGCTAGCAGCGACGTGTGGGATAGTTAGTCTCGTATAGATCTATACACAACAGTCACACTCTCCCTACAAGAGATTCTGGTTACAAGTGCTGGTCCTACACTCTGATTTTGTGGGATTGTTACCAAGGACGTGTCTCCAACTTTAACTAACAAACTTACAAGTAATAATACTGGAAATCCTGTTTATGATTTGCATGAGTCCTTAATAAAATAATACATTTTACTCCATGATTCACAAGTGCGTTACCCTAGTTTTGAAAACTGTTTCTACGTGTTGGTTTCTTAATTGTTTGCTAAAAATTGTTTTCCATGTTAAAAGGATATTGAAAATATTATTAACTTAAACAAAATAATATATTTTGAGCACAAGTTTCCTTGTACTTTTTCTTGTATTACCCCCTGAAAACATGAAAACTTGGAAAAACGTAGGGTGTGAACTCAGCTTAAACGAGTGGCTTGATTGAAGGATCGATATGGAAAGTTGGATGTTCAAGTGAACCGTTGAACACAATTTGATCCTAAATAACACGTAATGACACATAAATGAGTCAAATGAGGGTATTTCACTACTAGATGTGATGGAGCACCACTCTAGGGACTTGGAACTACTTGCACTAAGTGTTAGGACCTTAAAGGATTGTATGAGTGAGGTGTATGGCCACCTTAAAGGTGTGTGCGGCCATAAGTGTGCGGCCCAAGCGGTGCGGGGCCATACACTCATGATAAGGGGTGACTTTGTGGTGTTTTCAAGGTCCGTACTTGCATCTATGAAGTGTTCTAGGTCTATATTCTATTGTAGTGCAAGTTAAGGGCCATAGAAGTGGGTTTGTGGTCCTAAGGTGTGTGTGGGGTCGCACACGGGAGTGTACTGCCGCACACAAGGAGTGTGGTGCTGCACAAGTGTGTTTTCAGTTGTACATAGGTGTGTGCAGTCATACACCCCACATGAAGATGTCCAAAATGTCAATTCCAAGGTGCATTAAGGCTAGGGTCATGTCTATCTCGAGTATAGAAGTCAAACTCTCACTTTGGAGGGTTTTTAAGAGTGTGCGGCCACCTTAAAGGGGGTGTGCAACCGCATTCACTTCCAAACACGAAGAACATCATGGGTATTGCACACTTAAGGCTTATATAGAGTGGTATTTCATGGATATCAAGTTAGAGGATGAATTACTCACGTTCTTAAAGCTTTGGAGGGTTCACGGTTGAAGAAGCTTGAGAGAATGGAGTAGTGTGCAGCCAAGGAGTGAAAGGAATGAAAGAAAAGGGGTCTACCCTTTATATAAGAGTGGGTGTGCTGCCAGGAGGTGGGTGTATGGCCGCACACCCATGTGTACGGCCATACAATCCTCCCAAAGGAGTGTATGGCCCGGTTTTGCTACTATATGTTGGATTAATGTCTAAGTCCATAACTATAATTGGTAAGACTTGACCCGACCCGGCATGGTCCATTTGGGTTGCATGGCATCATGCACTTGGATAGACTATGATGAGAGAAATAAGACACTTATGGTTATTAATATATTATAAGTTCTAGTATATTAATAATAAGAATAATAAGATTATTTAATTAGTATTGATCAAGAATTAATCTAGGATTAATTAAGTGATCAAAAGAAGACTAATTAAATATATGGGTTGATTGTGCAAATCATCCATACTTATATAGTGGGCTAATGCTCCATGGATTATCTAGTTGGGCCAAAACCCATATGATGATCCATGGATGCTCCATGGTGTATTTGAACCCATGGATCCAAGGAAATGAAAAGTCATGTCAATTAGGGTTTACCCTAATTGTATAACTATATAAGCATCTTATTCTTGATCAAAATCGGTCACTAGATTATTCTAGAGAGGGCTAGCCGATTTTATGAAGTGTAGAATTCTCTCAAGTTATTCCAAGTGTATTTGGTGTTGTGTGAACCATTTGAGGTGTCACACTTGGGGCACTAGGCACTCAAGCTTCATGAAGATATTCTACATCAAAGAGGTATGTATTCTATCTTGTTATATTGATAGTTTTGTATGCTAGATTAGGATAATACCTTGGATGTTCATATTTGCATGTATAATAGAGAAAACATAGATCCAAGGTATTTAGGGTTGCATGTACACTTAGGAGTGTTAGAATGCTCATAACCCAACAGTGGTATCAGAGCCTAGGCTTGTTTTCTTGTTATACCTGCAATAGAAGCTGAAAAATCGAAATTGGTGCTGTCTACCCAGCAGACTCGCCGAGTCCATGAAGGGACTCGACGAGTCCAAGGCAAAATGCATCCAACTCGCCGAGTTGTGTTCATGCACTCGACGAGTTGGACCCCAGACAGCATACTTTCGAGGTTTTTGGCTAGAAATGGACTAGGAACATTACCCTAAGTTGTTTTGAACTTATAAACATGTTTTTTTTTTAATGTGGTAATGTTCATGCTAATCCATTTTCAAAGATAATTGTCAATAGATTCATGTTTTGTATTAATTTAAAGGTTAGACTAATTACATGAAAAAGTTTGATTTGAATTATCTTGTTCTTATGAGTTTCTTAGATTAATAGAAAAGTTGAATGAAATAGTTGTTTTCAATCCATTTTAATCTAAGAGTTGAGTATAAAATGTGTTTGTGTAACTTATCCTCAAGTTACATGAAGAGTCACATTAAAGACTCATAAAACTCATAAAGTTGGCAAAGGTTACAAAAATGAAGAGTCTAGTTTTAATTAATTGGAGTCATGACTCCATAATTTGTCCTCAAGTTATGGAGGATCAAGAGTCTCTTCATTAAATAAATATAAAAAAAAAAATAATGTAACCATAATTAATTTCATAAGTTATAAAATAAAGAAAAAGTTAATTCTTTATTAGTTTAAAGTCTTCCATAATTTGTCCTCAAGTTATGGAACTTGAAGAGTTTTTGGATTAAAACTACTTTAAACACATAAGTTATGGAATTAATTAGTTTTGAATAGTTTCAAAACTTGCCCTTAAGTTTTGGAATTTGTAAAGTTTTCTCTTATGAATACTTTAATTCCAAGTTAGCCCTTAGAATTTTAAAAGTTAAAATTCAACCCTTATACTTTATAATATTATAAGTTAATAATATATACATGTATAAGAGTAAAGTCGGTCTTACCGCTAGTACGCCTCATTCACGAAGCCGGTCTATAAGGTGGGTATAAGGTTGTTGCCTATAAAATGGCAACTTAATGGGTGTCCACTCTCACCCACTGCTTGCTTGACTGGTGGAGGGTCGTTAGCCGAATGGGTTTGACATGACTATAATTCTCCCTTCATTAAAAGTATTAATGATAAATACTAAGTAACTAAACTCTAAATAATACCCAATCTTAGTTACTTAGGAAAATGTGAATAAGGTGCTAATCCATGAAATTACACTTTGCACTTTGTTTAAGTCGGTTAGTGGAGCGTGTGTGGTTAACCGGCACACTAACTTGTATTTAACAAGGTAGGCAAAGGGTAACTTAATGTTTATCATAGTATCGATGGAGCGTGTGCGGTTAACCGGCACATCGATTGAGGGGTAAACACTTAAGGGTACCAAGTAATTTGCATGGTTACTTCACACCTTGTTTTGTGATCCTCGGCATCCCAGTCACAAAACCTAAAGGGCACACTCGAGATTGAAACATGCCATTGAACAGTTCAATGAATCTCAAAAGATCTAGGAGTTTCAAATCCAATTAAAACCTAATAATACATTTTGTTTATCTTGGTGGAAATTGGTGAATCGTCATTCACCTACCTTCAAATTGTTTTATAGCTTGGATTACGACATACCTCTTCTAAGTTATAAAATAGTCTGTTGGGTCCTAGCCTTAATATTTCATATTGGGTGTCATATTAAGGACTTTAAGATCAACTATCTTGAATATCTCCCAAAAAGATGTCTGGTTTAGACATTTATGATCCTCCCAAATCTCTTGAAACAAGCTTTCCTAAATGAAGATGATGTCCCATGGAAATCATACTTCTTTCACCTCCTCCAATTATTCTCCCTAACCCACAAGTTCTTGAAAAGTTTAAGGTCACTCAAGCCCTATTCGCAAGGCAAGGTCTAGGTGTGATCACATCTTGGAGATGTAGTCACATAGTGACAAGCCGGGAGAGTTGGGTGTCAAAGTCTTGAGAAAGTTGGTGGTTCAACTACCTTCTAAGTCACATAGTGAGTTCTTTTGGAACACCTATGAAACAGACTATGACAAGACCCTTAATGATCTTATCTATTTGCTAAGATCAACTTCCTGAAACTTTATGGACATTGACAATGGTGACACTGGATATACAGAAAAAGCATTCTCTTCCCAAGGAAAGCGATTGACCATAGTCAACTAGGTTGACCAAATGGTAAAGAGAAAAGGCTAAGTCTGTAATAGTCCCGTGTACAATTATCAAAGGGTCCATATGTTTATATTGCCAAAGAAAGGGTCATTATTTGCGAAGCTGCCAAATTTACCTAAGGATGTTAAAGTCAATAAGTTTGACTCTATTTCAGGTAAAGTCCACTAATATAACTCTGTTAAGTTTCTATTCTGAGATTCCTAATACATGATGTGACTGGGTCACATGGTAATGTTTTAAGAATCAAAGAAAAGTAAAGGAACTTAAAGAAAGAATATGCTGAATCTGATCGCATAGATGGATTTCTATCGCGTAGTTTGAAAATCGGATTCTTGAGCTACTTCTTAGGAGTTATGAGATATTGCTAAGGAATAGATAACAACAAGTTTTCATATGGATTGTAAGGATAAGTTTTTCCGCATAGTTTGAAAAATAAAAGAAAAATTTTGATTTTATTTATTTTAAAAATATCCTTACAATGGCATTTGAGGAAAAATTGTTGTTTATATGATTCCATTAATAGCAAGAGTGGAAATATGAAATTGATTCCTTCATTTGTGGTAATGTCTAAATTTACCAAATAAGGAAAGATTCTCATCACCCAAGTTTCAGATGGACCGGAACTTGGAATCATGCAAGTTGTATAGCATGATGAATGAGAACTTCCAAGTATTGGAAGAATTAAGACTAATTACTTGTTCACATGGATGTGTGAGTCAAGTAATGGACTAAGGGATCGAGTACATAGTCATGTGCACTGATTAAGTCCACCACAAAAGATGTAAGGCTATTCGTCATAGTTTACTAAAGCTCAGTAAATATGATTATACTTACAAGCTTAAGTGTAACTCTGAGACATTGGAAAAGGTTTCAATGCATAGCAGAGCGGATAAGAAGAATCAAATTAGGCAAAAGGATAAAAGTTTCTCAATCTGAAAAGATGGGAGAGTACTTTAGTATCAGCTTTGTGATCATCTTAATGATTAAGAAACCATATCAAAATTTGTTCTCTAAGGAAGTCTTAGTGCATTCTTATGACTAAGAAGAAGGGATCTTGAAATTGTTGAAATGGTTAAATCAAGAAGATGAGTCATACTTCGTTCCAATACAAGTCTTAGAGTCATACTCCAAGATTGTAATATGAGTGACATGTCTTAAAGAAGGTTTAAATACACTTATCAAATGTAAGAGTAAAAGTTTTCTACTCTTGTACATTTGAAATTGGTAAGTTGTGATGTTTTGGATAAAACAAAGACCAACTTAGGCCAATTGTGTGAAGTGTTTTTCTTGGTTAGAATCCACACTATCTCTTGGATGTTTGACAAGGGAGTCTTATAGGTCAAGAGGACAGTGGGAGTCTTAAAGGTCTTGAAATTCTCAAGAACTAATCAAGAATGAAACCTGAAGTTCTTCACTAGCACACGACTTGAGGTTTATAACCTATCATGTTGACATATTCTGTGCCCATTCCAATCAAAGTTGGCTTTGCATATGAGTTCTTAGAGTTCTCAATTGGTTGCACAACAACTTGGAAGCAATGGCAGGCCCTTGAGCTGCCAGGTGACAAGAAATTAAGATTGAGTTCAATCCATATGAGTTTGGATTTTTGTCTTGTGACTATGGTTATGACAATTCACATGGATAAGAACACATACACCCTTAAATCTAAGTGTCATAAAGTTTCTCTCCGATTCATGAAAATGATGGTGAGGAAACAGTTTCACTAAGTAGAATTTATCTAGATAGCAAATGTGATATTTTGCATTCTCAAAGTCGTTAGTGGAGCGTGTGTGGTTTACCGGCACACTAACCTGGACTTGTGAGAAGTAGCAAAAAAGGTCTAACCATTATGATTACGGCATCCCTCTTCATAATTGTTTAGACACACAAGTGTGCTATCTAAGGGAAGGTGTATGTTTTTGATAAAGTCTTATCAAAACAATCTAGTATCAGAAATCTGAACTTTGGTAAATCAATAAAGTATTGATTTCTAGAAGTCCAGCTGATTTCTGAGTACATGTCAAAGCTAGTGGGAGCATAAGTGTTATGCTAATAATCATCATGTTAGTGGGAGCATGATAATTACGATAAGTATTGCAAGCTAGCAATGTTAATTATAGAAAACAAAAGTTTCAACTGGGAAAGAGTTGTTTTGCTATAATTAAGGGAGAGGAAATTATACTTTATCTCAAATCTATAAGCCTAGATCGTGAGGTTTTAATCATTTAGTCAAGGATATATATGAATTTCATGTTGGAATGGCTCAACATAAGGAAATTCTGTATATGGTTCCATTATTTGCGTTCTAAAATTCGACTATGATTACGGCATCCCTTTTCATAATATGAATTATGAGAACTTGGCAAATAGAAATGGAAATGTTATAGCAAAAGACTGGTTTAGTCTTTATGTGAGACATCATGAATCGTGTCCCATATGCTTTAGATATAGGATCGATTACATGTGCTATATTCATGAATCGTGTCCCATATGCTTCAGATATAGGATCGATTATATGTGCTATATTCATTCTTTCTAAAATTTTCCAAATGCCTAGGGCATTAAGAAGGGAAAAGGTTTAGAACTGGATATGACTAAAAGGATTAAACAATTGTCGAGGACAATCTAAGGTTTACCAAAGATTGGTTGCTCAAGGACAGTTAGAAGTATAGTGATAATTCTGGAAGGACCATATTGACATAATCTGTAAGGAGGCAACTCTTGTTCAGAAGTGATAGTCGAAATGGAATCTGGAAATGTTTCAAAGTTAGAATTTTCAATCTGTGTAAGATTAAGGAAACTTAATGCAAGAAGGATGGTTCCAAGGAGTTGATCTCCTTTGGAATGCTTTGTAATGATTGTTTCCAAGTCTTTGTGAATTTGTGCATAATCGTTACAAGAGGATCAATGCATATAAGTTTAGAATCTAACAGATTTCAGTAAATGGCATGAATTTGGAATTCTTGCATTTACAGTAAGGATTTGGGAGTGTGAAAAGAGAATCATTGAAGTTATGTTCAATTGATCTACTTCACAAAGTAAAGATCATAGACAAACATAGTATGCATACTTGGTGTATGGCATGACTAGTGTTTAGAAAACATAGTGTGCATGCTTGGAGCATGGGACAACTATTGTTTTAAATTCAAGAATAATGTTGATAGCTGAAACAGTATACAATGAATAATGTGTAATCATATGGTGATAAATAAAAGGTGTTTTATTTATATTCATAAGTTCTGAGACCATATTGGATTCAATTATTATTGTGTTTCACTTTGCATGTTTTGACTTCCCAAATAAACTAGGTTATTCTTTCGGAATGACTAAGTTATTCAAACCATCCACAGTCGGTCATATGTTGGAAGTAGATATGAATTAAGACTGTCATGGGTTGGCTTGTAGAGGTCTAAGTTGTTGGACAATGGGCTACAACACTCATGAGTGCTCATAAGTTCTGAGTATTGGATTCAACCCGCGCTCATTGGAATCACTTCATGGATTTTATCACGAGTGATCATGAGACGATAATATCTTATATTCTTCAAACCTAGAGATATGAGTTGTTACTATGAGTTGGTTGTACATTGATTACTCGAAACGCATTGGTAACTCGATGTTATAAAACGTGTCTTTGTGTATGATTCAATAAGTAGTAGAACAAGCCATATGAGTCGAAGTTTATCCATTCCTTTTACCTTCGGGATAAAAGCGATATCTGTGGGCCCCTCGATGATTTGATGATGACAAATGGAAGTGCTCGGCCGGGCCAAGACTGATTTGATTTGTTCAATTAGTCAGTCGTCATAAATCGAAAATCGGGAAACAACAAATGGACAGAGAGAATGATTATAATCCATGTCTCAGTCCATATGATATCTAGAATGGAGGAATATATGATCCCTTATCTAATGGACAAGTCATTGACAAAGATCAGAGTTCATCTACAAGGTCAGAGTTTGACAGAAGCTTTTGAGAGCTACGATTGCCAGTTGGTTCCTGAAGTCATACACAATAATAGTTTTAGACTTATCCAAGTGGGAGACTGTTGGATTAATGTCTAAGTCCATAACTATAATTGGTAAGACTTGACCCGACCCGGCATGGTCCATTTGGGTTGCATGGCATCATGCACTTGGATAGACTATGATGAGAGAAATAAGACACTTATGGTTATTAATATATTATAAGTTCTAGTATATTAATAATAAGAATAATAAGATTATTTAATTAGTATTGATCAAGAATTAGTCTAGGATTAATTAAGTGATCAAAAGAAGACTAATTAAATATATGGGTTGATTGTGCAAATCATCCATACTTATATAGTGGGTTAATGATCCATGGATTATCTAGTTGGGCCAAAACCCATATGATGCTCCATGGATGCTCCATGGTGTATTTGAACCCATGGATCCAAGGAAATGAAAAAGTCATGTCAATTAGGGTTTAACCTAATTGTATAACTATATAAGCATCTTATTCTTGATCAAAATCGGTCACTAGATTATTCTAGAGAGGGCTAGCCGATTTTATGAAGTGTAGAATTCTCTCAAGTTATTCCAAGTGTATTTGGTGATGTGTGAACCATTTGAGGTGTCACACTTGGGGCACTAGGCACTCAAGCTTCATGAAGACATTCTACATCAAAGAGGTATGTATTCTATCTTGTTATATTGATAGTTTTGTATGCTAGATTAGGATAATACCTTGGATGTTCATATTTGCATGTATAATAGAGAAAACATAGATCCAAGGTATTTAGGGTTGCATGTACACTTAGGAGTGTTAGAATGCTCATAACCCAACACTATATGCCTTGCTGACTAATTCATAACCTCAACCTTGACTGTACCCAACCTTAGAACACTTAAATGAACACTTAAACAACGCTAGAAGTTAACAGAACAAGTTTAACATTGATAAAATTGACTAGATGTACAATGAGTAAGTTCGAGTTTGTCACATCATCTCCCCGTTAGAGGGAAATGCGTCCCGAAATTCAAGAGTATAGTACAAATCATTAACTTGGAAATAGATGAGGATACTTCAGCTTCATTGAATCCTCACGCTCCCAAGTGAATTCGGATCCCCGCTTGGCGTTCTAGCGGACCTTCACTATCGGGATACGACTCTACTTCGTACATTTGACTTCCCGGTCCATGATTTCGACAGGTTCTTCCACAAATTGCAGACCCTCATCTAGTGCGATCTCGTCGAGAGGAATCACAAGTGTCTCGTCGGACAGACACTTCTTTAGGTTCGACACGTGGAAGACGAGATGACGTTGCTGAGTTCTCGCAGTAACTGGAGTTTATATGCTACGAGACCGATCCTAGAAAGGATCTCGAAGGGTCCAATGTACCTTGGGTTAAGTTTTCCACGTTTTCTGAAATGTATCATACCTTTCCATGGTGAGACCTTCAAAAGGAAATGATCACCAACCTGGAATTCCAAGGGTTCTTGTCTCTTATAGGCGTAGCTCTTTTGTCTATCTCTTGAGGCTTTTAGTCATTCCCGGATTTGTACGATCTTTTCATTTGTACCTCGGATGATATTAGGACCAGTGAGAGCGCTGTTAGGGACTTGACCCTTGGCTAGCTGCGTGTCACCCACTTCAGCCCAGCACATAGGGGATCTGCACTTAAGACCATAGATGGCTTTAAATGGCGCAACCTTGATGCTGGTATGCTACTTGTTGTTGTAGGAAAACTCAACCAAGGGAAGATGAGTGTCCCATGACGTGCCGAAGTCGATGATGCAGGCTCTGAACATATCCTCCAATGTCTGGATCGTTCTCTCACTCTGTCCATCTATCTGTGGATGAGAAGTCGTGGTCATATCGAACTTAGTTCCAGGAGCCTCCTGTAGTAATTGCCAGAACTTCGATGTAAACCTGCTATCTCGATCAGAGATAATGGGTACAGGTACACCATGAAGGCGAACTATGTCTCGAAGATATATTCGTTTGAGTCTCTTCATATTGAAGTTTTCTTTGATTGCCAGGAAGTGGTTGGATTTTGTCAACTGATCAACAATTACCCAAATGGCGTCATGCCTACTCGGAGATCTAGGTAACTTAGTCATAAAATCCATTGTAATCATTTCCCACTTCCACTCAGGTATTTCCGGCTGTTGAAGCAAACCTGGGGGCTTCTGTTATATTCTACTTTCACCTTGGCACAAGTCAAACACTTGCCTACGAATGTAGCAATTTTTGCTTTCACGTTTGGCCACCAATAGAGTTGTTTGAGATCCAGATACATTTTATCTGAACAAGGGTGAACGAAGTATCTTGTCTTTTGGGCTTCGTTCATGACAACTTCTCTGTAACCAACATACTTTGGGGTCCAAATACGGTCCATGAAATAGTAAACTCCGTCTTCCTTGACCTCTAAGTTCTTTTCCATTCCTTGCAGGGCTTCATCCGACATGTTCTCTAGCTTTAAGGCTTCTAGCTGAGCCTCTCGGATGTGTGTGGATAATCGAGAATGGATGGTCATCGTCAATGCCTTCACTCTACGACCCGAATACTCCTTATGGCTGAGGGCATCTACTACGACATTGGCCTTGTCGGGATGGTAGTGTATTTTGCACTCGTAATCATTGAGTAGCTCTACCCATCATTGTTGTCTCATGTTTAACTCTTTCTGATCAAAGATATGCTGCAAGCTCTTATGGTCGGTGAAGACAGTGCACTTGGTTCCATAGAGATAGTGCCTCCAGCTCTTTAACACAGAGACCACTTCTCCCAACTCTAGATCGTCAGTTGTTTAATTGACTCCGTGTGTTTTCAACTATCTCAAGGCATAGGCGATAACTATTCCTCGCTGCATGAGCACACAGCCTAGGCCCTGACTGGATGTATCACAGTAGACCATGAAGTCTTCCATCCCTTCGGGCAGTGACAAGAGAGTTGCGTTGCATAGGGCCTGCTTCAATGTTTGGAATACAGTGTCTTGCTTTTCTCCCCAACTAAAGGTTACACCATTCTGTGTCAGGGTGGTTAAAGCCTTAGCGATTTTGGAGAAGTTTTGGATAAATCTGCGATAATAGCCAGCGAGACCCAAGAATTGGCGGGTTTTTGTGGGTGTCTTTGGTGTTGACCAATTCTCAATCGCTTTGATCTTGGAAGGGTCCACGTGTATGCCTTCCTTTCTAACCATGTGACAAAGGAAAGTTACCTTCTTGATCCAAAACTCACACTCTGAGAATTTTGCATATAGTTTCTCCGTACTTAGTGTTTCTAGAACCTTCCTCAAGTGCTGCTTATGATCATCCTCGCTCCGTGAGTAGACAAGTATGTCGCCAATGAGCATGATCACAAACTTGTTTAGGAATGGGCGGCACACCCGATTCATCAGGTCCATGAATACTGTCGGTGCGTTGGTCAGAGCAAAGGGAATTACTACAAACTCGTAGTGTCTGTAGCAAGTTCAGAATGTTGTCTTGGGCACATTATTCTCGTTAACTCGTAATTGATGGTACCCTGATCTTAGATCTCTCTTCGAGAAGTAACTGGCTCCCTGAAGTTGATCGAAGAGGTCGTTGATTCTGGGTAGGGGATAACGGTTCTTGATGGTCAACTTGTTTAGTTCTCGGTAGTCGATGCACATCCGGAAAGATCCATCTTTCTTCCTTACAAATAAGATCGAGGCTCCCCAGGGTGAGGAACTCGGTCTTATGAATCCTTTGCGGATCAACTCATTGAGCTGACTGGATAATTCTTGCATTTCTGATGGCGCCAAATGATATGGAGACTTAGCTACAGGAGTAGCTGCAGGGATTAAGTCGATGCGAAACTCGACTTCACGCTCGGGAGGAATTCCTGGGAGATCTTCGGGAAATACATCAGGGTAGTTGCAGACTTCGGGGATGCTCTCAAGGTCTTTAACTATTTGTCTTTGATCCACAACATGAGCTAGGAATGCAAGGAGTTCCTTCCATAGATACTTCTGAGACTTGATGCATGAAATGATACGAAGGTTCGAACTGAGTTTATCCCCGTAAATCATGAAGGCTTCACTTGAGGGAAGATTAAGATGGATATCTTTCTCGAAGCAAAGGATATCAGCATGATTGGGGCTTAACCAATCCATGTCGATAATGACATCGAAACTTTATATGGAGACTGGCATAAGATCGATGAGAAAGGAATGAACGTTTAGGGTAAGAGTACAGCCTATGAATATATCGCTAGTGCTCTCTTTCTTTCCATTATCCATCTAGACGGTGAATGTTTCGGTTAAAGGTTGGGATTTACATTTGATTATATGTTTGAATGCATGACTAACAAAACTCCTCACCACACCAGAATCGAAAAGAATGCATGCATAAGAGTTGTCAAGGAGGAACATACCCGTCACAATGGTAGGATCAGCGACCGCTTACTCCTGGCACATTGCCAGTACCCTTCCTGTATTGCCACCTGTTGTTGCCTTGGAACAATCTCTCTTGAAGTTGCCAACCTCTCCACAGCCATAACAGGCTTGACCGGAACCCGCTCTAGGAGCCTGATTGGTTGGTTGGACCGGTCCTTTGCAAAATTGAGTTGTGTGTCCCTTCTTGCCACAGCTAGTGCATGACATCTCTCGGCACTATCCCTGATGATGGTAATTACACTTGCTGCATAGAGGTAGTTTTCCAGAATAGCGATCGGGGTTCGTTGGATTAACGGGGACTGCAGCAAGAGTAGTAGTAGGAGTAGTAGCAGTGTGGACTGCCACTATTTGTTGTTTCTTGGAGGGCTCCTGAGAGGATTGGACCTTGCGCTTGTTGCAAAATTTCTTCTTCCCACTACCCTCCTTCTATGGTTCAGGAACAGTTGTCATGTCATCAAGATCGACTCCATGATCGATCAGAGTCTGCGTCAGACACTTGGCGCTATCAAATGTAACTGGCCGAGCAGCCAAGACATTTCCATTGGTTGGTTGTGTCAGTCCCCAAATGTACCTCTTTATTTTCTTTCTTTCCGGGGTGGCCATTCCCGGACAGAGGAGAGCTAGATCACAGAATCTAGCAGTGTAGGCAGCGATGTCGAAACCCTTCATCTTCAGGTTCCAAAGTTCGTGCTCCAACTTTTGCACCTCTCCCCTTGGGCAGTATTCCGTAAGCATGAGTTCCTTCAGTCTTTCCCAACCCATGTCATTAGCCATTGGCAGGGTTAGGGTTTTGACTTGAACATTCCACCAGGTCAAAGCTCTGTAGGTGTGTGACATCCCCAAAATCACGGCCAGAAAAGACCGGTTTTGTTTATACTTTATTTCAAAATCAGAGTTATCTTTTAATAAAAGGGTTGCGGAATTTGTCCCAAAACAATAATATGATAAAGATTTATCAAAAGCATTTCCATAGAAATGTATTTCATTAAAAGACTCGGGATGTCATGTTCGTACAGATCAAAAGTATAAACAGTACAATATAAGCCTTACTACATTATTTCATATCTACAGGCCTATATCCGTAATCCCTCGTCCAAAACATCACACCTATGCTCATGCGCCACTACCTGTAATGCATAAAACTGAGTGGGTCAGGCTTGGGAGCCTGGTGAGCACATAGGGTTTTCAACCCACAATAAATAAGTTTATTAATTTCATCAATCAACAATAACCCGATCACCCGTTCCCGTTATCCTCACTTTACGTCCCTAAACACCTATCATAAGGGACCTAGCCTAAGGATCATCATCGGGACGAACACTACTGCTAAGGGGATTCCTCAGCAATAAATGTCCTAATAGGCAATCATGTGGGGGATGGAGTACACCGGTGAACACATCGTTCACAACACCTACAGGTTGCGAGCCTGCTAGTGTTCCACTGGACTGTCTAGAAGAGTCCGTGGTCGTCATCTATACTCCGCTAGATGACTGGATCAACAAAAACAACATCGAGGCCTCTCATCATTTTATCACACATCACCTATTACATCTACCCATGTTTTACCCCAACATTTTCGTAGATATAAAATACATATACAGTTTAAATCATTGAAAACATGTATAACAACGTTCATCTAGCATAGATAGAAAGTATTCAGATAATATGCACACATAGCACGTAATTTATATAAAATACTTCATATCTATGTGTAAGTTGAAGGTAACTATGCACTCACCGGAAAAGGTGGTGATTCCGAACTCAGACAGCGCTTCGCTTCTTAAAAAGAATTTTTCTTCGACGAAACCTAGTATTATTACCACTAGAGTTTAGTTTATTATTCGTCGAGACTAATTAATAGTCTAGCTATTATTATTATTATTATATAAGCGTCAAAAAAATACTTATATAACCCATAATAATAGCCCAAGTATTAATTATAAGTTCCTAATAACGTTACTATAATTAAATAAAAGTTATATTAAAAATAGCGTAGGCGTAGCTCACTTACAGCGGGTTTTATAGAAAACCGGGCTTTGCTTGGAGCAGCGTTCCTGAGCCGAAAAGCTCTTCTTCTCAGAGCCTTCGAGCACTCCGGGGCTTCCGCCTCGTGCTAGGGAGGTTCCCTAGGCTTTTCGGGGGATTTCGGGGCTAGAGAGAGGTTCTAGAGAGAGAGAGAGAGTAAAGAGAAGAAAGAATGGGAAAGGTGTGAAGAAAATGAGGGTGGGAGAGGTGGTATTTATAGGGTGAAATGTGGCTGAACTTGGTGCCACATGTCACCATCTGGTGGCAAGCCTTGGGGAGAAAGCAATGGCCAAGATTGTGCCACATCACCCATTTTCGCACAGCACACTTCCGACTTCTAAAATCCGTAACTTTCACATACGACCTCCGTTTTTGACGTTCTTTATATCCACGCGTAGGTAATAATAGGATCTACAACTTTCATTTTGACACCGTCAGCTAATTCTCGACCGATCTTAAATTTAACAGTACAAGGAGATTATACTGTTAAACGTCTGCGTAAAATTAATAACTTCTGCATACGGACTCTGTTTTTGTCTGTCTTTTTACCGTTGATTTCCTATTAATGAGATCTTCAACTCTCATTTACGTTGCGTAAACCAAAAACCGCTCGAACTAAAATTCGAGTTTCAGGCCGTGCACTGCTAAGCCGAATCTTAGAAAAATCATAACTTCTTCATACGAAGTCAGATTTGGGCGTTCTTTTTATCGATGTTCTTAGTTTAACATATTCTACGACTTTTGTTTAGATTGATAAGGCTAAAAAGTCTTCTATCATAAATTCACTATTTACGTTTCCCGGTGTCGTGCCGGTTTTGTCGTAAAACTTCGGCGGGCCATAACTTCTTCTTTATAGCTCGGATTTCGGCATTCTTTATATGCACGGAAACCTTGAGACATATTCTACAACTTTATGTAGAGATATCGGGATTATCTCACACTTTAATTTTGACGCTCATTTTTATTCTTTATTAATTATACATTTATAATTAAATAATAAACACATAAACACACATAATTCACATAATACTCAAATATTTCATATTTATTACTTCAAAAAGAGTTACAATAGTTGACCTAGACTATTACATTGACAAAAATGCTTAGCCCTGAAAACCCGGGCGTTACAATTCTCACCCCCTTAGGATGATTCCGTCCCGGAATCATGCATCAGCAAACAGATGTGGATAGCGACTCATCATGTCATCCTCTGTTTCCCAAGTGATATTCGGCCCATTCGAATGTTTCCATCGGACTAGCACCAAGTCGACCATCTTGCGTCGTAACTTCTTAGTCTTACGGTCAATAATTGCCTCAGGCTCTTCGATCAGCCTTTTATTCTCATCCATCCTTAATTCCGAGATTGGAATTATGTCGGGAACATCTCCCATGAATTTCCTCAAATAACACACATGGAAGGTGTTATGAATACCATTGAGTTCTTCGGGCAATTCCAGCTTGTAAGCTTGGTTCCCAATCCTCTGAAGAACTTTGAATGGTCCAATAAACCTTGGACTCAACTTTCCTCGTTTCCCAAATCGTATAAGTCCCTTCCACGGTGAGACTTTAAGTAAAACGGAATCCCCAACTTCGAAGGTTATCGGTCGTCTTTTCTTGTCGGCATAGCTCTTCTGACGATCCTGAGCTGCTAACATTCTTTCCCTAATCACCTTCAATTTCTCAGCAGTCTCATGGACTATCTCGGGGCCCATAAACTGCTTCTCTCCGGCTTCAAGCCAACAAGACGGCGTACGACACTTCTGCCCATACAAGGCTTGATAAGGAGCCATCTTGATGCTTGAGTGAAAACTATTGTTGTAGGAAAATTCTACCAGAGGTAAGTGCTCGTCCCAATTCCCTTGGAATTCGAGGGTACATGCTCTCAGCATATCTTCCAACGTCTGAATCGTTCTTTCACTCTGACCATCAGTTTGCGGATGGTAAGCAGTACTCAAACACAACTTTGTACCCAACTCCTCTTGTAGACTCCTCCATAACCTTGACGTGAAACGAGTATCACGATCTGACACAATCGTAAGAGGGACACCGTGAAGTCTTACAATTTCCTTCACGTAAGCATTTGCGAGCTTATCCATAGACCACTTCTCGTTGGCGGCTATGAAGTGTGCACTCTTGGTGAAACGATCCACGACTACCCAAATCATGTCGTGACCATTCTTCGTTCTGGGCAGTTTAGTCACAAAATCCATGGTGATGTCTTCCCATTTACCCATGGGTACAGGTAAGGGTTCTAAACTCCCATACGGTTTTTGATGTTGTGCCTTAACCCTCGCACATATTACGCACTCAGCCACATACTTCGCAACATCGAGCTTCATCGTCGGCCACCAGTAGTAGGGTTTTAGGTCCCTATACATTTTAGTGCTACCGGGATGAATCGAGTACATGGTCTTGTGTGCTTCTTCCATTAGAAGATCTCTTATTCCTCCCGTCTTAGGTACCCAAATTCGATCTTGGAATACCTTCAGTCCTCGACTGTTCGTACCGAACACTAACGTTTTTCCCAAACGTTCTTCCTTTCGGTCATTCTTTTCTAAGGCTTCTTCTTGAGCTTTCCTGATACTTTCCACAATCGTCGAGACGACTTCAATTCTTAACGCTCTCGGCCTTCTTCTTTCAAGATTGACTTTCCGACTGAGAGCATCAGCAACAATATTTGCTTTACCTGGGTGGTAAAGTATCTCACAGTCGTAGTCCTTGAGAAGTTCTAGCCAGCATCGTTGCCTCATGTTCAACTCCTTCTGATTAAAGAGATACTGGAGACTCTTATGATCAGTGAAGAGCTTGCACTTCGTGTCGTAGAGGTAATGCCTCCATATCTTTAAGGCGAATACTACCGCTGCCAACTCCAGATCATGAGTGGGGTAGTTCTTTTCGTGCTCTTTCAATTGTCCAGATGCGTATGCTATCACCTTTTCTCTTTGGGTCAGAACACAACCTAACCCGACTCCAGATGCATCACTATAAAGTGCGAAATCTTCGACTCCATCGGGTAGAGAAAGTATCGGCGCTTCACATAACTTCTTCTTTAGCTTCTCGAACGCCTCATCATGTTTCTCACTCCATGTATACGTAGCTCCTTTATGGGTCAAAGCTGTTAATGGAGCAGCTATCAAAGAAAAGCCTTGGATAAATCGTCGGTAATATCCGGCTAATCCTAGAAAGCTTCGAATCTCCGTGGGATTCTTCGGACGTTCGCACTTCATTACAGCTTCGATCTTGGCAGGGTCAACCATTATTCCTTCTTGGTTAACAACATGACCCAAGAATTGGACTTCCCGTATCCAAAAGTCGCATTTGGAGAACTTTGCAAAAAGCTTCTCCTTCTTTAACACCTCCAACACTTCTCGTAGATTCTTGCCATGCTCCTCCTGGATTTTCGAGTAAATGAGAATGTCGTCGATGAACACTATCACAGATTTATCGAGGAATGGTTTACAAACCCTATTCATCAAATCCATGAATGCTGCGGGAGCATTGGTTAGTCCGAACGACATAACCAAGAACTCGTAGTGTCCATATCTTGTTCTGAATGCAGTCTTCTCAATATCCTGCTCTCTCACCTTCAGCTGATGATATCCCGACCTAAGATCGATCTTTGAGAAGTAGCTCGAACCTTGCAGCTGATCGAATAGATCATCAATCCTCGGTAATGGATACTTGTTCTTCACCGTTGCCTTATTCAACTCTCGGTAGTCTATGCACATCCTCATGCTTCCGTCCTTCTTCTTCACGAATAACACCGGAGCTCCCCAGGGTGATGAACTAGGTCGAATGAAACCGCTATCCAACAGCTCCTGAAGTTGCATCATGAGCTCCTTCATCTCCGTCGGTGCTAATCGGTAAGGTTCCTTTGCTATCGGTGTTGTTCCTGGTAATAAGTCTATACGAAATTCTACTTGCCTATCAGGTGGTAATCCGGGAAGATCTTCGGGAAAGACTTCCGGATAATCGCACACAACCGGTATATTCTGCACCTCTTTCTTTTCCTTCTTAGCATCGATTACGAATGCCAAGTATGATGCACATCCTTTGGACAAACATTTTCTGGCTTTCATCAAGGAGATGATTCCAGAATTCACTCTGCGTTTGTCCCCGTACACCATAAATGATTCCTTTCCGGGTGGGTTTATCCTAACTATCTTCTTTCGGCATAATATCTCGGCATCGTTGGCGCTAAGCCAATCCATACCCAAAACGATGTCGAAACCGTTTAACTCTATGGGTAATAGTTCCTCATGGAATTCGTTTCCGTTTAGGTTAATGACGATGTTCCTAATACGATTACTAACAGGTACGAATTTGCCACTGGCAACTTCTACAATCAGGGCATTATCTAGTTTTTCTACAGGCAATGCTAATCTTCCACCAAATTTATGCGATACAAAGGAGTAATTGGCTCCGGAATCAAATAGTATATTTGCAGGTAAACCATTTACAAGAAAGGTACCTGAAGCGACGTCTGCTGCCTCCTTTGCAGCCTCGAGCGTCATCTGGAAGGCTCTCGCCTTCGGCTTTGGTGGTATGTTGGGTCTTCCTGCCTCCTTCTTCTTCGGGCAGTCCTTCAAAATGTGCCCTTCTTCATTACACCCATAACAGGCCTTCTGGTTAAGAGTGCATTCGTTGGCATAGTGCCCAGGCTTTCCGCATTTGTAACAAGTGACCCCTCCATCACACTTCCCAGAGTGCTTCTTCTTGCACTTGTCACACCACTTTGCTTCTGATCCTCCTCCTCTCGAACTAGACTTCGAGAATCTACCTTTCTTACCGGACCTCGAGGATCCGTCAAATTTCCGTTTCTCTCCCACTTCCGCTCTCTCCAGACCCTTTTCTCGTATCTGGGTCTCCACATTCTTAGCAGCCCAGATGGCAGCTTTCAAAGTGGTAGTTTGCTTGACCATTGGGCCGAAGTCCGCTGGTAATCCGAGGGCAAATTTGTTAACCTTGGAGAGTTCAGTTGGGACGAGGTGAGGAACAAGCTTCATTTTCTCAGTAAAGCTTGCAGCGTATTCAGTAACGCTCATTCTTCCCTTCTTCATATTCTGGAATTCGTTGCTGATCTCCAGAAGATCCTGCTCAGAGCAGTATTGCATCTTCAACTGTACCAGAAAATCCTCCCACGACATTTTGCTTGCTTCACCTTTGGGCATTGAATCAGCTAATAGCTTCCACCAGCTTAGTACTCCAGATTTCAATAGAGGAACTGCAAGAGCAGTCTTCTGCCTATTGCTACACTCGCAACTCTCAAACATTGTCTCCATCTCAGAGATCCAGTTCATGACTTCCACCGGCGTCGGGCTTCCGGATAGACTCGGTGGCTCGGATGCCATGAAATCCTTGTATTTGCATCCACGTCCATCATTTCCTCCATCCTGGTGGTTTTGCCTAACTATCGGTGGGTTGGCTTGACCAATAGTCCCACTGTAGTTTCCTTCTTCAGTCTGCCCTTCGTTCAACTCGGGCTGTTCGAGCTGAATAGTCGCTTCCTCTCGATTTTGCTGGAGCAAACGCCTGGTTTCCTCCATTTGACGATCCAACATTGCCTGGATCATCGCTTGCACTCCGGCCATCGTTATTGGTCCGGCAGCGGCTTCCACAACTGGTATTTGCTCGATCACGGGGGGTTGGTGTCCGTTCCCATTTGCGTTTACGTTTCCGCTACGGGTCCTTACCATCTTGATCTATATACCGAATAAGGTGGATTTAGATCTTTATTTAGGAGAGACGTTTTAAATCGTCCTTATCACTCCGAAACGTTTACATGCTAATTCTAATATCGTAGTCGTACGTTTAGAATCCTAAACACATAAGGTTCCAGATCCGGTCGGCAACAGACCATAGATCCCGAACAAAATAACAGCATATCATGCATAAAACATTTAGCACATAAAAGCATTTTAGGCACAATTCCTAAAATAAGCTAGTGCTCACACCCCACAATCATCGCTTAGCATTCTAAGTTTAAGTCTAGAAATCCTACAAATTCCTAGTTCGCTTAAACTAATGCTCTGATACCAACTGTGACATCCCCAAAATCACGGCCAGAAAAGACCGGTTTTGTTTATACTTTATTTCAAAATCAGAGTTATCTTTTAATAAAAGGGTTGCGGAATTTGTCCCAAAACAATAATATGATAAAGATTTATCAAAAGCATTTCCATAGAAATGTATTTCATTAAAAGACTCGGGATGTCATGTTCGTACAGATCAAAAGTATAAACAGTACAATATAAGCCTTACTACATTATTTCATATCTACAGGCCTATATCCGTAATCCCTCGTCCAAAACATCACACCTATGCTCATGCGCCACTACCTGTAATGCATAAAACTGAGTGGGTCAGGCTTGGGAGCCTGGTGAGCACATAGGGTTTTCAACCCATAATAAATAAGTTTATTAATTTCATCAATCAACAATAACCCGATCACCCGTTCCCGTTATCCTCACTTTACGTCCCTAAACACCTATCATAAGGGACCTAGCCTAAGGATCATCATCGGGACGAACACTACTGCTAAGGGGATTCCTCAGCAATAAATGTCCTAATAGGCAATCATGTGGGGGATGGAGTACACCGGTGAACACATCGTTCACAACACCTACAGGTTGCGAGCCTGCTAGTGTTCCACTGGACTGTCTAGAAGAGTCCGTGGTCGTCATCTATACTCCGCTAGATGACTGGATCAACAACAACAACATCGAGGCCTCTCATCATTTTATCACACATCACCTATTACATCTACCCATGTTTTACCCCAACATTTTCGTAGATATAAAATACATATACAGTTTAAATCATTGAAAACATGTATAACAACGTTCATCTAGCATAGATAGAAAGTATTCAGATAATATGCACACATAGCACGTAATTTATATAAAATACTTCATATATATGTGTAAGTTGAAGGTAACTATGCACTCACCGGAAAAGGTGGTGATTCCGAACTCAGACAGCGCTTCGCTTCTTAAAAAGAATTTTTCTTCGACGAAACCTAGTATTATTACCACTAGAGTTTAGTTTATTATTCGTCGAGACTAATTAATAGTCTAGCTATTATTATTATTATTATATAAGCGTCAAAAAAATACTTATATAACCCATAATAATAGCCCAAGTATTAATTATAAGTTCCTAATAACGTTACTATAATTAAATAAAAGTTATATTAAAAATAGCGTAGGCGTAGCTCACTTACAGCGGGTTTTATAGAAAACCGGGCTTTGCTTGGAGCAGCGTTCCTGAGCCGAAAAGCTCTTCTTCTCAGAGCCTTCGAGCACTCCGGGGCTTCCGCCTCGTGCTAGGGAGGTTCCCTAGGCTTTTCGGGGGATTTCGGGGCTAGAGAGAGGTTCTAGAGAGAGAGAGAGAGTAAAGAGAAGAAAGAATGGGAAAGGTGTGAAGAAAATGAGGGTGGGAGAGGTGGTATTTATAGGGTGAAATGTGGCTGAACTTGGTGCCACATGTCACCATCTGGTGGCAAGCCTTGGGGAGAAAGCAATGGCCAAGATTGTGCCACATCACCCATTTTCGCACAGCACACTTCCGACTTCTAAAATCCGTAACTTTCACATACGACCTCCGTTTTTGACGTTCTTTATATCCACGCGTAGGTAATAATAGGATCTACAACTTTCATTTTGACACCGTCAGCTAATTCTCGACCGATCTTAAATTTAACAGTACAAGGAGATTATACTGTTAAACGTCTGCGTAAAATTAATAACTTCTGCATACGGACTCTGTTTTTGTCTATCTTTTTACCGTTGATTTCCTATTAATGAGATCTCCAACTCTCATTTACGTTGCGTAAGCCAAAAACCGCTCGAACTAAAATTCGAGTTTCAGGTCGTGCACTGCTAAGCCGAATCTTAGAAAAATCATAACTTCTTCATACGAAGTCAGATTTGGGCGTTCTTTTTATCGATGTTCTTAGTTTAACATATTCTACGACTTTTGTTTAGATTGCTAAGGCTAAAAAGTCTTCTATCGTAAATTCACTATTTACGTTTCCCGGTGTCGTGCCGGTTTTGTCGTAAAACTTCGGCGGGCCATAACTTCTTCTTTATAGCTCGGATTTTGGCATTCTTTATATGCACGGAAACCTTGAGACATATTCTACAACTTTATGTAGAGATATCGGGATTATCTCACACTTTAATTTTGATGCTCATTTTTATTCTTTATTAATTATACATTTATAATTAAATAATAAACACATAAACACACATAATTCACATAATACTCAAATATTTCATATTTATTACTTCAAAAAGAGTTACAATAGTTGACCTAGACTATTACATTGACAAAAATTCTTAGCCCTGAAAACCCGGGCGTTACAAGGTGAAAGGTGCAAGCAGCGAACTTCACCTTGTTTTCTTCAGGACAGGCGCAAATTTCGAAGATGGATTCGATCTTCTCGAAGCATCGATTCAGAGCAATAACACCTCCATTTCCATCAAAGGACTTGGGTTTTGCGGTCATGAAGTCCTTGTAGGAACACTCCTTTTGATGTCCCTAACTTCCGTCTTGCCGTTGTGGGTCGGTTCCACCTCCAGCCCCACCAGGGTTCACTTGTGCCATTGCTGCAGTCACAGCGGTTGTAACTGCTTTCTGGAACATGACGGGGTCGAACTGAGGGGTGCGGTGGTGGTGGTGTGTCGTCGTTTCTTCTGATGGGTCTTGGTAGCGGAGGCATCTTTTTCTAGAAACAATCAGGAAGCAGATGATGGTAAGTCCTTTAGATATATGAAACAAGATATATCTCATCCTGATGATAAACAATCCTAGGTGTCATGGAATGAATATGAACATCCGTTAGTTACTTGTTAAACAATCTGTTTATGAAAGGTCGAGTTATCCAGAGAAAATCCTATATTTTCCCTAAAAGTAGGTTGATGGTTATCCGTTCTTAAAATGAAGTGTACAAGTATCTACCATACTTATATCGTTAAACGTAGTTTCCTTGAAAAACCCTGGTTACTCCCAGCGAAGTATATTATCCTTATTACATAAATAAAACTAATAAATACATGGTGAACTAAATCCTGAAGGTATTATTAATACGCTCTAGTAATCAAATCGGTTATTACTTTGAGGTTAGTTCACTTGATTCATTATTACAAGAGTAAATCTCTGCTATCTGGGTTGCGACTTTTATAACCATACATTAACTTGATATGGGACATATCGGGGCCAGTATCCTTTATTAGTTTTTCACTCGTAGACCTGCCGGTCCCACTATAGCTAGCAGCGAGGTGCGGGATAGTTAGTCTCGTATAGATCTATACAAAACAGTCACGCTCTCCCTACAAGAGATTCTAGTTACAAGTGCTAGTCCTACACTCTGATTCTGTGGGAGTGTTACCAAGGACATGTCTCCAACTTAGACTAAGAAATTTACAAGTAATAATACTGGAAATCCTATTTATGATTTGCATGAATCCTTTATAAAATAATACATTTTACTACATGATTCATACGTTCGTTACCCTAGTTTTGAAAACTGTTTCTACGAGTTGATTTCTTAATCGTTTGGTAAAAACTGTTTTCCATGTTAAAAGCATACTGAAAATATTATTAACTTAAACAAAATAATATATTTTGAGCACAAGTTTCCTTGTACTTTTGCTTGTATCCCCCCCCCCCCCCCTCTGAAAACATGAAAACTCAGAAAATCGTAGGGGAAGAACTCACATTGAGCGAGTGGTTTGATTGAAGGATCGATACAAAAAGCTGGATGTTCAAGTGAAGCATTGAACACAATTTGATCCTAAATAACACGTAATGACACATAAATGAGTCAAATGAGGGTATTTCACTATTAGATGTGATGGAGAACCACTCTAGGGACTTGGAACTACTTGCACTAAGTGTTAGGACCTTAGAGGATTGCATGAGGGAGGTGTATGCCCACCTGAAAGGTGTGTGTGGCCATGGGTTTGCGGACCAAGGGGTGTGTGGATGTACACTCATGATGATAGGTGCCTTTGTGGTGTTTTCAAGGTACATACTTGCATCCATGAAGTGTTCTAGGTCTATACTCTATTGTAGTGCAAGTTAAGGGTCCTAGAAGTGGGTATGTGGTCCCAGGGTGTGTGTGTGTGGTTGCATACTGGATTGTGTTGCCGCACACAAGGAGTGTGTTGCCGCACAAGGGTGTGTGCTGCTGTACCAAGGTGTGTGCGGTCGTACACCCCACATGAAGTTGTCCAAAATGTCAATTCCAAGGTGCATTAAGGCTAGGGTCATCTCTATCTCGAGTATGGAAGTCAAACTCTCACTTTGGAGGGTGTTTTAAGAGTGTGCGGCCACCTTAAAGGGTGTGCACAACCGAACTCACTTCCAAACACGAAGAACATGATGGGTATTGCACACTTAAGGCTTAGATAGAGTGGTATTTCATGGATATCAAGTTAGAGGATGAATTACTCACGTTCTTGAAGTTTTGGAGGGTTCACGGTTGAAGAAGCTTGAGAGAATGATGTAGTGTGCGGCCAAGAAGTGAAAGGAATGAAAGGAAAGGGGTTTACCCTTTATATAAGAGTCGGTGTGATGCCAGGAGGTGGGTGTACGGCCGCACACCCATGTGTACGGTCGTACACTCCTCCCAAAGGAGTGTATATCCCGATTATTCTACTATACGCCTTGCTGACTCATTCCTAACCTCAACCTTGACTGTACCCAAGCTTAGAACACTTAAATGAACCCTTAAATAGCGCTGGAAGTTAACAAAACAAGTTTAACATTAATTTAATTGACTAAATGTACAATGAGTAAGTTCCGAGTTGTCATAGCTGAAGACCCTGGGTTCACACCTATAAATACGAGGGTGCAAATCCTACTGGCTAACGTTACCAAATTTCATATTTTTCACTCATAAACCCATTTTTAAGCCATTCCAATTTCCCCAAAGCCTCGAGATCAATTTTCATAATGAACTAAAATGTGTAACAACTAAGAAACTAACAATCATCAATGCATTTAATAGATTGTGAAAAGTGAAACTAAAATTGAAATTAGTTTATTCCTAACTCAACCTACAATTCACAACAAGAAGCAAAGAACATGAGCATTCCTAATTGGCTAATTCCTAACTCAGACACTCAGGAACAATTCAATAAATACAAAATTAGAAATCAAAGAAGAGATGAAACCGAGAGAACAGGATAACAAGAGAAGAACGGAAAGAAAGAACAGGAGCATTCCATACCTGATTTTTGTGTTGCGGTAACCGGCGGGTGGACTGTCATTTGCAGACAGTTGCTGTGGTGCCAGGTAAGATGCAAGCATCCAACAAAAACGATGAGCGGGCTAGCAAATAACTACAACGGGGGAGGAAGGTTTAGATATAGTGGATTTTGACTTCTATCTTGACTTTGTGGTTAAAAAATCGGACTATTGGAGAAAACAGTAGGTTCCACAAGCGGATTATCGGAGAAATTAGGAAGGGCCATAAGCCCACAACCAAGTTTTAAGAGTAGCAGGCTTAAAATTAGATATATGGGCTATCTCTAACCAAAATTTAAGGAGAGGGAGGGGGAACAGCCCCTCCTAGCCCTATACAAGATGCACCCCTAACGTCTATCTAGCGCCTTCGGTTAGTCTCTCGCTACCTTAGAACACGCACAATCAACAGAAATCGGGGCTGCTTGCGTTCAAAACCGAAACACACCCCTTCAACATAACCCAATTCCCATTGCGTCTGGCTTTTGGTAAAAAGGCTATACTTTTCTTGAAACCGACTCTTAAACCGGACATCTTCAATCTGTGACATCCCCAAAATCACGGCCAGAAAAGACCGGTTTGTTTATGCTTTGTTTAAAAATCAGAGTAACATTTTAAATAAAAGTGTTGCGGAATTTGTCCCAAAACAATAATATGATAAAGCTTTATCAAAAGCATTTCCATAGAAATGTATTTCATTAAAAGACTCGGGATGTCATGTTCGTACAGATCAAAAGCATAAACAGTACAATACAAGCCTTACTACATTATTTCATATCTACAGGCCTATATCCGTAATCCCTCGTCCAAACATCATATATATGCTCAAGCGTCACTACCTGTAATACATAAAACTGAGTGGGTCAGGCTTGGGAGCCTGATGAGCACATAGGGTTTTCAACCCACAATAAATAGATTATTAATTTCATCAATCAACAATAACCCGATCACCCGTTCCCGTTATCCTCACTTTACGTCCCTAAACACCTATCATAAGGGACCTAGCCTAAGGATCATCATCGGGACGGACACTGCTACTAAGGGGATTCCTCAGCAATAAATGTCCTAATAGGCAACCATGTGGGGGATGGAGTACATCTGGTGAGCACACAGTTCAAATAAACACACAGTTCAAATAAACACCTACAGGTTGCGAGCCTGCTAGTGTTCCACTGGACTGTCTAGAATAGTCCGTGGTCGTCATCTATACTCCGCTAGATGACTGGATCATCAATAACATCTATAACGAGGCCTCTCATTATTTTATTTTATCACACAGCAACTATTACATCTACCCATGTTTTACCCAACACATTTTGTAGATATAAAATACATATACAGTTTAAATCTTTGAAAACATGTATAAAACGTTCATCCAGCATAGATAGCAAGTATTCAGATAATATGCACAAATAGCACGTAATTTATATTAAATACTTCATATCTATGTGTAAGTTGAAAGTAAATATGCACTCACCTGAAAAGGTGGTCATTCCGAACTCAGACAGCGCCTCGCTTCTTAAAAAGAATTTTCTTCGACGAAACCTAGTATTATTACCACTAGAGTTTAGTTTATTATTCGTCGAGACTAATTAATAGTCTAGCTATTATTATTATTATTATATAAGCGTCAAAAAATACTTATATAACCCATAATAATAGCCCAAGTATTTATTATAAGTTCCTAATAACGTTACTATAATTAAATAAAAGCTATATTAAAAATAGTGTAGGCGTAGCTCACTTACAGCGGGTTTTATAGAAAACCGGGCTTTGCTTGGAGCAGCGTTCCCGAGCCGAAAAGCTCTTCTTCTCGGAGCCTTCGAGCACTCCGGGGCTTCCGCCTCGTGCTAGGGAGGTTCCCTAGGCTTTTCGGGGGATTTCGGGGCTAGAGAGAGGTTCTAGAGAGAGAGAGAGAGAGTAAAGAGAAGAAAGAATGGGAAAGGTGTGAAGAAAATGAGGGTGGGAGAGGTGGTATTTATAGGGTGAAATGTGGCTGAACTTGGTGCCACATGTCACCATCTGGTGGCAAGCCTTGGGGAGAAAGCAATGGCCAAGATTGTGCCACATCACCCATTTTCGCACAGCACACTTCCGACTTCTAAAATCCGTAACTTTCACATACGACCTCCGTTTTTGACGTTCTTTATATTCACGCGTAGGTAATAATAAGATCTACAACTTTCATTTTGACACCGTCAGCTAATTCTCGACCGATCTTAAATTTAACAGTACAAGGAGATTATACTGTTAAACGTCTGCGTAAAATTAATAACTTCTACATACGGACTCTGTTTTTGTCTGTATTTTTACCGTTGATTTCCTATTAATGAGATCTTCAACTCTCATTTACGTTGCGTAAGCCAAAAACCGCTCGAACTAAAATTCGAGTTTCAGGCCGTGCACTGCTAAGCCGAATCTTAGAAAAATCATAACTTCTTCATACGAAGTCAGATTTGGGCGTTCTTTTTATCGATGTTCTTAGTTTAACATATTCTACGACTTTTGTTTAGATTGATAAGGCTAAAAAGTCTTCTATCGTAAATTCACTATTTACGTCTCCCGGTGCCGTGCCGGTTTTGCCGTAAAACTTCGGCGGGCCATAACTTCTTCGTTATAGCTCGGATTTCGGCATTCTTTATATGTACGGAAACCTTGAGACGTATTCTACAACTTTATGTAGAGATATCGGGATTATCTCACACTTTAATTTTGACGCTCATTTTTATTCTTTATTAATTATACATTTATAATTAAATAATAAACACATAAACACACATAATTCACATAATACTCAAATATTTTATATTTATTACTTCAAAAAGAGTTACAATAGTTGACCTAGACTATTACATTGACAAAAATGCTTAGCCCTGAAAACCCGGGCGTTACAATTCTCTCCCCCTTAGGATGATTCCGTCCCGGAATCATGCATCAGCAAACAGATGCGGATAGCGACTCATCATGTCATCCTCTGTTTCCCAAGTGAGATTCGGCCCATTCGAATGTTTCCATCGGACTAGCACCAAGTTGACCATCTTGCGTCGTAACTTCTTAGTCTTACGGTCAATAATTGCCTCAGGCTCTTCGATCAGCCTTTTATTCTCATCCATCCTTAATTCCGAGATTGGAATTATGTCGGGAACATCTCCCATGAATTTCCTCAAATAACACACATGGAAGGTGTTATGAATACCATTGAGTTCTTCGGGCAATTCCAGCTTGTAAGCTTGGTTCCCAATCTTCTGAAGAACTTTGAACGGTCCAATAAACCTTGGACTCAACTTTCCTCGTTTCCCAAATCGTATAAGTCTCTTCCACGGTGAGACTTTAAGTAAAACGGAATCCCCAACTTCGAAGGTTATCGGTCGTCTTTTCTTGTCAGCATAGCTCTTCTGACGATCCTGAGCTGCTAACATTCTTTCCCGAATCACCTTCAATTTCTCAGCAGTCTCATGGACTATCTCGGGGCCCATAAACTGCTTCTCTCCGGCTTCAAGCCAACAAGACGGCGTACGACACTTCTGTCCATACAAGGCTTGATAAGGTGCCATCTTGATGCTCGAGTGAAAACTATTGTTGTAGGAAAATTCTACTAGAGGTAAGTGTTCGTCCCAATTCCCTTGGAATTCGAGGGTACATGCTCTCAGCATATCTTCCAACGTCTGAATCGTTCTTTCGCTCTGACCATCAGTTTGCGGATGGTAAGCAGTACTCAAACACAACTTTGTACCCAACTCCTCTTGTAGACTCCTCCAAAACCTCGACGTGAAACGACTATCACGATCTGATACAATCGTAAGAGGGACACCGTGAAGTCTTACAATTTCCTTCATGTAAGCATTTGCGAGCTTATCCATAGACCACTTCTCGTTGGCTGCTATGAAGTGTGCACTCTTGGTGAAACGATCCACGACTACCCAAATCATGTCGTGTCCGTTCTTCGTTCTGGGCAGTTTAGTCACAAAATCCATGGTGATGTCTTCCCATTTACCCATGGGTACAGGTAAAGGTTCTAAACTCCCATACGGTTTCTGATGTTGTGCCTTAACCCTCGCGCATGTTACACACTCAGCCACATACTTTGCAACATCGAGCTTCATCGTCGGCCACCAGTAGTAGGGCTTTAGGTCCCTATACATTTTAGTGCTACCGGGATGAATCGAGTACATGGTCTTGTGTGCTTCTTCCATTAGAAGATCTCTTATTCCTCCCGTCTTAGGTACCCAAATTCGATCTTGGAATACCTTAAGTCCTCGACTGTTCGTACCGAACACTAACGTTTTTCCCAAACGTTCTTCCTTTCGGTCATTCTTTTCTAAGGCTTCTTCTTGAGCTTTCCTGATACTTTCCACAATCGTCGAGACGACTTCAATTCTTAACGCTCTTGGCCTTTTTCTTTCAAGATTGACTTTCCGACTGAGAGCATCAGCAACAATATTTGCTTTACCTGGGTGGTAAAGTATCTCACAGTCGTAGTCCTTGAGAAGTTCTAGCCAGCGTCGTTGCCTCATGTTCAACTCCTTCTGATTAAAGAGATACTGGAGACTCTTATGATCAGTGAAGAGCTTGCACTTCGTGCCGTAGAGGTAATGCCTCCATATCTTTAAGGCGAATACTACCGCTGCCAACTCCAGATCATGAGTGGGGTAGTTCTTTTCGTGCTCTTTCAATTGTCGAGATGCGTATGCTATCACCTTTTCTCTTTGGGTCAGAACACAACCTAACCCGACTCCAGATGCATCACTATAAACTGCGAAATCTTCGACTCCATCGGGTAGAGAAAGTATCGGTGCTTCACATAACTTCTTCTTTAGCTTCTCGAACGCCTCATCGTGTTTCTCACACCATGTATACGTAGCTCCTTTATGGGTCAAAGCTGTTAATGGAGCAGCTATCGAAGAAAAGCCTTGGATAAATCGTCGGTAATATCCGGCTAATCCTAGAAAGCTTCGAATCTCCGTGGGATTCTTCAGACGTTCCCACTTCATTACAGCCTCGATCTTGGCGGGGTCAACCATTATTCCTTCCTGGTTAACAACATGACCCAAGAATTGGACTTCCCGTATCCAAAAGTCGCATTTGGAGAACTTTGCAAAAAGCTTCTCCTTCTTTAACACCTCCAACACTTCTCGTAGATGCTTGCCATGCTCCTCCTGGCTTTTCGAGTAAATGAGAATGTCGTCGATGAACACTATCACAGATTTATCGAGGAATGGTTTACAAACCCTATTCATCAAATCCATGAATGCTGCGGGAGCATTGGTTAGTCCGAATGACATAACCAAGAACTCATAGTGTCCATATCTTGTTCTGAATGCAGTCTTCTCAATATCCTGCTCTCTCACCTTCAGCTGATAATATCCTGACCTAAGATCGATCTTTGAGAAGTAGCTCGAACCTTGCAGTTGATCGAATAGATCATCAATCCTTGGCAATGGATACTTGTTCTTCACCGTTGCCTTATTCAGCTCTCGGTAGTCTATGCACATCCTCATGCTTCCGTCCTTTTTCTTCACGAATAACACCGGAGCTCCCCAGGGTGATGAACTAGGTCGAATGAAACCGTTGTCCAACAGCTCCTGAAGTTGCGTCATGAGCTCCTTCATCTCCGTCGGTGCTAATCGGTAAGGTGCCTTTGCTATCGGTGTTGTTCCTGGTAATAAGTCTATACGAAATTCTACTTGCCTATCAGGTGGTAATCCGGGAAGATCTTCGGGAAAGACTTCCGGATAATCGCACACAACCGGTATATTCTGCACCTCTTTCTTTTCCTTCTTAGCATCGATTACGAATGCCAAGTATGATGCACATCCTTTGGACAAACATTTCCTGGCTTTCATCAGGGAGATGATTCCAGAATTTACTCTGCGTTTGTCCCCGTACACCATAAATGATTCCTTTCCGGGTGGGTTTATCCTAACTATCTTCTTTCGGCATAATATCTCGACATCGTTGGCGCTAAGCCAATCCATACCCAAAACGATGTCGAAACCGTTTAACTCTATGGGTAATAGTTCCTCATGGAATTCGTTTCCGTTTAGGTCAATGACGATGTTCCTAATACGATTACTAACAGGTACGAATTTGCCACTGGCAACTTCTACAATCAGGGCATTATCTAGTTTTTCTACAGGTAATGCTAATTTCGCACTAAATTTATGCGACACAAAGGAGTAATTGGCTCCGGAATCAAATAGTATATTTGCAGGCAAACCATTTACAAGAAAGGTACCTGAAGCGACGTTTGCTGCCTCCTTCGCAGCCTCGAGCGTCATCTGAAAGGCTCTCGCCTTTGGCTTTGGTGGTATGTTGGGCCTTCCCGCATCTTTCTTCCTTGGGCAATCCTTAGCAATATGCCCTTCTTCACGACACTCGTAGCACACCTTCTTGTTGGTGGTGCACTCATTGGCATAGTGCCCTGTTTTCCCACACTTGTAGCAGGTTACTTCATCGCCACATTTTCCCGAGTGCTTCTTCTTGCACTTCTCGCACCATTTAAATTCGTTTCCTCCCCCGAATTTTTTTGAACCGAACTTGCTCTTCTTTTTGTTGGGTTTAGCAGACCCTTCAAATTTCCTCTTCTCGCCAACCTCGATTTTGCTGGCAGCTCTTCCCTTAATCATGTCCTCCACAGACTTGGCAGCCCAGATAGCTGCCTCCAAAGTAGGTGCCTGACGTACTGGCACCGCGTATTCCCATGGAATTCCCTTTGCGTACTTATCAATTTTCGTCAGCTCATCCGGAACAAGACGCAAGGCAAACTCCATCTTTTCTGTGAAGTTGTTCGTGTATTCATCGATTGACATGCTTCCCTTCTTCAGGGTTAGACACTGGTTCTCTAACTCTAGCAGGTTTTGAGCCGAGCAGTATTTTCTTTTGAATTGCACCAGAAATTCTGCCCATGTCAGTTGCAGGGGCTTGTTGGGGCTTAAAGTCTTCCCCAAGGTATTCCACCAACGTACAGCGCCTCCTCGAAACTGACGTACTGCAAATGTGGTTTGTAGCTTTCCTCTGCAACCGCACGTCATGAAAGCTAACTCCATCTCCGAGATCCAATCCATGACCCCGATTGGATCCTCTTTTCCCGTGAAAGTTGATGGCTTGCAAGTCAAAAAATCCTTGTACTTGCATCCATTCCTCTCGACTTCGTCACCTTGGTTGTTTTGTTGAACTATTGGTGGGTTGGCTTGACCAACGGTTCCACTGTAGTCTCCTTCCTCAGTCTTCCCTTCGTTCAACTCGGGCTGTTCGATTTGAATAGTTGCTTCCTCTCGATTTTGCTGGAGCAAACGCCTAGTTTCCTCCATTTGACGATCCAACATTGCCTGGATCATCGCTTGCACTCCGGCCATCGTTATTGGTCCGGCAGCGGCTTCCAAAACTGGTATTTGCTCGATCACGGGGGATTGGTTTCGGTTCCCATTTGCATTCACGTTTCCGCTACGGGTCCTTACCATCTTGATCTATACACCGAATAAGGCGAATTCAGATCTTTATTTAGGAGTGTCGTTTTAAATCGTCCTTATCACTCCGAAACGTTTACATGCTAGTTCTAATAGCGTAGTCGTACTGTAACACCGTAACTTTCAAGACAAATTTTTCATTTAAAATAATCATTTTACTCTTAGAAACACTTGTTTAAAATCTTATTCATAGTCGATTTACAAAACATAACTCCATTTTCACTTGCATAGAAAACCAAGATCCTCCAAAATATGACTCTTTCTCTGGTGTGTACAATCAAGCCGGTGCCGTCCCGTGATACTGAAAGAAACCTGTAAAACATCAAACAAAACACTGTAAGCACGAAACTTAGTGAGTTCCCCAAAATACCACACATAACACATATTAGCCACTCGAGGCTATAACTCTGTGGGTCCGTGCACCCAAACTCTGTGAACCCTCAGGTTCTAACTCTGGGAACCTTCCGGTTCCAACTCTATAAACATGCACAACATAAATCACATAGAAATAATGCAGTACAACACATCACGTACATATAACATACAAATACTCTAATCACATAACTCTGGTTACCTACTCAAGGTAAAGTATAGTGAGAAGACTCACCTGGCAAGCAGAAAGCAGATATCCCCACACTTGAATCTCGAACTCGCCACCGCCTAACACGTAAGGCAAATACTCTCATGAATATAACTCTCGAGGCTAGAATAAATCCTCTCATAACACCCTCTTATGGGTAAAAGACTATTTTACCTCTCTCTTGGCCCAAAGGCCACATCGCTGTCCAAACCCTAAAACTCAACGGCCAACCCTTGGTCGAAATCAAAGTCCTCAGTCTAGGTTAACCCTTGACTGACTCTACTCGCCGAGTCAACCCTGTGACTCGTCGAGTTCCCATAATCAGAACTTCCCCATATCGCGACTCAACTCGTCGAGTCACCACGAGACTCGCCGAGTCCCACAACTCTGAGTCCACTCACACCCAACTCACCGAGTCATCCCTTGACTCACCGATTCTCGACTCAACCAGGAAATATTTGGGACTCTTCGTCAAGACTCGTCGAGTCCAAGAACAGACTTGCCGAGTCTACGGCTATCTTCAACCTACTCGCCGAGTTGTTCATACAACTCGCCGAGTTCCAGGCCATCTTCATCCAACTCGTCGAGTCCACCCATGTGACTCGCCGAGTACCGCCGGTCTGAATACATTCTGAAGCATTCCAGGCCATGCAACTGCTCCAAGACATAGATCTTGCCTCCTACCACTCATCCATCACGTAAAGTGGCAAACTTTACGTGAATCCAAAGAGATCTAAGCCGTTTGCACATTGGGGCTAGGGTTTGGGACATGCAAGCTTCACTAAACACTCCAACACAGGGACTTTCGTGCTCTCTGCTTCTTCTCCCTTCCAGATCTGAGGTAGCAACCTCAGATCTAACCTCTAGACTTCCCATTTCATCCATAGACAATTTCTCACAAACCCCAAAATGAAGAAACAACATAATCAACAGGTCAAAAACGAGATACTACCTCTAAGTGATGCCCCAACTGCAATGCAATTCGAATCCAAGCAAAGCCCCTTGCTCCAAGCCTTCAATCTTCCCAAAATTCCTTCAACCATTACTTCTCCAAGCTCCAATCTACTCAAAAATGGTGCTTCTCCACGATTTAGGGTTTTCTGGGGCTCAAGGGGTGATAAAGAGGCTGGGAGGAAGACATAATGATCATTATATAAGGCTCAACCCCGAGAATTAGGGTTTTCTCCACTCAGCGCCTACTCGCCGAGTCCAATACACTGACTCGCCGAGTCGGGCACTTAACACGCGACCAAGTCGCGACTCTACTCGCCGAGTCCACACATGGACTCGCCGAGTCGCTCTTTCCCAATTTACTCTTTTAGCCCTTCAACTCTACTCTTGATATTTCGGGATGTTACAATTCTCCCCCACTTAAAGTAGGCTTCGACCTCGAAGCCTACAGTAACTCAACTCCAGAATTACTCCCACAACGTGCCACCTGGCCTTAATCGGACCAGATCTCACAAGGCATACCCATCGAAACTCGAACACACTTTCCCTTTCCTTACGGTGTCCTGACCATTGTCTCGAACCGGGCACCGGATGCACCCTCTGATAACCACACACATCGATCCGAGAATTACCCATGAAGTATCACTGCCCCAAATCTCAACAATCACTCGACCCATAAGGGTTAGAAGACATGAACCATCGGATCCCCGATTCGAATCCCTCTCTATCCAATCCGTGACGACGGAAAGACCCACTCTTAAATCCCAGAGCAACTCCCATGAGTCCTCTTCTTGCAATCACACACCCATGCCGCACCAACCTTCGCACTCTCGGGTTAGGAAAACCCGTCACAATGATGACGTCTCTAACATCCCCAGGAGAAACCACCACTACGCACACAGCCCTCGATCAGAATCAAGTTGGGAGTCCCAGACTCCATCCCTACATCCATCCTGAGACTCTTGGCTCTACACCCGCGGAATCCTTCCGCGTCCTCAGCAGACATCCCATCATGATGTCATTCCATACCACTGTCACAGACACAGTGTTCGACCACCATACTCCAAATCATCCATTCTCACTACAACTTTCACTTCCGCGAATCAACACTTTCCCCAGTAAATGAGGATCCAACACTTCCTCCCATACAACAGCACAAAGGGTGGCATACCAATGCACTAATGATGGCTGTTGAAATAGGATAACTCAACCAAGGATAAATACGTGCCGCAACACCCTCCGAAATCTAATACACATGCCCGAAGCATGTCTTTGAGCGTTTGAATCGTTCACTCCCTTTGAGGTGTCCTCCGATATCATCAGGATAAGCTCTAGCTCATCACATATCCCTCTTCGAGACTGAGCACCAGGTCAGCTTTTGACTCCACAGCTGAGCCTCCAAAGGTCACCCAAATCATGATCCAAATATCCCACTAACTTCCTCCCCGTGACCACTATCCCAGCCCCGTGACACGCAAGTCACGAAATTCTCTTTTCCTTATGCAAGAAAGTACAATCCAACCGAGGATCGTCTCCACTCTGATCTCTGGTTTCTGCTGCGCATATCCCTTGCCATCTCACCACATTCCCCGACAGAGACGGGGACCCCAGTCTCGCCCCCGGTCCAACATCCAGGCTCCAAAAACTCAATACTAGGGCTACTCAAGCCCAAAACTCTTCCACATGATACACTGATCGGAGAACATTCCATCATCACACTCTCTTGCCATCTAGTGAGCACTACGACTCCCCGCGGTATCACAACACCCTCTGACTAGTGAGTACTACGGCTCTCCACAGTATCA
The DNA here is from genome assembly GCF_052625555.1 of Lactuca saligna. Classification (NCBI taxonomy): domain Eukaryota; kingdom Viridiplantae; phylum Streptophyta; class Magnoliopsida; order Asterales; family Asteraceae; genus Lactuca; species Lactuca saligna. The sequence goes on along the minus strand of NC_136419.1, from coordinate 190,531,349 downwards.
CAACACCCTCTGACTAGTGAGTACTACGGCTCTCCGCAGTATCACAACACCCTCTGACTAGTGAGTACTACGGCTCCCCGCAGTATCACAACACCCTCTGACTCCACTAGCTCGTGCTCCACAGACTATCATAGGCGGCTACCCATACTCGTCTCGAATATTCATCACAGACTCTGGAGGCAATCGTCATAACAGATGCCCACCCTTGCGAAGATCCACTCTCCCAAGTAATCTCCCTGGATGCCCATACTCGAAGGGCTATCACTAGTTCCATAGATACCTGATATACCACAAGTCGTCTCAACTCAAGATTCACGAATAACTTCGAAATAAAGATATCAATACCCGGATACCTCGGAACACCCCCACCGATCATCACAAGATCCTGCCACAACCACAGGTTTCCTGCCCCAAGCACCATATAGATGCAATAATACATTCCCGCTGAACCCCATAACTAGATCTTCATTTTTCCCAAGTTGCAACTTCGGTGTATTCAATTTCCCAACTGCAATACGAAGAAACGCTAACACTACGAAATATGCTGATAATTCTCCGAAACCCTTTTTCCCGCCACTCAAAACCCAAACAAGGATACGCATACCGACCCGGGAGTTGGCTGCCCAATCATTCTTTATCTACTTGCCCCAACACTAACCAATACCAGATTCCTGACTAATAACCACCTGTCGTGGAGACATTCATCCTTCTCAAAGAAGTACTTCCCGCATTAACTCACTCCGACCCCTTTCCTCGATCACCGACATCTCTGGTCTCATGATTTCTTACTGCATATCTCTATACTCCACTTATAACTGCACCTGACAAATCTCTGCTTTCTTACATACGGCACTCGGTTCTCCCCCACTTAGGGTTCAAACCGTCACCAAATAGCACACAACTATTCCATAATTATATTCTCCAGCAAAATCGCACCTGCCCCCGGAAAGTGCTACACAACGCCCGATAATCCCCCTTACGGAAATGAATCGACTTCATATACTCTGAACCTCTGATGAACTCCTCAAGAACTTCTCGTCACGTCTGCCTCTAGTCGTTCCAAATATCTTACCAATCTAGTACCAACAAATCAACTGCTCAATAACATCCCTGGCTCATAGACTGAACCATAAAATCACCGTACCCCTCACCTCAACTCATCAACCAACGCTCCAACACCGGGATCACCCCACGAACAAGGACCCACTCCCATATTCAACACCCCATGGATAGAAAACTCTCTGCACCGCTAAACTCGACTGAACTCCCCACTGATACCACTACCATACACCCGACTATACTCAATTAGGTATAGCGTGGCCCTCGACTATCTTAGTCCCAACTGACTATCTGCTCATGATAGATCACTACCTCGCGGTACACATGTTACCTGATACTCTGGGGGAAATCATCATCAATGATGACCTGCAGGGTTTACCCCTAAACCCAAAACCAAAACATCATGCTTCTCATATTCTCACACTTACATAATTAGTACCTCCCCGATCATAGGAGGTGACATCTCCTTTATCGACTGATCACTCAACTCAGATCGAAATTCTCCCTTCCACTGACTCCTTACTAGAATACTCTGAGGGACTCTCGATCTCCCTCTCAAGGGACGCCTCTTCGAACTTACTCGTGACCGAATAACCGGAGAACCACAAACATCATTCACTACGAACCATGGTACTCCTTCCACGACATCTCTTCTCAATATGCCCCGATGTATGGTACCCTAACCATGACATCACTCCCCAATTCGCTCCGAGGTATGCTACCCGGACCATAACATCACTCCTCAATCTGCTCTGATGTATGGTACCCGAACCATAACATCACTCCTCAATCTGCCCTGATGTATGGTACCCAAACCATAACATCACTCCTCGATCCGCCCTGATGTATGGTACCCGAACCATAACATCACTCCTCGATCCGCTCTGATGTATGGTACGCAAACCATGACATCGCTCCTCAATCTGCTCTGATGTATGGTACCCGAACCATAACATCACTCCTCAATCTGCCCTGATGTATGTTACCCAAACCATAACATCACTCCTTGATCCGCTCCGATGTATGGTACGCAAACCATAACATCGCTCCTCAATCTGCTCTGATGTATGGTACCCGAACCATAACATCACTCCTCAACCTGCCCTGATGTATGGTACCCGAACCATAACATCACTCCTCGATCCGCTCCGATGTATGGTACTCAAACCATAACATCACTCCTCCATCTGCTCTTTAGAACCTTCAGAATACTCCCTGTATCAAGTATGGGTCCTCTGCTTTCAGTAGTACGGGCCCATACTACCTGCCACATCTACCCATACTTTCCACACGGACCATCCCAGAGCTTCTAAATAACTGCTCGACCTGCTCTTTCACCAATCCCATCGCGCGTGCTCGCTCCCCAGCGAAACTCTCTATTCTACAAGCGCACTCATCTGGATAGGGTTATTCCCTAGGCTCTTCCGTCGTCCTCCCACTTCTTTGCTATCAGCTGCTGAAGAGCTCCTAATGATGCCAGCCATCTACCTCCTGAATATCGTCATATTCACTTGGTAGCTGACTCCCATCATCGAGAGTTCCACAAAGCACAAAGCAAGCAGCATTCGAGCATCGAAGGATACATAGGACTCCCTCTCTGTGATAACTCCACCTTCTCAGCTCATCCTCGAAAGTACCACCGAACTCTGTAACTCTACCCCTCATGGGTTCTAACTGGATACTCTCACTCATCACATACTTAAAACATAACACATATAACAATGAGTCCTAGGCTAAGGCATCACAAATCAGGCCACTCTAGTCCTAACATATGAAATACCTTGCCTGTCTCTAGCATGCAATAATATCTCATAAAGTGCATCATACATATCTCATAACACAAAAATAAGGGTATTTTGGGAAATCACCGTTCGGGCTCTGGCTGATTGTACACACTGGTCCTTCTTGCTTTCTCTTTGAACTCTTATTCACTTTTAGAAAATTATTTCTTTAAAAACTTTTCGTACTTCCTCAGTTTGAGTCCAGATTTACCCGAAGGCGCATCCGAATCCCTCAAACCAAGGCTCTGATACCAACTTGTAACACCGTAATTTTCAAGACAAATTTTTCATTTAAAATAATCATTTTACTCTTAGAAACACTTGTTTAAAATCTTATTCATAGTCGATTTACAAAACATAACTCCATTTTCACTTGCATAGAAAACCAAGATCCTCCAAAATATGACTCTTTCTCTGGTGTGTACAATCAAGCCGGTGCCGTCCCGTGATACTGAAAGAAACCTGTAAAACATCAAACAAAACACTGTAAGCACGAAGCTTAGTGAGTTCCCCAAAATACCACACATAACACATATTAGCCACTCGAGGCTATAACTCTGTGGGTCCGTGCACCCAAACTCTGTGAACCCTCAGGTTCTAACTCTGGGAACCTTCCGGTTCCAACTCTATAAACATGCACAACATAAATCACATAGAAATAATGCAGTACAACACATCACGTACATATAGCATACAAATACTCTAATCACATAACTCTAGTTACCTACTCAAGGTAAAGTATAGTGAGAAGACTCACCTGGCAAGCAGAAAGCAGATATCCCCACACTTGAATCTCGAACTCGCCACCGCCTAACACGTAAGGCAAATACTCTCATGAATATAACTCTCGAGGCTAGAATAAATCCTCTCATAACACCCTCTTATGGGTAAAAGACTATTTTACCTCTCTCTTGGCCCAAAGGCCACATCGCTGTCCAAACCCTAAAACTCAACGGCCAACCCTTGGTGGAAATCAAAGTCCTCAGTCTAGGTCAACCCTTGACTGACTCTACTCGCCGAGTCAACCCTGTGACTCGTCGAGTTCCCATAATCAGAACTTCCCCATATCGCGACTCAACTCGTCGAGTCACCACGAGACTCGCCGAGTCCCACAACTCTGAGTCCACTCACACCCAACTCACCGAGTCATCCCTTGACTCACCGATTCTCGACTCAACCAGGAAATATTTGGGACTCTTCGTCAAGACTCGTCGAGTCCAAGAACAGACTCGCCGAGTCTACGGCTATCTTCAACCTACTCGCCGAGTTGTTCATACAACTCGCCGAGTTCCAGGCCATCTTCATCCAACTCGTCGAGTCCACCCATGTGACTCGCCGAGTACCGCCGGTCTGAATACATTCCGAAGCATTCCAAGCCATGCAACTGCTCCAAGACATAGATCTAGCCTCCTACCACTCATCCATCACGTAAAGTGGCAAACTTTACGTGAATCCAAAGAGATCTAAGCCGTTTGCACATTGGGGCTAGGGTTTGGGACATGCAAGCTTCACTAAACACTCCAACACAGGGACTTTCGTGCTCTCTGATTCTTCTCCCTTCCAGATCTGAGGTAGCAACCTCAGATCTAACCTCTAGACTTCCCATTTCATCCATAGACAATTTCTCACAAACCCCAAAATGAAGAAACAACATAATCAACAGGTCAAAAACGAGATACTACCTCTAAGTGATGCCCCAACTGCAATGCAATTCGAATCCAAGCAAAGCCCCTTGCTCCAAGCCTTCAATCTTCCCAAAATTCCTTCAACCATTACTTCTCCAAGCTCCAATCTACTCAAAAATGATGCTTCTCTGCGATTTAGGGTTTTCTGGGGCTCAAGGGGTGATAAAGAGGCTGGGAGGAAGACATAATGATCATTATATAAGGCTCAACCCCGAGAATTAGGGTTTTCTCCACTCAGCGCCTACTCGCCGAGTCCAATACACTGACTCGCCGAGTCGGCCACTTAACACGCGACCAAGTCGCGACTCTACTCGCCGAGTCCACACATGGACTCGCCGAGTCGCTCTTTCCCAATTTACTCTTTTAGCCCTTCAACTCTACTCTTGATATTTCGGGATGTTACACGTACGTTTAGAATCCTAAACACATAAGGTTTCCAGATCCGGTCGGCAACAGACCATAGATCCGAACAAAATAACAGCATATCATGCATACAGCATTTAGCACATAAAAGCATTTTAGGCATAATTCCTAAAATAAACTAGTGCTCACACCTCACAATCATCGCTTAGCATTCTAAGTTTAAGTCTAGAAATCCTACAAATTCCTAGTTCGCTTAAACTAATGCTCTGATACCAACTGTGACATCCCCAAAATCACGGCCAGAAAAGACCGGTTTGTTTATGCTTTGTTTAAAAATCAGAGTAACATTTTAAATAAAAGTGTTGCGGAATTTGTCCCAAAACAATAATATGATAAAGATTTATCAAAAGCATTTCCATAGAAATGTATTTCATTAAAAGACTCGGGATGTCATGTTCGTACAGATCAAAAGCATAAACAGTACAATACAAGCCTTACTACATTATTTCATATCTACAGGCCTATATCCGTAATCCCTCGTCCAAACATCATATATATGCTCAAGCGCCACTACCTGTAATACATAAAACTGAGTGGGTCAGGCTTGGGAGCCTGATGAGCACATAGGGTTTTCAACCCACAATAAATAGTTTATTAATTTCATCAATCAACAATAACCCGATTACCCGTTCCCGTTATCCTCACTTTACGTCCCTAAACACCTATCATAAAGGACCTAGCCTAAGGATCATCATCGGGACGGACACTGCTACTAAGGGGATTCCTCAGCAATAAATGTCCTAATAGGCAACCATGTGGGGGATGGAGTACATCTGGTGAGCACACAGTTCAAATAAACACACAGTTCAAATAAACACCTACAGGTTGCGAGCCTGCTAGTGTTCCACTGGACTGTCTAGAATAGTCCGTGGTCGTCATCTATACTCCGCTAGATGACTGGATCATCAATAACATCTATAACGAGGCCTCTCATTATTTTATTTTGTCACACAGCAACTATTACATCTACCCATGTTTTACCCAACACATTTTGTAGATATAAAATACATATACAGTTTAAATCTTTGAAAACATGTATAAAACGTTCATCCAGCATAGATAGCAAGTATTCAGATAATATGCACAAATAGCACGTAATTTATATTAAATACTTCATATCTATGTGTAAGTTGAAAGTAAATATACACTCACCTGAAAAGGTGGTGATTCCGAACTCAGACAGCGCTTCGCTTCTTAAAAAGAATTTTCTTCGACGAAACCTAGTATTATTACCACTAGAGTTTAGTTTATTATTCGTCGAGACTAATTAATAGTCTAGCTATTATTATTATTATTATATAAGCGTCAAAAAATACTTATATAACCCATAATAATAGCCCAAGTATTTATTATAAGTTCCTAATAATGTTACTATAATTAAATAAAAGCTATATTAAAAATAGCATAGGCGTAGCTCACTTACAGCGGGTTTTATAGAAAACCGGGATTTGCTTGGAGCAGCGTTCCTGAGCCGAAAAGCTCTTCTTCTCGGAGCCTTCGAGCACTCCGGGGCTTCCGCCTCGTGCTAGGGAGGTTCCCTAGGCTTTTCGGGGGATTTCGGGGCTAGAGAGAGGTTCTAGAGAGAGAGAGAGAGAGAGAGAGTAAAGAGAAGAAAGAATGGGAAAGGTGTGAAGAAAATGAGGGTGGGAGAGGTGGTATTTATAGGGTGAAATGTGGCTGAACTTGGTGCCACATGTCACCATCTGGTGGCAAGCCTTGGGGAGAAAGCAATGGCCAAGATTGTGTCACATCACCCATTTTCGCACAGCACACTTCCGACTTCTAAAATCCGTAACTTTCACATACGACCTCCGTTTTTGACGTTCTTTATAATCACGCGTAGGTAATAATAAGATCTACAACTTTCATTTTGACACCGTCAGCTAATTCTCGACCGATCTTAAATTTAACAGTACAAGGAGATTATACTGTTAAACGTCTGCGTAAAATTAATAACTTCTACATACGGACTCTGTTTTTGTCTGTATTTTTACCGTTGATTTCCTATTAATGAGATCTTCAACTCTCATTTACGTTGCGTAAGCCAAAAACCGCTCGAACTAAAATTCGAGTTTCAGGCCGTGCACTGCTAAGCCGAATCTTAGAAAAATCATAACTTCTTCATACGAAGTCAGATTTGGGCGTTCTTTTTATCGATGTTCTTAGTTTAACATATTCTACGACTTTTGTTTAGATTGATAAGGCTAAAAAGTCTTCTATCGTAAATTCACTATTTATGTCTCCCGGTGCCGTGCCGGTTTTGCCGTAAAACTTCGGCGGGCCATAACTTCTTCGTTATAGCTCGGATTTCGGCATTCTTTATATGTACGGAAACCTTGAGACGTATTCTACAACTTTATGTAGAGATATCGGGATTATCTCACACTTTAATTTTGACGCTCATTTTTATTCTTTATTAATTATACATTTATAATTAAATAATAAACACATAAACACACATAATTCACATAATACTCAAATATTGTATATTTATTACTTCAAAAAGAGTTACAATAGTTGACCTAGACTATTACATTGACAAAAATGCTTAGCCCTGAAAACTCGGGCGTTACACAATCGCTCTGATACCAAGTGTAAGAATAGCTAAGTGTAATCAAGGTAAAAACAAGGGAAGAAAAAGCAAAAAACGGATATCTGTAACTTTGCTTGATGTTCAAGCTTTATTAAAAACCGAAGGGGAAATTTGTAACATATGTGCCTATTTACTATAGTTTAAAAGACTCCTTATACTAAAAATTTAAAACCAAATTGGACTCTAAAAGATGTAGGAGTAAAATTTAAGACTAATAAAAAAGGAAACTTTCCAACTGCTAAAAGCAGATTACTCAACATATTTACCATCTTTGACGAAAACTTGAACTTATACAAGAGAGAAAAAATGATCAATAAAATATAGATTGAAAGTACTAGCCCGTTTATTTTATAATATAAAAAATGTTAAGAGGTTTTTTATAATTTCCTCAAAAAATTATAAATATAAACAATTGGCGACATTATCTTACCTCGTTTCTTACATCGTAAACAATGTTTTCCGTTTTTAATCATATAAGTATTCTTGGCATATCTGTACTAAAAATTCAGACTAGGTTTCGATTAATCTTCAATTAGTTCTTAAGTGCTACCCAATTGAATAGAATTCACCTAGCGATTAATCTCTGCCCAACACATATAGGGAATTAATAGCAAACTATGAAATATTAACATTTTGAAGAAGTTTTATCTTAGCAGAAAATTTTTAAGTAATAATTAGTATTGTATCACTACAAGATATCAACGCAATAGCTACGCCGCATGCTTTTAGCGGTGACATGTAAATTTCGAAAACCACGATCGATGTTAAAAGAGATTGCATAACACTATCCATCATTCTGAACCTAATCAAACGGCCGGCAACGAAGATCGCTAAAACGATTAGCGGCGACGTCAATGGTGGCGACAACGTTGCCGCTAATGCTAAAAAATTGTGATACTTTTTTCCTGCAGACGATATCGCAACTAAAACCCTAGTGTCGCCGCTAAAGCTTAACGCAGATGTACCCCCTTCGTCCATCGCTTTCTATATTCTGTCTATTTCCACCACCTTTAATCATGTGGCAACATCTTTTGCGGCGACATATAAACCATTTGTAGTTAGGCTACAATGAAAACTTTTTAACGGCGACAGATCGTCGCAAATGGCTTTAGTGGAAACATACATAGCTGTTAGCGGCGACAATTGTCGCCGCTAATGCTCACGTGTCTTGTAGTGTATTAATCATATTAACCTATTTTGTTATGATATTAGCAATATATACGAACTTTGTAATGATATTAATCGTATTTAATTCTTTAAAATTCAGCGAATTATCAATTTTGGGCCCCCGATTAATCATCGTCTAACCGATTAATTTATTTAACTCAATACACCGACTAGCTAGCGTCGAAAGTATTTTACAACGTTATTTGTAAATGCATAGTTATAGAAGAGGCATTCGGTCTAATTTTTTATCCCTGCATTTTCTTTTTACATTTTTGACCAAGATTTTCCCTTTTTTATCCTTTGCAACATCCATTTTCTTTTTTTATCCTTGCATATTCTTTTTACATTTTTGACCAAGATTTTCCCTTTTTTATCCTTCGCTACATCCATTTTTTTATTACAAATTTGAATCGCATTTTGAATTCTTTTGTGGATATTGTGCAGGACTCTTTTCACAATCTATCACGGTTTCTTTGATAACTTTTTTCCCATTTTCTCTAGAAGTTAGTTTCAAATAATTTTTTTTATTGAATCTTAATGGTTTTATATACAGCTAGATTAGTTTTTTTTTTTCTTTCCAGAATTATTTTTTCAATCTTTGTGTGTTTTCATTTTTATGTAACGTTTTTTTATTTTTTTTATTTTAAGATTTTTTTTTCTTTTATAGATTAATTCGTTTTTACAAATATGCAAAATTTTGCTCTTTTTACATATTTATCTTCACAAAGCGAAAGTAGATTGCCATGTATACTTAATCTAAAAGGGTGCAAACTGTAACTAACCGCAACAACAAGTAAAGTATTATTACCGATTAATCGGTCACATCGACCCATTTTTTACAACACATATACATTACATACACACATACATATAAAACTATTAGCAAGAAAAAACTTGTACATAATACACACATCACCTACATAATGATACATACACATCACAAACAAACTGATAAATACATACAAATACATAAACATTACATTCATACTAATAAAATTATTAGTAATTCCTGACCACTAGGCCCGAACATCTAGGATACGCATACATCCTATACTCACTTTCTCAAGAGAGGCTAATCATTCCTCACACTGACATGTTATAAACTGCATTGAATAATGTAACTTCCACCAACCCTACAGCCGCTCGTGCATGCTAATCATATATAATGTTGAATCCTATAGATAGTCGAGTCTGAAAGGACAACTCAAAGGTCAAGAACATGTCATATTCAAGATCTAACATTTTGGGGCATAAAGATCTCCATAAAACAACCTAAACCAAATCCATGAGATAGGGGTAAAGTTGCAAACTTTTTACCTTATAATGGTTGCAAATGAAGTAGAAATCCTAGATCCAAGTGTTCAACTCCTTCAAGATGAGCTTGGCTTCCTTCCTTCTTCTTCTAAGGCACCAAAAATATACTTGTAAGCTTGAAAAGGCTCCTCAAGGTGGTTCTATGGTTTCACAAACAAAATAAAGGGTAAGATAACTAAAATGGGTAAAATGAGGCCATAAGAGTACTTAAATACCAGCCAAACCCTAGGGAGCACCCTAGTACACTCATCGTACATCACGTACGCATGGTGTACTCAGAAGATCCATTATTACAACAATGCCACTAGAGCTGCTTTTGCATACTTTCTTGAACTTAGGGACCATAACGCAATACACCTCAATATAAGAATCAACAATGGAAGTACTTCAAAACCAGATGTTACACTTGTACAAAAAACATTCACCTTTTCTCAAACTATTGTTCAAAATATCCAAAATACCCTTTGGTCAAACTTGGTTAAAACCATGTTCAAAGGTCAAAGTCAACAAGGTCAACGATCAGCTTAGACAAAATCAGCGTTATGTCGTGACCATTCCTTGGTTACTTTGTCAAAACGCATACAAGAAATCGTGATTTTGGACACCGTCACGTCATAAAACATCCTATGTCACGTCGTGACTTCTGGTCAGAAGGCCAAAATCTACATTAAGTGCTTAATCTCTTTGAACCAAGGCCCATAACCTGAAATCTATTTCCTAAATAGCTTCATAATGGATAAAGTTTCCAAATTTATCCATTAGGATGGTCTAAACAATCAAGATCTAGTCTGCAAGTCTCAAAAGGACCAAGAGTGCATCTTTCTTTGCTAAGTCCATTAAGTCAAAGTCTCTAACCTTCAAATCTGAATCAACATAATGTTTTGATGGATAAAGTTTTTAACTTTATCCAAAATAATGTCTCAAGCTTTCAAGATCCAAACTTTAATACACCAAAATGGCCTAAATGACCAAAATAACTTGCATGATTGAAAAGGAAGGCAAAAGATCAAAACTTTCCTAGTCCATGAGGTCCAAGAAAACATTCTAAACATGATCAAAAGGTGTTGAAGTCCAGATCAGAAACATACAATTATGTTGGGACCTTGGAGAGTAATAAAGTTGCAAACTTTATTCCTAACTCTCACTCAAAACTCATTAACATGGACCAAAACAACAAATACACTTAGATCCGCAAATGAAATGCAATAAATCTTAGAACTTTATAACTTACAAAAGTCTAAAAGGTAGATGAAAGTTTGGATCTCCAATTGCCATGCTTTAAGGATCAACTTTCAAGAGGTTCTAGATATGATGGAGACTAAGAAAATACCCTAAAACATGAATAATTACCTTTAAATACCTTAAAAACCGTAAATTTTCATGGGCTTTGAGATGCACAGTTATCATGTCATGAGGATATATTCTCACTTTATGAGCACTTCTCACGTCGTGAGAATTACTTCTCACCTCGTGAGAACGAGTTGTCATCGAATTTCACTCTAACTTAAAATATTCATAACTTCTTCATTTCAACTCCGTTTTCGGCTATCTTTATATCCATAGAAATGTATTGACGAGCCCCATATTTCTATCTAGTTAATTTTGGCTTAACACATGTTGAACTAAAAACCATAAGTCATGAAAGAAGTCTAAAACATCATTTTTCCCACTCCAGGTAAAAAACCAAAGCTTTAATCACTTATCCAATATTGTTATCATCCAATAAGGTCTAAATCTCATTCCCTTGAAGCCAATACCTTTACTTAATTCATTCATTGTCCACAATCTCGAAAATAAAAAACTTCTTGAAAAATAATGTTACAAAAAAGTATTCTGAAATATTAAGAATTCCTTGGTAATCTAGTGACCAATTTAAAAAAAAAAAAAAAAAAAAAAAAAAAAAAAAAAAAAAAAAAAATTAGTTGTCACAAAATACAGATTACATATATTTTGATCAACCTTTAAAGGATGTTTGAGATTTCATTTTATCATCAAAATGACTTTTAGCCAAGAAATTATCGATTTATAGTGGAAAAAAAATAGTTTTATGAATACCAAAATAACAATGCCAACCGACAATAGATGATAAATCCTGAAAACAGTATACATAAAACGACATAAAAAATGATACTAATGATTATCAATGCAGTGAATAATATCTTATATTGAATATCCAGTGGGATAGTGTAGAAGCCACACAAGAGTACTGAGAAGATGGCCCTCGTTAGTATGTCTCCATGCACACCTGAGTATGACCGGAAAGCTGAGCTCACAGCTTTTGACCAAACCAAAACTGGTGTCAAAGGACTTGTAGATGCCGGAATAACGGAGGTCCCTCGGATGTTCCATCTACCCTCACCTGAAAACCTAAACTCCAATCAACCCTCACACTCAGAGCTTAGTCTTCCGACCATCGATCTGGAAGGAATCAACGAAGATCCTATCCGGAGAAAGGAGGTGATCGAGAAAGTGAAGGATGCATTCGAGACTTGGGGTTTCTTCCAGATTGTGAATCATGGAATTCCTGATAGCATGTTGGAGGAGATGAAAAAAGGTGTTTTAGGGTTTTTTGAGCAGGATAGTGAGGTGAAGAAACAGTGGTACACTAGGGATCGTAGCGGGAAGCGTAAGTTCGTGCACCACAGCAACTTTGACTTGTACACTGCAGCGGTGACTAACTGGCGAGACTCTTTCTTTTGCACAATGGCTCCTGATACTCCTCAACCAGACGAGTTGCCATCGCCTTGCAGGTATGCTTTTCAATCTATTTCAGTGAAAAAGATGGTGTCGTGAAACTAATGAGTGGTGGGTAATGGATCACAATCAACATTTGGATAAGGGAGCATGTTTTTTGATTGTCAAATCTTTTTGGTTTAGTCATCACCAACTTATTAAAAGCTCTTGCTAAGTTACAACTTAGTAACTTACAAAAATTTCTAAATATGTTTTTAAAAACTTCATCTTAGTATTAGCTAATAAAGTAATAAGTTAAAAAATAGTTATCATTTTAATTAAATACTTTCAAACACCCCTAAAACCATAAAATATAATTTTTATTTTAATTTTAATAATAATTGAAAATAAAAAATATAAGGTATGATTAAAAACCCAAAGAAAAGTTTCTTTAATTAATTTATGAAAATAAAAATTATATATTTCGCTTATATTGTCACAAATTTCTTTTTTCACTAGATCCTCACTGTCGAGATTGTCAGCTGACATCTTCAACATCTTAATGTCGCTTATGATATGTTGTTCACATTGTGGAACAACCCAATGCCATTTTAAATACCTTTCACAAAACATTTTCAAAATAAGTTTTATATTTCAATTGTGTAAAGTTAGAGTGTAACAATAGTTATCAAAAGAATGATTCTAAATGAAAGAATATCATCATTACAAAAAGTAAAGTCTTGTAAAAATTCTTACTTTTCTCAATTTAATATTACCTCCGTTTCCAAATTGATAATCTATTTTTAATTTTTGAAGTCTTTTTTCTTAAACTTTGATCTTAAATATTTTTGTGTTTGATAGATAATACTTAATGCAAAATATATGAATGGATTGTATTTTAAATGTTTTTTCATTGTTATAAGTTTTTACAAGTAATATATAACACAAATACAAATATTTAAGATCAAAGTTGAAGAAAAAAAACTTCAAAAATCAAAAATGGACTATCAATTTGGGATGGAGAGAGTAATAACTTATTATTTAGCATGTAAAAATGTATTAATTTGTTGGGTTAGGCTATATTGGAGCCTAATGAGTACAATCTTAAGGTTAGAAATTAAATAAATAGAAAACTCATTTCATATCTAAACATACAAACTTATACCTCACTAAAACACCCTTTTAGTTAAGTTGTGTACGTAGGCGAAGGTACATAATAGGTTTAATTAAAATAAAAATAAAAGATACACTTAGAAACTAGAGGCGACAAACAGTAAACAGTCATCAACTCATCGTTATCAACTCGTCGTCTCCAAGAACCGAAAATTGAACTTTGAAACATTTCGAATCGTTAGTTCTACTTCTATTAAATAACAAAGTACGTTATACATGCATTATGCATTTTAAAGGATTTGTAAGTATTTATATGGTATCATATCATTATATATGTGGAAGCTAAGTAATTTATAATCTCCAAATCAATGAAGCCTTCATTATTTCATAATTGATACAAGTTTTCAACTGAAAGAACTTCACAAATGTTACCAAGTGCCACACAAGAAGAATCTTATACAAAAAGAGATAATATGAACAATATTAATTTTTCTTTTTATCCTCCATGTGGAACAAGTTTGTGATTCACCCCATCACAACATTCACATAAGGGTTAAAACTTAAAACCCTCACCTGTAGATGGTATTGCCTTTTCATTGCGATTAAAACGATTGACCTGTGCAAAAATATCATAAACGTCCACTATATAATCTTCCTTTGCTTAGCACACATTTTCTCCTTGTTCTACCGAATCTCGAGACTCGATAAAAAAATTTTGATTTTTTTTTTTAATATAGAACGTGGAAGATGCCTTCTCCAACCCATTCATTACATCCACTACACTCTTTGCACTCGTCTACCTTTCTATTCACACAACAAAAAAAAAACGCACCAACCACAAGAAACTTTCCTAATCTCCTTCCATAATACAGTTTCAAGATTAAAGACGAAGTAGAATCATGCCGATTGCTTGCGATTGTACATTATGATATACCGTTCCATTTTTAAAATAAACTACTAATGGATTTTAATTATAAGCGGCACATTAGTTTTCAACACAATCTTGCAAATTAACATCAAAATTCGACAGTACTGGATTTTATTTAATTGTTTGCTAACTAATATATTAACCATCAAATATGGATATTCTAATATTCTGAAATATTTGTAGTCTAATTGTTAATTTCGGCAAAGCTTGTACTAGTATTATACACTTAACTATTTTAACATGGCGTGTAATCACGTAAACCAATGCTGAAAAGGTTACAGATAATTCAATTTAAGATTCTAAGTTCTAACTATTCCATATTTTTGTTACCTTGGGATATATTTGTAGAGATATTTTATTGGAGTACTCAAGAGAAGTGATTAGACTCGGAAGTTGTCTATTGACATTGATGTCAGAGGCTCTAGGGCTCAACAAAAATCATCTTTTAGACATAGGATGTGGCGATGGGCTTGCTGTCCTTGGCCATTACTATCCTCCTTGCCCACAACCAGAGTTAACCATAGGCACCCCGGACCACACTGACAACGATTTCATCACGATTCTTCTACAAGATCATGTCGGTGGCTTTAAGATCTTGTATCAAAACCAATGGACCAATGTTCATCCTATACAAGGAGCTCTTGTAGTGAATGCTGGAGATCTTTTACAGGCATGCATTTCTCTCTATCTCAAGCTTAATATCGTTGCGATATTCGTATGCAACTGCATCAATTAATCTTTTTTGTATGAAGTGTCGGTCTTTTTATGAAAAAAAAAAAAATTCTCCTTTAATATTAATATTTCATACCAAAGCACTTATGGCCCTACCGTATTAGGAATTAATAGAAAGATCCCATCAACCAAAGATTGAGGGTCCGGATGAAAGGTGTAGAGTATGTGTGAGTTGGCGACTCTATTCAATTATAATAGTATTACATATATGCTCATCCGCTACTTGCATACCCTACTTTTTTTTTTAATCCATCACTGATTACAATCAATGGAATAATTTAGCTAGTTACAAATGACAAGTTTGTGAGTTCACGACACAAGGTGGTGGCAAACAAGGTTGGTCCAAGAGTATCAGTGGCATCATTCTTTATGAGTGAGACCTTGCAAGTTATTGAACCAATCAGGGAGTTGCTTTCGAAAGATAATCCAGCCAAGTATAGAGGCACAACAGCGAAAGAATATGTGGATTACTACAGAGCAAAAGGAATTGATGGCACTTCTGCTCTTTTGCATTTTAAGATCTAGATCAATTAAACATCAATTGTTCATTTAGCAATACATGATGAATCTTTTATTTTCTTGTTCGTCTTATGTCATGTAATGTAATCTATCTCAAATATATTTTCTTTGTTTTTGTGTGATGTTTCGCAAAACTGTGGTGTTGTTATATTATTTGTAATGGGCAGACAATTTACAAATGCAAGCTTAAATATTGAACACTTCAACGGATTAGCAAGTTCAAGTATGCTAGAAGAGTATTTTGTAACAATAACTAAATGTAATCAACACGTAAAAACAAGCGAAGAGAAGAGAAAAAAAAACCCGGATATTTCAAACTTTGTTGGATGTTCAAGCTTTATTAATAACAGAAGGGGAAATTCCTAACATATGTGTCTATTTATACTATAGTTTAAAAGACTCGTTATACTAATAATTTGAAATTTGAAACCTAATTGGACTCAAAATATATGCAAGAATAAACTTAAAAGAGTAATAAAAAGGAAACTTTCCTATTGCTAAAAGTTGATTAACCCAACAATCACCCCTTAATCGGTTTGGTCATACCATTCGTTCACAGTAGTGTTTAATCACCTTCTTGATACGTCATTGAACTCCTTCTTTAACCATCTACACCTTGTTCTCTCTTTTAACAACCCCGACCTATTTAATCAAGCTTATTCCGATAGCACTTTTCCGCCAAACAAGAAGACAAGGTCACAACCATCTTTATCGTCTTCCGTCACCCGTAAAACGAACTAAATAAAAGCCACCCGCTTTGACATCTTCGAGGGTGGATTATCGTCTGCAGACAATTGTTGTGGTGGTGAATGGTGAGACCAGGTGTCCAAGTAAGATGCAAGATGCAGACGTCTAACAACAACGACGAGCGGGCTAGCGAGTAGCGACAATAAGGGCAGGCGGTTTAGATACTATGGATTTTGACTTCTATCTTGACTTTGTGGTTTAAAAAAACCGGACTATTAGAGAAAGAAAGAAGGTCCACAATTAGATTATGGGAAAAATCAGAAGGGGACACCAGCCCACAACCCAATTTTCACAATAGTTGGATTAAAATTACAATTTTTAGAGTTATATGTGCCAATGTTGTAAAACTCCCTGGGTTGTCCGATTACTCCTTCGAGTACTCGCTACTCGTCCCCTTACCGAGGCGAGTTGAAGAATCTCGAGTGCTCTCCGATCGGCCCCTTACTCAATTAAGCGGTGTTGTAAACCTCAGTCAAATCGGTGATTAATATGTATAATATACTTAATGATTTATTATTTAACATACACATATCTGATTATTACTACATATATATCTTAAATTTTCAATAATTATTTACAAAGTGAGATCATTATACGCTTTTTGTATTTGTGTATTCACATGTATCTAATGTTGTTCTATATTTGAATTACTTTGTATTTTAACTTATGATTTTCATATTATAACATACACGTTCAGTTATCGTGTTTGTAGTTTAAAAATAAATAATACTATCAAATATTATATGATATTGAGTGTTAAGTTCTAACTGATGGTTTTTACTAGAAATGAAGAAAAACTATGTTTAGAATCACTCGGAAAATATTGAAAATCTTATGAGATTCCAATCAAATATCAAGTATTGAAATTTAACGAAATATAAATTTTGAAATAAATAAAATTTTATTATTGAAAGTTGTAAAGAATCTCGTTAGAAACATTTAGACAAAAACCTCATAGAAATCCGAGTTATAACGAAGAAATTATGACCAATCAAAGATCCCCGAAAAAACCGGCAAACACTATTAGCGTAAAAAGTGAGTTTTCAATAAACTACTTTTTATCCTTAGTGATCTAAATGAAAGTCATAGTCCTCGTTAAACCGAGAATTTTCATAAAAAGAACATCCAAATCTGACTTCGTACGAGGAAGTTATGATTTTTCTAAATTTTGGAATAACAGTAGACAACTAAAAACTCGAAATAAAGATCGAGTGATTTTTAGCCGATGCAACCTAAACGAGAATCGAAGGCCTCGTCAATAGTAGTACAACGGTAAAAAGAAAGACGAAAATGGACATCGGATGAAGAAGTTATGAATTTTTAACCGACTTTTCATGTCCTGGTCTGTTAAAAATATAATAATAAAAATAAATTCAAAATTAGCCAACAGAGTCTAAACAAAAGTTGTAGAGCATAATTTCACCTACGCGTGCACATAAGGAACATAAAAAATGGAGCTTGTATGTGAAAGTTATGGATTTTTGAAGTTCGGGACACAAAATCCAAGAAATCACAAGAACCGACAAAAAATTCGCATGGCCAAGGTTCGGTCACGTCACCCTCACTGGCAGCTTGCCCCGTGTCCAAGTATGCAACTCATCCGATGCGCGGTCCAACCGAATTCCAATGCCTGCCTCGCTAGTCCGATGCGTGTAGTGTCCAAAGCCAGCTCTCCGCCGCGTGTCTCGCCCTCGCACCCGCCACCTGCGTCGCTTCGGCTGCTGCCACGTGCTACTCTCATTCGGCCAAAGACCCTCGGTTCGCACCTATAAATAGGAGGGTGTGAATCCTACCGGCTAAGGTTACCAAATTTCATACTTTTCACTCCTAAACCCATTTTTAAGCCATTCCAACTTCCCTTGAAGCCTCAGAATCAACTTTCATAATGAACTAAAATCTGTAACAACTAAGAAACTAACAATCATCAATGCATTTAATAGACTGTGAAAAGTGAAACTGAAATTGAAATTAGTTGATTCCTAACTCAACCTACAATTCACAACAAGAAGCAAAGAACATGGGCATTCCTAATTTGCTAATTCCTAACTCAGTCACTCAGGAACAATTCAATAAAATCAAAATTAGAAATCAAAGAAGAGATGAAACCGAGAGAACTGGATAACAAGATAAGAACTGAAAGAAAGAACAAGAGCATTCCATTCCTGATTTTTTGAGTTACGGTAACCGACGGGTGGACTATCGTTTGCAGACAGTTGTTGTGGTGCCAGGTAAGATGCAGGCGTCCAGCAACAACGATGAGCGGGCTAGCAAATAACGACAATGGGGGAGGAAGGTTTAGATACAGTGGATTTTGACTTCTATCTTGACTTTGTGGTTCAAAAATCGGACTATTGGAGAAATCAGTTGGTTCCACAATGGGATTATCGGAGAAATTTGGAGGAGCCATAAGTGAAGAGAATTGTAATCGAGATTTAGAAAGCATTCATGATTTAGATGAATGAGTAATGAATGAAATGAACACCAGATGTAAATATTAATCAGCAAATTTTGTATTGAACAGAGAATTCGAATACAATACTGATTACAATAAGCTAAATGACCTCTATCTCTACTTATATCCCCAGTCCCTATTTATAGGAAACATGAGTGTACAAAAAATACTAAGTCTAGACATTTAAGCTTCGACATTAGATGACTTAGTAAATAAACATGCGGAATAGACAAGATAAAGTTTCGACTTTTACAACAAAAAGACTCAACATTCTCCCCCTTTGTAAACAGTTGAAGTCACTCAATTTGTGAGAACTTGAGCAACAGAGTGCATTGTCCTTCGTATCTCTGAGTACCAAGAGATTATCTTCTTCGACTCCTTCCTGTCTCCATCATTATTCTTGGTACAGTTATTCATACGAACAATAAAGTTCGTATATTGCAAAGTTGTATATCTTTCAATCTTTGCAACTTGAAAGAAGAATCTCTTTGCTTTTCCCCTTGTATCTTTCCCTGCGAACACCATGCCTAATGGTTTGAGAAAAATATCACCATCGACATATTTCATCAACTCCTGTTGTGGCTTCGTAGGTTCCATAGCAACATTAACCTTTCTTCCAACTCCTGACGCAACTTCTTCATCAGTTAAGGCCAAGCAATCATAGTAATTATCTATGAATATCTTGAGATGCCCTAAACCAAGTCTGAACACATCCAAATCAGTTTCCTATAGTTGGTTTTCTTCCATATCCTTCAGAATCAGGGCCACTTGAATGAGATCATTGAGATTCATCAAGGTAAAATCAGCAATTGAGAAATCAAAAGGTTTGTTGTCTGCTCGAACTACAAAATAACGAAAGTTCTGAAGTAGATTCTAGAACATGACATCTTTCTTGATAGCAGTTACCCTTTTATCTTTACCAAAGACCACACTTCATCTTGATCTTTCCCAAGCACAGCATGAAATCTAATTTTTAAGTATGTGTACTCATCAGGATCTTTGAATCTTTCACTGACCTTGTACTGAGCAGTAATAAACATCATTTCATTGATTGGGAAGTCTAGTTGGCACATGTCAGAGTTCGAAGTTGCATAGCTTTTCCTTGGCTTTTTCTCAAAAGCAGACATATGATTCCCCAACACTCTAGATTCAATTGATTCAAAAGAGTATAACTTTGCACGATCTCCTTTGTTCATTGTTGGTGGATCATTGTCTCTTAGCCTCAGTATGCTTTGAATATGTCTCTGTTTCTCTATTTCAGCTTCAATTTCAGCTTTCTTCTCCTCCTTCGACTTTTCATAAGCAATACCCTTTCCTTTCCCAACATTTGAAGTATCAGTCTTCGCACTAGAGCTTCCTTTATCTGTCGAACCAATTTTAATTCCTTTAGGAATTTCTTTTGTAATTGGTTTTGATGTTACCAATGTTGAAGGAATTGAGCTGGTATTCACAGGTAATGTCGTTTTCAGTTGAGTTGAATACACTTTCCCAACAACTTTGGCATCCTCCCCTTTACTTCCTTTTACTTCTCCCCCTTGCACCCCTGTGAAAGCAGGTGGGGCATTCTTTGGCAAAAGCGAAGTAAAACTCGTTATGGGTGCCAAAGCCTTTTGAATTGCCTGCTCCAATGAAATGACTTTCAATGTAAGAAATTTAGGAGTTAAAATTGTTTGTGAAGTTGGCTTGGACACAATAGCTTTAAGTTCAGCTAACAACTCAATGAGCTTAGCGAACTACTCCTTGTCATGTTTGCTCTTAGCTTCGATAGTTATCGCAGTTGCTTGAAAGTCTTTAACAATCTTTGTAAGTGCTTCTGCCACAATATCAACACGCTCTTGCACTATCAAATTTTGCGAAGTTAGATGCTGAAGCTCTTTTGTCATCTCTTGCTTCAATTCTTCGACATTCAAGTTTACATCGTCCCTTACTTTCTTGACATCTTGGACAAAGAGAACATGTCGTTCTATTGCAACATTTTTCAGTTCTTGTAAGGCACCATCAAAATTTTTTCCCTTGAGCTTTAAGCCGAAGCTCATTGTTTTTATTATTGCAGTCAATCTTCTCAAGCAATCTTCTTTCAGCTGCTTTGATCATCGCATCAACCTCCATACCAAAAAGCGAATGCTTCACACCAGAGTCAGCTTGTGACTGAAGGATTGTATTTAATTTGGGATTCAAGATTTTGAATTGTTTGATGATTTGATGATGACATTTAAAGCGATTGGCCAAGCCTGCAATGAATTGATGTGTTCAATTAATGCTTTGAATCAGTCGTCGTATATCAAAAATCAGGAAACATATATTGCACAGAGAGATTGATTATAATTCGTGTCTCATTTCTATACGATATCTTGAAGAACGGATGAATATTTGATCACTTATCTAAGGATACATTATTGACAACAGCTTTTGGTAGCTATAATTTGCTAGTCAATTTCTGAAGTTTCACTTGATAATATAGTTATTAGACTTATCCAAGTGGGACACTGTTGTATTAGGTGTCTAAGCCCATAACTATAATTGGTATGTACTTGAATTGATAGTAGCAAAGTCTTTTTGGGTTGCCTTCATACTAGCAACTTGACATGATGATTAATTGAGAAAGAGGAAGAATTTATTAATTTGATTAATAAGTTGAAATAAATGATTTATTAATATATTTTGGAAATTATAAATTAATTATAAATTATATTATTGGTTTGTATTTAATCGAAAATTAAGTTGGAATTAATTTTGGGATTAAAAGAAGTAATTGAAAGTGTGAGTAAAAGTGTAATTGTTTAATAGTTGAGAAAAAGGGTATAGAACCTTCCTAGGGGAAGGTTGGACGAAATTATTAAAATATATATATAAGATAATCTAGAATTTCTTATCATATGTGGATAATCAAAGGAGCTAGAAAATTACCATATTTGAAATAATGATATTTTATTCAGATTTGGGTTATCCATAGTATCCTCGGTGCACTATATAAAGAGACCCCTACACTTGGATTTCTGGCCAATCATTCCCTAGAACAAAAAATAGAAATTTACCTCCTGTCTCCTCCTCTCATAATCATCCTCTTGCTTCGTGTGTTTGTGAACCATTAGAGGCACGACACTTTTGGCGCTAACTACCAAAGGTCTATCAAGCAAGGATTCAAGATTGTTTATGATAACAATCTTAAAGGTATGAATCATAACCCTTCTTATTTGATTTTTGATTATTATCCATAGATTTAGGGTTTATACTTCGTTATACATTATTGTATGTTCAATTAAAGAAAATGTTGATCTTCAATTAGGGTTGCATTCACACATAAGATTGTATATTTTGCTCAAAACCCATCACTTTATAACCTAACATGTCCAATAAGTGCTTAACATAAGATTTTACATTAAGACATTTTACAAGACGCATGAAGCAAAACCAACCACTGGGAACCCATTTTTATCACTTAAGACCCCTCCTAAGGTCAAAAAGGACAACTCAAAGGTCAAGAACATGCCATATTAAAGATCTAATATTTTAAGACCAAAAAAGCTCCATAAAACAACCAAGACTATATCCATGAGATAGGGGTAAAGTTGAAAGCTTTTTATCTTATAACGGTTGCAAATGAAATAGAAATCCCAAATCCAAGTGTTCCACTCCTTCAAGATGAGCATGGCTTCCTTCCTTATTCTTCTAAGGCACCAAAAACATACTTCTGATCTTGAAAAGACTCCTCAAGGTGGTTCTAGGGTTGCACAAATGAAATAGAGGGATGGAGGTAGCTAAAATGGGTGAAATAAGGCCATAAGAGTGCTTAAATACCAGTCAAACTCTAAAAAATAGGGTTTCCTCATTAAGCAAGTACGCCCGACATACAGTGATGTACGCCCAACGTACACCACGTACACATAGTGTACTTAGAAGACCTATTATTACAAAATGCCACTAGAGCTCCTTTTGCATACTTTCTTGAACATAGGGACCACAACGTTGTACATCTCAATATAAGAATCAACAATGGAAGTACTTCAAAACCAGATGTTACACTTGTACAACTAATAGTGACCTTGTCTCAAACTATTGTTCAAAACATCCAAAATTACTCTATTGTCAAACTTGGTTAAAACCGTATTCAAAGCTCAAAGTCAACAAGGTTAATGGTCAGCTTAGACAAAGTCAACATCACGCCATGGCCATTCCTTGGTCACTTCATGAGAACGCATACAAACAATCGTGATTCTGGACATCATCACGTCGTGACACGTCATATGTCACGTCGTGACTTCTGGTCAGAAGGCCAAAATCTACATTAAGTGCTTAATCTCTACAGACCAAGGCCCATAACCTCAAATCTAGTTCCTAAATAGCTTCGTAATTGATAAACTTCCAAACTTTATCCATTAGGATGGTGCAAAAAACCAATATCTTGTCTGTAAGTCTTAAAAGGACCAATGGTGCATCTTTCTCTGCTAAATCCATTAAGTCCAAGTCTCGAACCTTCAGATCTAAATTAACATAATGTTTAAATGAATAAATTTCCAACTTTATCCATAATAATGTCTCAAGCTTTCAAGATCTAAATTTTAATACACCAAAATGGCCTAAATGAAAAAATAACTTGCATGCCTGAAAAGGAAGCCAAAAGATCAAAGCTTTCCTAGTTCATGAGGTCCAAGAAAACATTCTAAACTTGATCAAAGGTGTTGGAGTCCAGATCTGAAACATTCAATGTTCTTGGGACCTTCGTGAGTAATAAAGTTGCAAACTTTATTCCCAACTCTCACTCAAAACTCATTAAAATGGACCAAAACACCAAATACACTTAGATCCAAAAATGAAATGCAATAAATCTAACAACTTTATAACTTACAAAGGTCTAAAAGGTAGATGAACGTTTTGATCTCCAATTGACAAGCTTTAAGGATCAATCTTTCATGAAAACATTACTTCAAAACCACCAAAAATCTCTAGAAATTAGATGAGAGAGAGGAGAGAGAAGGGTCAAATCTTGAAAATGGAAGCTAGGATTTCTCCCAATAGGTTCTAGGCATGATGGATGCTAAGAAAATACCCTAAAACATGAATCTTAACCTTTAAATACCTTGAAAACCCTAAAAATTTCATGGGCTTTGGGTGCACAATTCTCATGTAGTGAGAATATATTCTCACTTTGTGAGCACTTCTCACATCATGAGAATTACTTCTCTCCTCATGAGAATGAGTTTTCATCCAATTTCACTCTAACTTCAAACAGTCATAACTTCTTCGTTTCAACTCTGTTTTTGACGATCTTTATATCCACGGAAAGGTAATGAGCCCTAATTTTTAACTAGTTAATTTTGGCTTAACACATGTTGAACTAAAAACCATAATTCATGAAAGAAGTTTAAAACATCATTTTTCTCATTTTACCCTTTGACTCCAAGACACAAACCAAGGTTTTAATCACTTATCCAACATTGTCATCGTATAATAAGGTCAAACCCTAATTCCATTGAAGCCCAATACCTTTACTTAATCCATTCATTGTCCACAATCCTGAAAATAAGAAACTTTTCAAAAAATGATGTTACAAAAACGTATCCTAAAATATTAAGAGTGTGTTTGTAATCTAATAACCAATATATATATATATATATATATATATATATATATATATATATATATATATATATATATTGGTTTGCACAAAATACAGATTACATATATTTTGATCGATCTTTATAGGATGTTTGAGATTTCATATGATTATCAAAGCTTTTAGACAAAAGGAATTATTTGTATTAATTTTTATAAGAATATTTGTATTAAATTTTATGTTGGGAAAAATATCAATAAGTTTTCAATTTACATAATATCAAAAGATAACAATGCCAACCGATAATATAGGATCAATCATGAAAACAATATACATAAAACGACATAAATAATGATACTCATGATTATCAGTGAAGTGAATAATATCTTACATTGAAGATAATATCCAGTGGGATAGTGTAGAAGCCATACAAGACTGAGAAGATAGTCCTCGTTGGTACGTCTCCATGCACACCTGAGTCAGGGCCGGTCCAAACGTATATGGGGCCCGGGGCGAAAAAAAAAGAGCCCCTTAAACACGAATATAATAAAGATTCGAAAAAATATCATTTATTATTCATTATAAACATGTTCAATTAATGATAACAAGCAAACAAAATTGATTTATCTTTTGAGCTCGTTCGAGTTTGAACAAACTTTATGATCTAAAAATCATTTAGCCAATAAGTTATATATATATATATATATATATATACACACACACACACACTACATAGCTTAGAATTTTTGGGCCCCTAGAGACGTGGGCCCTAGGCGGTCGCCCGAGTTGCTTATCGTCAGGACCGGCCCTGACCTGAGTATGACCGGAAAACTTGGCTCACAGCTTTTGACGAAACCAAAACTAGTGTCAAAGGACATGTAGACGCCGGAATAACGGAGGTCCCTCAGATGTTCCATCTACCCTCACCTGAAAACCTAAACTCCAATCAACCCTCACACTCCAAGCTTAGTCTTCCGACCATCGATCTGGAAGGAATCAACGAAGATCCTATCCGGAGAAAAGAGGTGATCGAGAAAGTCAAGGATGCATTCGAGACTTGGGTTTCTTCCAGATTGTGAATCATGGAATTCCTGATAGCATGTTGGAGGAGATGAAAAAAGGTGTTTTAGGGTTTTTTGAGCAGGATAGTGAGGTGAAGAAACAGTGGTACGCTAGGGATCGCAACGGGAAACATAAGTTTGTGCACCACAGCAACTTTGACTTGTACACTGCAGTGGTGACTAACTGGCGAGACTCTTTCTTTTGCACCATAACTCCTGATATTCCTCAACCCACGAGTTGCCATCGCCTTGCAGGTATGCTTTTCAATCTATTTCAGTGAAAAAGATGGTTTCGTGAAACTAATGAGTGGTGGGTAATGGATCACAAATTCGCAATCAACATTTGGATAAGGGAGCATGATTTTTGATTGTGAAATCTTTTTGGTTTAGTCATCACCAACTTATTAAAAGCTCTTGCTAAGTTATAACGTAGTAACTAACAAAAATTTATAAATACCTTTTTAAAAACTTCATCTTAGTATTAGCTAATAAACTAAGTTAAAAAAAAATAGTAATCCTTTTAAATAAGTATTTCAAACACCCCTAAAAACATAAAAAATCGAATGTATTGGATTTTATTTCATTGTTTGTTAACTAATATATTAACCATCAAATATATATGGATAATCTAATATTCTGAAATATTTGTAGTTTAATTGTTAATTTCGGAAAAGATTGTCCTAATATTATACAAATAATTATTTTAACATAGCATGATAATACGTAAACCGATACTGAAAGGGTTACAGATAATTCAAATTCAGATTATAAGTTCCAACTATTCCATATTTTTGTTACCTTGGGATTTATCTGTAGAGATATTTTATTGGAGTACTCAAGACAAGTGATTAGACTCGCAAGTTGTCTATTGACATTGATGTCAGATGCTCTAGGGCTAAACCCAAATCATCTTTTAGACATGGGATGTGGCGATGGGCTTGCTATCCTCGGTCATTACTATCCTCCTTGCCCACAACCAGAGTTAACCATAGGCACCCGGACCACACTGACAACGATTTCATCACGATTCTTTTACAAGATCATGTTGGTGGCTTTAAGATCTTATATCAAAACCAATGGACTGATGTTCATCCTACACAAGGAGCTCTTGTAGTGAATGTTGGAGATCTTTTACAGGCATGCATTTCTCTCTATCTCAAGCTTAATATCGTCGCAATATTGGTATGCAACTACATAAATTAATCTTTTTTATATGAAGTGTTGATCTTTTTATGAAAAAATTTATCATTAAATATTAATATTTCATACCAAAGAACTTCTGGCCCTATCGTATTAGGAATTAACAGAAAGATCTCATCAACCAAAGATGAGGGTTCTGGATGAAAGGTGTAGAGTATGTGTGAGTTGGCGACTCTAAAAAGTTATAATAATATTACATATATTCTCATCCACTACTTGCATACCCTACTTTTTTTTTTAATTCGGCACTGTTTGCAATCAATGGAATAATTTAGCTAGTTACAAATGACAAGTTTGTGAGTTCACGACACAAGGTGGTGGCAAACAAGGTTGGTCCAAGAGTATCAGTGGCATCATTCTTTATGAGTGAGACCTTGCAAGTTATTGAACCAATCAAGGAGTTGCTTTCGAAAGATAATCCGGCCAAGTATAGAGGCACAACAGCGAAAGAATACGTGGATTACTATAGAGCAAAAGGAATTGATGGTACTTCTGCTCTTTTGCATTTCAAGATCTAGATCAATTAAACATCGATTGTTGATTTAGCACTACATGATGAATCTTTTATTTTCCTATTCCTCTTATGTCATGTAATGTAATCTATCTCAAAGATATTTTCTTTGTTTTTTTGTGAGATTTTGCAAAACTATGGTGTTGTTATATTATTTGTAATGGGCAGACAATTTACAAATGCAAGCTTAAATATTGAACACTTCAATGGATTAGCAAGTTCAAGTAGGCTAGAAGAGTATTTTGTAAGAATAATTAAATGTAATCAACACATAAAAACAAGGGAAGAGAAGAGAAAAAAAAAACGGATATTTACTTTGCTGGATGTTCAAGCTTTATTAATAAGAGAAGGGGAAATTCCTAACATATGTGCCTTTTATACTATAGTTTAAAAGACTAGTTATACTAATAATTTGAAATTTGAAACCTAATTAGACTCTAAAACGTGTCGGAATAAACTTAAAAGAGTAATAAAAAAGGAAACTTTCCTATTGCTAAAAGTCGATTAACCCAACAATCACCCCCTTAATCGGTTTGGTCATACCATTCGTTCACAGTAGTGTTTAATCACCTTCTTTATACGTCATTGAACTCCTTATTTAACCTTCGACACCTCATTCTCTCTTTTGACAACCCCGACCTCTTTAATCAAGCTTATTTCGATAGCATTTTTCTGCCAAACAACAAGACAAGGTCACAAACATCTTTATTGTCTTCCGTCACCCGTAAAATGAACCAAATAAAATCCACCCGCTTTGATGTCTTCTAGGGTGGATTGTCTTCTGCAGACAGCTTTTGTGGTGGTGAATGGTGAGACCAGGTGTCCAGGTAAGATGCAAGATGCAGGCGTCCAGCAACAACAATGAGCGGGCTAGCGAGTAGCGACAATAAGGGCGGAAGGTTTAGATACAATGGATTTTGACTTCTATCTTGACTTTTTGGCTTAGAAATCGGACTATTGGAGAAATCAAGAAGGTCCACAATAGGATTATTAGAGAAATCAGGAGGGGCCACAAGCCCACAACCCAATTTTGACAACAATAGGCTTAAAATTACAATTTTTTTGTTATATGGGCCAGTGTTGTAAAACTCGCCGAGTTGTCCAATTACTCCTCCGAGTACTCGCAACTCGTCCACTTACCGAGGCGAGTTGAATAATCTCGATTACTCTCCGATCAACCCCTTACTGAACTAAGCGGTGTTGTAAAACTCGGTCAAATCGGTGATTAATATGCATAATATACTTAATGATTTTTTATTTAACACACACATATTTGATTATTACTACATATATATCTTTAATGTTGTGATGTATTTCAATTAATTTGTATTTTAACTTATAATTTTGAGATATTGTAACATACACATTCAGTTATCATGTTTGTAGTTTAAAAATAAATAATAGTATGAAATATTATATGATGTTGAGCGTTGAGTTCTAACAAATGGTTTTTACTGGAAATGAAGTAAAACTATGTTTAGAATCACTCGGAAAATATTTATAGTCTTTTGAGATTCTAATCAAATGTCAAATATTGAAATTTAACGAAAATATAAAATTTGAAATAAGTCAAATTTTATTATTTTAAGTTATAAAGAATCTTGCTAGAAACATTTAGGTGAAAACCTCATCGAAATCTGAGTTATAACGAAGAAGTTATGATCAATCAATGATCCGTGACAAAACTGGCAAACACTACTAGCGTAAAAATTAAGTTTTCGATAAACTACTTTTTAGCCTTAGTGATCTAAATGAAAGTCATAGTCCTCGTTAAACCGAGAATTTTCATTAAAAGAATATCCAAATCTGACTTCGTATGTGGAAGTCATGATTTTGCTGAATTTTGGAATAGTAGTAGACAGCTAAAAACTCGAAATAAAGATCGAGTGATTTTTAGCCGATGTAACCTGAACGAGAATCGAAGGTCTCGTAAATAGTAGTACAACGGTAAAAAGACAGATGAAAATGGACATCGAATGAAGAAGTTATGAATTTTTAACGGACTTTTCATTTCCTGGTATGTTCAAAATATAATAATAAAAATAAATTCAAAATTAGCCAACGGAGTCTAAACAAAAGTTGTAGAGCATAATTTCACCTACGCGTGCATATAAAGAACGTCAAAAATGGAGCTCATATGCATAAGTTAAGGATTTTTGAAGTTCGGGACACAAAACCCAAGAAATCACGAGAACCGAGAAATTTCGCATGGCCAGGGTCCGACCACGTCACCCTCGCCAGCAGCTTGCCCCGTGTCCGAGTAGGTGACTCATTCTATGCACAATCCAACAGAATTCTGAAGTGTGCATCGAAAGTTTGATGCGTGTAGCATCCGAAGCCAGCTGTCCACCGCGTGTCTCGCCCTCGCACCTGCCACCTGCCTGGCTTCGCCTGTCGCCACGTGCTTCTCTCATTCTGCCAATGTCACACCCCAAAACCGGAACGGTGGAATCGTTCCGGGGTAGAGGACGTCATGTTTAGCATCACTACCATTGTACAATAGCAATCATAGTAACACAACCATTACAATGAATATATATATATATATATATATATATATATATATATATATATATATATATATATATATATATATATATATATATATATATATATGAAAAGTGTTTACAATAATTTGGAACTTGTTTTAAATACACTAAAAGTATGTAGAATATAAAAACATGACTCTTATTACTCCGACTCCTCTAAATCCAAGAAGTACTTGTCTACTGATTTCCTGAGAATACAAGTAGTTTGAAAGAATATCAGCATAAAGTCGGTGAGTTCATAAGCATTTAGTTTTGGTGGAAAATTGTTTTCTTTGATCCTTTTGAAAAGTGTTCATCAAGAAAATCCTATATTTTCTTATGAAAAGTGTATTTGAGAACTCATTCCTTCCATGACTTCCAGATTCATACAAGATATGTACAATCCAAGGTGTCATGGAATGAATATGAACATTCGTTAGTTACTTGTTAAACCATCCGATTATGAAATGCCGAGTTATCCCGGGAAAATCCTATATTTTCACTAAGAGTAGGTTGTTGGTTATCCGTTCTAAAATGAAGTGTACAAGTATCTACCATACTTATATCGTTAAACGTAGTTTCCTTGAAAAACCCTGGTTACTCCCAGTGAAGTATATTAGCCTTATTACATAAATAAAACTTAAAATACTTGGTGAACTAACTCCTGAAGGTATTATTAATACCCTCTAGTAATCAAATCGGTTATTACTTTGAGGTTAGTTCACTTGATTCATTATTACAAGAGTAAATCTCTGTTATCTGGGTTGCAAGCTTTATAACCATACATTAACTTGATATGGGACGTATCGAGGCCAGTATCCTTTATGAATTTCTCACCCGTAGACCTATCGGTCCCGCTGTAGGTAGCAGCGAGGTGCGGGATAGTTAGTCTCGTATAGATCTATACACAACAGTCACACTCTCCCTACAAGAGATTCTGGTTAGAAGTGCTAGTACTACACTCTGATTTTGTGGGAGTGTTACCAAGGATGTGTCTCCAACTTAGACTAACAAAGTTACAAGTAATAATACTGGAAATCCTATTTATGATTTGCATGAATCCTTTATAAAATAATACATTTTACTACATGATTCACAAGTGCGTTACCCTAGTTTTGAAAACTGTTTCTACGAGTTGGTTTCTTAATTGTTTGCTGAAAACTGTTTTCCATGTTAAAAGCATATTGAAAATATTATTAACTTAAACAAAATAATATATTTTTGAGCACAAGTTTCCTTGTACTTTTTCTTGTATTACCCTCTTAAAACATGACAACTCGGAAAAACGTAGGGGTGTGAACTCACCTTGAACGAGTGGCTTGATTGAAGGATCGATACGGAAAGCTGGATGTTCAAGTGAAGCCTTGAACACAATTTGATCCTAAATAACACGTAATGACACATAAATGAGTCAAATGAGGGTATTTCACTACTATATGTGATGGAGAACCACTCTAGGGACTTGGAACTACTTGCACTAAGTGTTAGGACCTTAAAGGATTGTATGAGGGAGGTGTATGGCCACCTTAAAGGTGTGTGTGGCCATAAGTGTGCGGCCCAAGGGGTGTGGGGCCATACACTCATGATAAGAGGTGACTTTGTGGTGTTTTCAAGGTCCGTACTTGCATCCATGAAGTGTTCTAGGTCGATATTCGATTGTAGTGCAAGTTAAGGGCCATATAAGTGGGTTTGTGGTCCTTGGGTGTGTGTGGGGTCGCACACAAGGAGTGTGGTGCCGCACAAGTGTGCGTGCAGCCGTACATAGGTGTGTGCGTTCATACACCCCACATGAAGATGTCCAAAATGTCAATTCCAAGGTGCATTAAGGCTAGGGTCATGTCTATCTCGAGTATGGAAGTCAAACTCTCATTTTGGAGGGTGTTTTAAGAGTGTGCGGCCACCATAAAGGGGGTGTGCAACTGCACTCACTTCCAAACACGAAGAACATGATGGGTATTGCACAATTAAGGCTTAGATAGAGTGGTATTTCATGGATAACAAGTTAGAGGATGAATTACTCACGTTCTTGAAGCTTTGGAGGGTTCACAGTTGAAGAAGCTTGAGAGAATGGTGTAGTGTGCGGCCAAGGAGTGAAAGGAATGAATGGAAAGGGGTCTACCCTTTATATAAGAATGGGTGTGCTGCCAGGAGGTGGGTGTATGGCCGCACACCCATGTGTACGGCCATACAGTCCTCCCAAAGTAGTGTATGGCCCGGTTTTGCTACTATATGCCTTGCTGACTCATTCATAACCTCAACCTTGACTGTACCCAACCTTAGAACACTTAAATGAACACTTAAACAATGTTAGAAGTTAACAGAACAAGTTTAACATTGATTGAATTGACTAGATGTACAATGAGTAAGTTCGAGGTTGTCACATCATCCCCCCGATAGAGGGAAATGCGTCCCGAAATTCAAGAGTATAGTACAAATCATTAACTTGGAAATAGATGAGGGTACTTCAGCTTCACTGAATCCTCGCGCTCCTAAGTGAATTCGGATCCCTGCTTGGCGTACTAGCGGACCTTCACTATCGGGATACAACTCTACTTCGTACATTTGACTTCCCGGTTCATGATTTCGACAGGTTCTTCCACAAATTGCAGACCCTCATCTAGTGCGATCTCGTCGGGAGGAATCACAAGTGTCTTGTTGGACAGACACTTCTTTAGGTTTGACACATGGAAGACGGGATGACATTGCTGAGTTCTCGCGGTAACTGGAGTTTATATGCTACGAGACCGGTCCTAGAAAGGATCTCGAAGGGTCCAATGTACCTTGGGTTTAGTTTTCCACGTTTTCTGAAACGTATCATACCTTTCCATGGTGAGACCTCAAAAGGAAATGATCACCAACCTAGAATTCCAAGGGTTTTCGTCTCTTATAGGCATAGCTCTTTTGTCTATCTATTGAGGCTTTTAGTCGTTCCCGGATGATCTTAGGACCAGTGAGAGCACTGTTAGGGACTTGACCCTTGGCTAGCTGCGTGTCACCCACTTCAGCCCTGCACATAGGGGATCTGCACTTACGACCATAGAGGGCTTTAAATGGCGCAACCTTGATGCTGGTATGCTAGCTGTTGTTGTAGGAAAATTCAACCTAGGGAAGATGAGTGCCCCATGACGTGCCGAAGTCGATGATGCAGGCTCTGAACATATCCTCCAATGTCTGGATTGTTTTCTCACTCTGTCCATCTGTCTGTGGATGAGAAGTCATGGTCATATCCAACTTAGTTCCAGGAGCCTCCTGTAGTAATTGCCAGAACTTCGATGTAAACCTGCTATCTCGAT
Organism: Lactuca saligna; assembly: GCF_052625555.1. NCBI lineage: Eukaryota > Viridiplantae > Streptophyta > Magnoliopsida > Asterales > Asteraceae > Lactuca > Lactuca saligna. The sequence continues at coordinate 190,498,016 of NC_136419.1, read as the reverse complement.
CGGAGATAATGGGTACAAGTACACCATGAAGGCGAACTATGTCTCGAAGATATATTCGTTTGAGTCTCTTCATATCGAAGTTTTCTTTGATTGCCAGGAAGTGGTTGGATTTTGTCAACCGATCGACAATTACCCAGATGGCATCGTGCCTACTCGGAGATCTGGGTAACTTAGTGATAAAATCCATTGTAATCATTTCCCACTTCCACTCAGGTATTTCCGGCTGTTGAAGCAAACCTGAGGGATTCTAATATTCTACTTTCACCTTGGCACAAGTCAAACACTTGCCTAGGAATGTAACAATTTTTGCTTTCATGTTTGGCCACCAATAGAGTTGTTTGAGATCGAGATACATTTTATCTGAACCTGGGTGAATGGAGTATCTTGTCTTGTGGGCTTCGTTCATGACAACTTCTCTGTAACCACCATACTTTGGGGTCCAAATACGGTCCATGAAATAGTAAACTTCGTCTCCCTTGACCTCTAAGTTCTTTTCCATTCCTTGTAGGGCTTCATCCGACATGTTCTTTGGTTTTAAGGCTTCCAGCTGAGCCTCTCGGATGTGTGTGGATAATCGAGAATGGATGGTCATCGTCAATGCCTTCACTCTACGACCCGAATACTCCTTATAGCTGAGGGCATCTCCTACGACATTGGCCTTGTTAGGATGGTATTGTATTTCGCACTCGTAATCATTGAGTAGCTCTACCCATCATTTTTGTCTCATGTTTAACTCTTTCTAATCAAAGATACGCTGCAAGCTCTTATGGTCGGTGAAGATAGTGCACTTGGTTGCATAGAGATAGTGCCTCCAGATCTTTAACATAGAGGCTACTTCTCCCAACTCTAGATCATGAGTTGTTTAATTGACTCTGTGTGTTTTCAACTATCTTAAGGCATAGGCGATAACTATTCCTCGCTGCATGAGCACACAGCCTAGGCCCTGACTGGATGCATCACAGTAGACCATGAAGTCTTACGTCCCTTCGGGCAGTGACAAGAGAGTTGCATTGCATAGGGCCTGCTTCAATGTTTGGAATACAACGTCTTGCTTTTCTCCCCAACTAAAGGTTACACCATTCTGTGTCAGGGTGGTTAAAGGCTTAGCGATTTTGGAGAAGTTTTGGATAAATCTGCGATAATAGCCACCAAGACCCAAGAATTGGCGGGTTTCTGTGGGTGTCTTTGGTGTTGACCGGTTCTCAATCGCTTTGATCTTGGAAGGGTCCACGTGTATGCCTTCCTTTCTAACCACATGACAAAGGAAAGTTACCTTCTTGATCCAAAACTCACACTTTGAGAATTTTGCATATAGTTTCTCCGTACTTAGTGTTTCTAGCACCTTCCTCAAGTGCTGCTTATGATCATCCTCGCTCCGTGGGTGGACAAGTATGTCGCCAATGAGCACGATCACAAACTTGTCTAGGAAAGGGCGGCACACCCGATTCATCAGGTCCATGAATTTGTCGATGAGTTGGTCAGACCAAAGGTCATTACTACAAACTCGTAGTGTCTGTAGCGAGTTCAGAATGTTGTCTTGGGCACATTATTCTCGTTAACTCGTAATTGATGGTACCCTGGTCTTAGATCTCTCTTCGAGAAGTAATTGGCTCCCTGAAGTTGATCGAAGAGGTCGTCAATTCTGGGTAGGGGATAACGGTTCTTGATGGTCAGCTTGTGTAGTTCTCGGTAGTCGATGCACATCCGGAAAGATCCATCTTTCTTCTTTACAAATAAGATCGAGGCTCCCCAGGGTGAGGAACTCGGTCTTATGAATCCTTTGCGGATCAACTCATTGAGATGACTAGATAATTCTTGCATTTCTAATGGCGCCAAATGATAAGGAGACTTGGCTACAAGAGTAGCTCCGGGGATTAAGTCGATGCGAAACTCTACTTGACGCTCGGGAGGAATTCCTAGGAGATCTTCGGGAAATACATCAGGGAAGTTGCAGACTTCGGGGATGATCTCAAGGTCTTTAACTATTTGCGTTTGATCCACAACATGAGCTAGGAATGCAAGGAATTCCTTCCACAGGTACTTCTGAGACTTGATGCATGAAATGATACGAAGGTTCGAACTGAGTTTATCCCTGAAAATCATGAGGGCTTCACCTGAGGGAAGATTAAGATGGATATCTTTCTCGAAGCGAAGGATATCAACATGATTGGGGCTTAACCAATCCATGTCGATAATGACATCGAAACTTTTTATGGAGACTGGCATAAGATCGATGGGAAAGGAATGAACGTTTAGGGTAAGAGTACAACCTATGAATATATCGCTAGTGCTCTCTTTCTTTCCATTATCCATCTCGACGGTGAATGTTTCGGTTAAAGGTTGGGATTTACATTTGATTATATGTTTGAATGCATGACTAACAAAACTCCACACCACACCAGAATCGAAAAGAATGCATGCATAAGAGTTGTCAAGGAGGAACTTACCCGTCACAATGGTAGGATCAACGACCGCTTACTCCCAGCCCATTACCAGTACCCTTCCTGTATTGCCACGTGTTGTTGCCTTGGAACAATCTCTCGTGAAGTGTCCAACCTCTCCACAGCCATAACAGGCTTGACCGGACCCGCTCTAGGAGCCTGATTGGTTGGTTGGACCAGTCCTTTGCGGAATTGAGTTGTGTATCCCTTCTTGCCACAGCTGGTGCATGACATCTCTCGAGACTATCCCTGATGATGGTAATTACACTTGCTGCATAGAGGTAGTTTTCCAGAATAGCGATTGGGGTTCGTTGGATTAATGGGGACTGCAACAAGAGTAGTAGTAGGAGTAGTAGCAATGTGGACTGCCACTATTTGTTGTTTCTTGGAGGGCTCCTGAGAGGATTGGCCCTTGACCTTGTTCCAAAATTTCTTCTTCCCACTACCCTCCTTCTGTGGTTCAGGAACAATTGTCACGTCATCAAGATCGACTCCATGATCGATCAGAGTCTGCGCCAGACACTTGGCGCTATCAAATGTAGCTAGCCAAGCAACCAAAGCATTTCCTTTGGTTGGTTGTGTTAGTCCCCAAATGTACCTCTCTATTTTCTTTCTTTCTGGGGTGACCATTCCCGGACAGAGGAGAGCTAGATCATAGAATCTAGCAGTGTAGGCAGTGATGTCGGAACCCTTCATCTTCAAGTTCCAAAGTTCGTGCTCCAACTTTTGCACTTCGCCCCTTGGGCAGTACTCTGTAAGCATGAGTTCCTTCAGTCTTTCCCAACCCATGTCATTAGCCATTGGCAGGGTTAGGGTTTTGACTTGACCATTCCACTAGGTCAAAGCTCTGTCGGTGAAAGGTGCAAGCAGCGAACTTCACCTTGTTTTCTTCAGGACAGGTGCAAATTTCGAAGATGGATTCGATCTTCTCGAACCATCGATTTAGAGCAATAACACCTCCATTTCCATTGAAGGACTTGGGTTTTCCGGTCATGAAGTCCTTGTAGGAACACTCCTTTTGATGTCCCTAACTTCCGTCTTGCTGTTGTGGGTCGGTTCCACCTCTAGCCTCACCAGGGTTCACTTGTGCCATTGTTGCAGTCACGGCGGCTGTAACTACTGCGTGAAACATGACGGGGTCGAACTGAGGGGTGGTGGTGGTGGTGGTGGGTCGTCGTTTCTTCTAATGGGTCTTGGTAGCGGAGGCATCTTTTCTAGAAACAATCAGGAAGCAAAGGATGGTAAGTCCTCGAGATATATGAAACAAGATATATCTCATCCTGATGATAAACAATCCTAGGTGTCATGGAATGAATATGAACATCCGTTAGTTACTTTTTAAACAATCTGTTTATGAAAGGTCGAGTTATCCTGGGAAAAACCTATATTTTCCCTAAAAGTAGGTTGTTGGTTATCCGTTCTTAAAATGAAGTGTACAAGTATCTACCATACTTATATCGTTAAACGCAGTTTCCTTGAAAAACCCTGGTTACTCCCAGTGAAGTATATTAGCCTTATTACATAAATAAAACTAATAAATACGTGGTGAACTAAATCCTGAAGGTATTATTAATACCCTCTAGTAATCAAATCGGTTATTACTTTGAGGTTAGTTCACTTGATTCATTATTACAAGAGTAAATCTCTGCTATCTGGGTTGCGAGTTTTATAACCATACATTAACTTGATATGGGACGTATCGAGGCCAGTATCCTTTATGAGTTTGTCACCCGTAGACCTTTCGGTCCCACTGTAGGTAGCAGCAAGGTGCGGGATAGTTAGTCTCGTATAGATCTATACACAACAATCACACTCTCCCTACAAGAGATTCTGGTTACAAGTGCTGGTCCTACACTCTGATTTTTGGGAGTGTTACCAAGGACGTGTCTCCAACTTAGACTAACAAGCTTACAAGTAATAATGCTGGAAATCTTGTTTATGATTTGCATGAATCCTTTATAAAATAATACATTTTACTACATGATTCACAAGTGTGTTACCCTAGTTTTGAAAACTGCTTCTACGAGTTGGTTTCTTAATCGTTTGCTAAAAACAGTTTTCCATGTTAAAAGCATATTGAAAATATTATTATCTTAAACAAAATAATATATTTTGAGCACAAGTTTCCTTGTACTTTTTCTTGTATTAACCCCCCCCCCCCCCTCTGAAAACATGAAAATTCGGAAAAGCGTAGGGGTATGAACGCACATTGAGCGAGTGGTTTGATTGAAGGATCGATACGGAAAGCTGGACGTTCAAGTGAAGCATTGAACACAATTTGATCCTAAATAACACGTAATGACACCTAAATGAGTTAAATGAGGGTATTTCACTATTAGATGTGATGGAGAACCACTCTAGGGACTTGGAACTACTTGCACTAAGTGTTAGGACCTTAGAGGATTGCATGAGGGAGGTGTATGCCCACCTGAAAGGTGTGTGTGGCCATGGGTATGAGGACTAAGGGGTGTGCGGCTGTACACTTATGATGAGAGGTGCCTTTGTGGTGTTTTCAAGGTACATACTTGCATCCATGAAGTGTTCTAGGTCTATACTCTATTGTAGTGCAAGTTAAGGGTCCTAGAAGTGGGTATGTGGTCCCAGGGTGTGTGTGTGGTTGCATACTTGATTGTGTTGCCGCACACAAGGAGTGTGTTGCCACATAAGGGTGTGTGCGGCTGTACCAAGGTGTGTGTGGTCGTACACCCCACATGAAGTTGTCCAAAATGTCAAATCCAAGGTGCATTAAGGCTAGGGTCATCTCTATCTCGAGTATGGAAGTCAAACTCTCACTTTGGAGGGTGTTTTAAGAGTGTGCTGCCACCTTAAAGGAGGTGTGCGGCCATACTCACTTCCAAACATGAAGAACGTGACGAATGTTGCACAATTAAGGCTTAGATAGAGTAGTATTTCATGGATATCAAGTTAGAGGATGAATTACTCACGTTCTTGAAGCTTTGGAGGGTTCACTGTTGAAGAAGCTTGAGAGAATGATGTAGTGTGCGGCCAAGGCATGAAAGGAATGAAAGGAAAGGGGTTTACCCTTTATATAAGAGTCGGTGTGATGCCAGGAGGTGGGTGTACGGCCACACACCCATGTGTACGGTCGTACACTCCTCCCAAAGGAGTGTATATCCTTATTTTGCTACTATACGCCTTGCTGACTCATTCCTAACCTCAACCTTGACTGTACCCAAGCTTAGAACACTTAAATGGACCCTTAAATAGCGCTAGAAGTTAACAGAACAAGTTTAACATTAATTGAATTGACTAAATGTACAATGAGTAAGTTCTGAGTTGTCACATCTAAAGACCCTGGGTTCACACCTATAAATACGAGGGTGCAAATCCTGCTGGCTAACATTACCAAATTTCATACTTTTCACTCCTAAACCCATTTTTAAGCCATTCCAATTTCCCCAAAGCCTCGAGATCAATTTTCATAATGAACTAAAATGTGTAACAACTAAGAAACTAATAATCATCAATGCATTTAATAGATTGTGAAAAGTGAAACTAAAATTGAAATTAGTTTATTCCTAACTCAACCTACAATTCACAACAAGAAGCAAAGAACATGAGCATTCCTAATTGGCTAATTCCTAACTCAGACACTCAGGAACAGTTCAATAAATACAAAATTAGAAATCAAAGAAGAGATGAAACCGAGAGAACGGGATAACAAGAGAAGAACGGAAAGAAAGAACATGAGCATTCCATACCTGATTTTTGTGTTGCGGTAACCGGCGGGTGGACTGTCGTTTGCAGACAGTTGCTGTGGTGCCAGGTAAGAGGCAATCGTCCAGCAAAAACGATGAGCGGGCTTGCAAATAACTACAATGGGGGAGGAAGGTTTAGATATAGTGGATTTGGAATTCTATCTTGACTTTGTGGTTCAAAAATCGGACTATTGGAGAAAACAGTAGGTTCCACAAGTGGATTATCGGAGAAATTATGAAGGGCCATAAGCCCACAACCTAATTTTAAGAGTAGCAGGCTTAAAATTAGAAATATGGGCTATCTCTAACCAAAATTTAAGGAGAGGGAGGGGGAACAGCCCCTCCTAGCCCTATACAAGATGCACCCCTAACATCTATCTAGTGCCTTCGGTTAGTCTCTCGCTACCTTAGAACAGGCACAATCAACAGAAATCGGGGTTGCTTGCGTTCAAAACCGAAACACACCTCTTCAACATAACCTAATTCCCATTGCATCTAGCTTTTGGTGAAAAGGCTATACTTTTCTTGAAACCGACTCTCAAACCGTCCATCTTCAACCTTCGCTCTGATACCAAGTTTAAGAATAGCTAAGTGTAATCAAGGTAAAGACAAGGGAAGAGAAAGCAAAAAACGGATATCTGTAACTTTGCTTGATGTTTAAGCTTTATTAAAAACCGAAGGGGAAATTCGTAACACATGTGCCTATTTACTATAGTTTAAAAGACTCCTTATACTAATAATTTGAAACCAAATTGGACTCTAAAAGATTTAGGAATAAAACTTAAGACTAATAAAAAAGGAAACTTTCCAACTCCTAAAAGCATATTACCCAACATATTTACCATCTTTGATGAAAACTTGAACTTATACAAGAGAGAAAAAATAATCAATAAAATATAGATTGAAAGTACTAGCCCGTATATTTTATAATATAAAAAATGTTAAGAGGTTTTTTATAATTTCCTCAAACAATTATAAATATAAACAATTGGCGACATTATCATACCTCGTTTCTTACATCGTAAACAATGTTTTCTGTTTTTAATCATATAAGTATTCTTGGCATATCTGTACTAAAAATTCAGACTAGGTTTCGATTAATCTTCAATTAGTTCTTAAATGCTACCCAACTGAATAGAATTCACCTAGCGATTAATCTCTGCCCAACACATATAGGGAAGTAATAGCAAACTATGAAATATTAACATTTTGAAGAAGTTTTATCTCAACAAAAAGTTTTAAGTAATAATTAGTATTGTATCACTACAAGATATCAACGCAATAGCTACGCCGCATGCTTCTAGCGGCGACATGTAAATTTTGAAAACCACGATCCATGTTAAAAGAGATTGCATAACACTATCCATCATTCTGGACCTAATCAAACGGTTGGCAACGAAGATCGCTAAAACGATTAGCGGCGACGTCAATGGTGGCGACAACGTTGACGCTAATGCTAAAAAATTATGAAACTTTTTTCCTGCAGCCGATATCGCAACTAAAACCCTAGTGTCGCTGATGTGTGTAAAACCAACTAGTTTTAATCCTACTAACTTAGACACAAAATAAACACACGAAATGCAGTGTACCTATCGATTAGTAATATAGTTCAAGCAAGTAGGGTATCGAACACAGGGAACGGTAAACAATTAAAATAAATGCTAATATTATCTAAATAAAATAAATAACAAAAAGGGGGTTTTCTCTAGTTTTACAAGACTAGAAACTTAATTAGAATAACCAACACACAAATTAACTAACTAGCAACTAAAACAATTAATTACCAACTAAATTCAATAGTAAAGAGGACTTTTGTTTAGGTACGACTCATTTGTTCCCATGGATGATTTTAATGTATCGAATTAATTCTTCATTGGCTACCGATTAAGATAATTAGGTTCATGTTCGCTATTCCTAATTCTTAGAAAACAAATTAACTCAAGCAATGGCCAGTTGTCTAAATTAACGGGTTTTCTAGATTATTGATTCAGGTTAAGTAAGACTTGTAGTGGTTAACTAAATTGGCCCTTCAATTAACCTCTTATCGATGTTCATCCAACAAGCTTACACATTAACTTACCTATCTTCTAGTTAATTCTAGTTTCACGCTCGTTATTCCTAGACATACAACTATGTGGTCACAATAAATCATATGAAAATTAATAACTAAGAGATGTTCATACAACTTAATTACTGATTTATTAATAGAAGAATAGTTATTGTCAACACATAAGGTTCTTTAACAAGCTTAACAAAACATAATTACCAATCAAAATTAATCCTACTCAAATAATCAATCCATGTTCACAAAATTGTCTACCCTAACAGAAGAATAAGTTTTTAGCTCATGATAACGAAATCAAAGTATGTAAACATGATTCAAATAAAAAATTTACTAAGAATAAACCAAAATTGTCTTGATTCTCTTCACAATTGAATGTAGGGTCGATTCTTCAGTTCCTCACGACCTAGCAGCACTTCCAATCGTTTCTCAATCTCCTAGGGTTTCTCTCCATGCTATGATATCGATATGAAAGTCCCTTTATATAGATTTTCACAAAACAGAGGCTACTCGGCGAGTCCAGTGACCTACTCGGCGAGTCCGTCACTTAAAACCCGTGTACGGCAAGTCAGCGCGTCCAGAATCGCGAAAGTTCGATACAACTCGCCGAGTAATCGACCCTACTCGCCGAGTACGTTTCGAATCAGCATTTTCTCAAAACACGAAAGTCGTCCGAAATTGTGTCTACTTCTCAGAACATTTTGAATCTTATCAATCGGAGTTACGGTTCATGAGATATGGCCAAAACACTGATAAGGGGTCAAGCTGTCCAACAACATCCTTTTTTCTTCAAAATCCAAGATCCAAGCGTCCAATTCCGCTTCACTTTCCTTTCGAGCATGTCATTTTTGCTGAAAAATGAAATTATAAACTAATTAAGCACCTTTTGTTCATTAAAAGACACAAAAACAACATAAAGTATTAAGATAATGCATGAATTTTATAACTAAATATGCCCATATTAAAATACCCCACACTTGACTTTTGCTTTCCCCCAAGCAAAACTGAATTTTAACACATTAGAATCATATAAAACAATCCCAATCGAACCCAGCCATTATGCCAAGACCGCAACGCATGCATTTGTATCTAAAACTTTTCCTAAAGAACCCCCTATACTCCAAATACTCACAATCCTCATAAACATTCGCCAACTTCTTCCGAACAATGCTCATTTTATACATCCCTCCGAATCCATCCTCAGAAAACCTCTTAACCTCAAGGTATTTTTGGTTGAGCAACCCAAGCATACATAATCTAGACAATTACAATTTATGATACCACATTGGAGCTCTTTGGAATTCTTCACTTCTTTGACATTTGATCTTTAATTTCTTTCAATTCACCACCTTGTTGTTTGATTTTTGGTATCTTCAAATTTTTGAATTTCTTCGGAATTTTCGATCTTTTGATCTTCACTTTAATTGCGCCAAAATTCTTACAACTTTTCTTGTAATTCTCTCTCTTTTTTTTAACATGTAACTCACTTTTTTCACTCAAAATCCTACATGCTTAAGCAGGGGCGCTCAACTTCAACCTTTATTGGTTAGCGATAATAATTTTCCTAGATACATTTCCGGTTCACGATGCTAAACATATTGCATCCTTCAAACTAAGCGAGGTCGTGTTTTTGTCCCATGATTTCACTAGAATAAGGAAGCCACAAATGCACTAGAACGTATATAGGCTCAACTAAACATTTGGGTTTTCATGCAATCATCAAATATAATACTAGCATGATCCCTAATTGCTTTACCAAAATTTTCTAAATTAATCCTAGCAAATTTTATACAAAACTTTAAAAATTAACTAGTGTAACCAACCAACCCCCTACCCCACACTTAATTTATGCAATGTCCCCATTGCATATCATGCATGATAAAGAACAATAAAAATAAGGAGAGAATTAGAACAAACTCCCCTGTGATAGTAGTAGCGAGGTTGATATCTATTCTCTTCAGCTCCATCTTCAATTGACTTTAGACATGGCAAAAACTCATCCATGTCTTGGGTGTCAAAATCTCGTGTGGTACAGTCTTTATAAAAGCTCCAAATATAAGAGAAAAACTCTTGGAAATGCTTGGAAAATGATCTTCAAAGAATAGAACCAATGCCCATATCAATTGTCATCAAATCTTCAGCTCAAAAGTAAGAAGAATGAGTGACTCGTCGAGTAAGTATGTAGACTCGCCGAGTTGAAGCACACAAGTAATAGAAAAAGGAAAACAAACATCAAAATTAAAATCCTAAATTACCCTAATAAACTAGAAGTTTAAAAAGAAAAAGAAAAGCAAACTCTAATAACAGGTTGCCTCCCGCAAGCGCTTCTTTTTGTGCGAGTCTTGAGCTGGACTCCCAACTTAATAAACTTCCAATAAACTCAATGCCAATCCATCCGTTGCATTAAATATTTTCTTTGGACTAATTTGTAAAATTCGACTCTTTGCTTCAAAAATTGGCCAAACAAGCTTGAATTCATAAAACCCATGAATATTGACAAGGGTTGGAACCAGTTGGATACTAATCATAAATGGATCATGATTTAGAACTTTCTTCAAAGTTGGAGTCATCACCCCACGCTTTGAAACAAAAACCGGAAGAATAGGGGGCCACGTCGTGGTAATGGTCAAACTACAACGTGGTTCCTGCAACTCAGGTTTTTCTTGTTCTTCATCTGACCCCTCTGCTAGCAATCTTTCTTGTTCCTCCAAATCTCTTTCTGGATTAAATTCTTCATCTTTTAACTCTAGCTCTTGTGACTCAGATTGTTCTTGTGTGTTGGGCAAGATGTTATCTAACCATCTATCTAATTTCTTCAAATCTTCATCCCATCCACACTCCTCATCTTCTTGCTCAATTTCATGTACTACTTTCTCAAGAAAAGCATCAAAAGCATCGAGATTTGGAAAATACATAATAAATAAAAAATAAAAATAAACTAAATGAACTAAATAAAAAAAACAACAAATAAAAAAAATAATAACAATTAGCAAATAAAATTAACTATTTAGAACCGTTCCCCGGCAACGGCGCCAAAAACTTGATGTGTGTAAAACCAACTAGTTTTAATCCTACTAACTTAGACACAAAATAAACACGCGAAATGCAGTGTACCTATCGATTAGTAATATAGTTCAAGCAAGTAGGGTATCAAACACAGGGAACGGTAAACAATTAAAATAAATGCTAATATTATCTAAATAAAATAAATAACAAAAAGGGGGTTTTCTCTAGTTTTACAAGACTAGAAACTTAATTAGAATAACCAACACACAAATTAACTAACTAGCAACTAAAACAATTAATTACCAACTAAATTCAATAGTAAAGAGGATTTCTGTTTAGGTACGACTCATTTGTTCCCATGGATGATTTTAATGTATCGGATTAATTCTTCATTGGCTACCGATTAAGATAATTAGGTTCATGTTCGCTATTCCTAATTCTTAGAAAACAAATTAACTCAAGCAATGGTCAGTTGTCTAAATTAACGGGTTTCCTAGATTATTGATTCAGGTTAAGTAAGACTTGTAGTGGTTAACTAAATTGGCCCTTCAGTTAACCTCTTGTCGATGTTCATCCAACAAGCTTACACATTAACTTACCTATCTTCTAGTTAATTCTAGTTTCATGTTCGTTATTCCTAGACATACAACTACATGGTCACAATAAATTATATGAAATTAATAACTAAGAGATGTTCATACAACTTAATTACTGATTTATTAATAGAAGAATAGTTATTGTCAACACATAAGGTTCTTTAACAAGCTTAACAAATCATAATTACCAATCAAAATTAATCCTACTCAAATAATCAATCCATGTTCACAAAATTGTCTACCCTAACAGAAGAATAAGTTTTTAGCTCATGATTGCAGTAAACATAAACTCAAAAACGAAATCAAAGTATGTAAACATGATTCAAATCAAAAAGTTACTAAGAATAAACCAAAATTGTCTTGATTCTCTTCACAATTGAATGTAGGGTTGATTCTTCAGTTCCTCACGACCTAACAGCACTTCCAATCGTTTCTCAGCCTCCTAGGGTTTCTCTCCATGCTATGATATCGATATGAAAGTCCCTTTATATAGATTTTCACAAAACAGAGGCTACTCGGCGAGTCCAGTGACCTACTCGGCGAGTCCGTCACTTAAAACCCGTGTACGGCAAGTCAGCGCGTCCAGAATCGCGAAAGTTCGATACAACTCGCCGAGTAATCGACCCTAATCGCCGAGTACGTTTCGAATCAGCATTTTCTCAAAACACGAAAGTCATCCGAAATTGTGTCTACTTCTCAGAACATTTTGAATCTCGTCAATCGGAGTTACGGTTCATGAGATACGGCCAAAACACTGACAAGGGGTCAAGCTGTCCATCAACATCCTTCTTTCTTCAAAATCCAAGATCCAAGCGTCCAATCGCCAATTCCGCTTCACTTTCCTTTCGAGCATGTCATTTTTGCTGAAAAATGAAATTATAAACTAATTAAGCACCTTTTGTTCATTAAAATACACAAAAAAAAAAAAAAAAAAAAAACATAAAGTATTAAGATAATGCATGAATTTTATAACTAAATATGCCCATATCAGTTGCCGCTAAATCTTCCCGCCGCCACTAATAGTCGTCGCCGCTAAAACTTAGCGCAGATATACTCCCTTCGTCCATCGCTTTCTATATTCTGTCTATTTCCACCTTTAATCATGTGGCAACATCTTTTGCGGCGACATATAAACCATTTGTAGTTAGCCAACAATGACAACTTTTTAACAGCGACACGTCGCCGCAAATGAATTTAGTGGAAACATACATAGCTGTTAGCGGGGACAATTGTCGCCGCTAATGCTCACATGTGTTGTAGTGTATTAATCATATTAACTTATTTTGTTATGATATTAGCAATATATACGAACTTTGTAATGATATTAATCGTATTTAATTATTTAAAATTCAGCGAATTATCAATTTTGGGCCCCCGATTAATCATCGTCTAACCGATTAATTTATTTAACTCAATACACCGACTAGCTAACGTCGAAAGTATTTTACAACTTTATTTGTAAATGCATAGTTATAGAAGAGGCCTTCGGTCTAATTTTTTATCCCTGTATTTTCTTTTTATATTTTTGACCAAGATTTTCCCTTTTTTATCCTTTGCAACATTCATTTTCTTTTTTTTTTCCTTGCATATTCTTTTTACATTTTTGACCAAGATTTTCCCTTTGTTATCCTTCGCTACATCCATTTTTTATTACAAATTTGAATCGCATTTCAAATTCTTTTGTGGATATTGTGCAGGACTCTTTTCATAATCTATCACGGTTTCTTTGATAACTTTTTTCCCATTTTCTCTAGAAGTTAGTTTCAAATAATTTTTTTATTGAATCTTAATGGTTTTATATACAGCTAGATTAGATTTTTTTTTTCTAGAATTATTTTTTCAATCTTTGTGTGTTTTCATTTTTATGTAAGGTTTTTTTATTTTTTTATTTTAAGATTTTTTTTTTGTTTTATAGATTAATTCGTTTTTACAAATATGCAAAATTTTGCTCTTTTTACATATTTATCTTCCCAAAGCGAAAGTAGCTTGCCATGTATAATTAATCTAAAAGGGTGCAAACTATAACTAACCGCAACAACAAGTAAAGTATTATTACCGGTTAATCGGTCACATCGACCCATTTTTTACAACACATATACATTACATACACACATACATATACAACTATTAGCAAGAAAAAACTTGTACATAATACACACATCACCTACATAAAGATACACACATCACAAACAAACTGATAAATACATACAAATACATAAACATTACATTCATACTAATAAAATTATTAGTAATTCCTGACCACTAGGCCTGAACATCTAGGATACACATACATCCTATACTCACTCTCTCAAGAGAGGCTAATCATTCCTCACACCGACATGTTATAAACTGCACTGAATAATGTAACTTCCACCAACCCTACAGCCGCTCGTGCATGCTAATCATATATAATGTTGAATACTATAGACAGTCGAGTCTGAAAGGACAACTCAAAGGTCAAGAACATGTCATATTCAAGATCTAACATTTTGGGGCATAAAGATCTCCATAAAACAACCTAAACCAGATCCATGAGATAGGGGTAAAGTTGCAAGCTTTTTACCTTATAATGGTTGTAAATGAAGTAGAAATCCTAGATCCAAGTGTTCAACTCCGTCAAGATGAGCTTGGCTTCCTTCCTTCTTCTTCTAAGGCACCAAAAACATACTTCTAAGCTTGAAAAGGCTCCTCAAGGTGGTTCTATGGTTTCACAAATGAAATAAAGGGTAAGGTAGCTAAAATGGGTGAAATGAGGCCATAAGAGTGCTTAAATACCAGCCAAACCCTAGGGAGCACCCTAGTACACTCATCGTACATCACGTACGCATGGTGTACTCAGAAGATCCATTATTACAACAACGCAATACACCTTAATATAGGGCTGCTTTTGCACACTTTCTTGAATTTAGGGACCATAACGCAATACACCTCAATATAAGAATCAACAATGGAAGTACTTCAAAACCAGATGCTACACTTGTACAAAAAACATTCACCTTTTCTCAAACTATTGTTCAAAATATCCAAAATACCCTTTGGTCAAACTTGGTTAAAACCTTGTTCAAAGGTCAATGTCAACAAGGTCAACGATCAGCTTAGACAAAATCAGCGTTATGTCGTGACCATTCCTTGGTTACTTTGTCAAAATGCATACAAGAAATCGTGATTCTGGACACTGTCACGTCATAAAACATCCTATGTCACGTCGTGACTTCTGGTCAGAAGGCCAAAATCTACATTAAGTGCTTAATCTCTTTAAACCAAGGCCCATAACCTGAAATCTAGTTCCTAAATAGCTTCATAATGGATAAAGTTTCCAACTTTATCTATTAGGATGGTCCAAACTATCAAGATCTCGTCTGCAAGTCTCAAAAGGACCAAAAGCACATCTTTCTTTGCTAAGTCCATTAAGTCAAAGTCTCTAACCTTCAAATCTGAATCAACATAATGTTTTGATGGATAAAGTTTTTAACTTTATCTAAAATAATGTCTCAAGCTTTCAAGACCCAAATTTTAATACACCAAAATGGCCTAAATGACCAAAATAACTTGCATGACTGAAAAGGAAGGCAAAATATCAAAACTTTCCTAGTCCATGAGGTCCAAGAAAACATTCTAAACATGATCAAAAGGTGTTGAAGTCCAAATCAGAAACATACAATTATGTTGGGACCTTGGAGAGTAATAAAGTTGCAAACTTTATTCCTAACTCTCACTCAAAACTCATTAACATGGACCAAAACATCAAATACACTTAGATCCGCAAATGAAATGCAATAAATCTTAGAACTTTATAACTTACAAAGGTCTAGAAGGTGGATGAAAGTTTGGATCTCGCATTGCCATGCTTTAAAGATCAACTTTCAAGAGGTTCTAGATATGATGGAGGCTAAGAAAATACCCTAAAATATGAATAATTACCTTTAAATACCTTAAAAACCGTAAATTTTCATGGGTTTTGAGATGCACAGTTATCATGTCATGAGGATATATTCTCACTTTATGAGCACTTCTCACGTCGTGAGAATTACTTCTCACCTCGTAAGAATGAGTTTTCATCCAATTTCACTCTAACTTAAAATATTCATAACTTCTTCGTTTCAACTCCGTTTTCGACTATCTTTATATCCATAGACATGTATTGACGAGCCCCATATTTCTATCTAGTTAATTTTGGCTTAACACATGTTGAACTAAAAACCATAATTCATGAAAGAAGTCTAAAACATCATTTTTCCCATTTTCACCTATGACTCCAGGACAAAAACCAAAGCTTTAATCACTTATCCAACATTATCATCATCCAATAAGGTCTAAATCTCATTCCCTTGAAGCCAATACCTTTACTTAATTCATTCATTATCCACAATCTCGAAAATAAAAAACTTCTTGAAAAATAATGTTACAAAAAAGTATTCTAAAATATTAAGAATACCTTGGTAATCTAGTAACCAATTTAAAAAACAAAAAAAAATAGTTGCCACAAAATACAGATTACATATATTTTGATCAAAAGGATGTTTGAGATTTCATTTTATCATCAAAATGACTTTTAGACAAGAAATTATCGATTTATAGTGGAAAAAAAAATAGTTTTATGAATATCAAAATAACAATGCCAACCGACAATAGATGATAAATCCTGAAAACAGTATACATAAAACGACATAAAAGATGATACTAATGATTATCAATGCAGTGAATAATATCTTATATTGAAGATAATATCCAGTGGGATAGTGTAGAAGCCACACAAGAGTACTGAGAAGATGGCCCTCTTTAGTACGTCTCCATGCACACCTGAGTATGACCGGAGAGCTGAGCTCACAGCTTTTGACGAAACCAAAACTGGTGTCAAAGGACTTGTAGACGCCGGAATAACTGACGTCCCTCGGATGTTCCGTCTACCCTCACCTGAAAACCTAAACTCCAATCAACCCTCACACTCAGAGCTTAGTCTTCCGACCATCGATCTGGAAGGAATCAACGAAGATCCTATCCGGAGAAAGGAGGTGATCGAGAAAGTGAAGGATGCATTCGAGACTTGGGGTTTCTTCCAGATTGTGAATCATGGAATTCCTGATAGCATGTTGGAGGAGATGAAAAAAGGTGTTTTAGGGTTTTTTGAGCAGGATAGTGAGGTGAAGAAACAGTGGTACACTAGGGATCGTAGCGGGAAGCGTAAGTTCGTGCACCACAGCAACTTTGACTTGTACACTGCAGCGGTGACTAACTGGCGAGACTCTTTCTTTTGCACAATGGCTCCTGATACTCCTCAACCAGACGAGTTGCCATCGCCTTGCAGGTATGCTTTTCAATCTATTTCAGTGAAAAAGATGGTGTCGTGAAACTAATGAGTGGTGGGTAATGGATCACAATGAACATTTGGATAAGGGAGTATGTTTTTTGATCGTCCAATCTTTTTGGTTTGCTTTACCGATATATTTTAATTTATTCAAAGAAACAAATTATAATTATAAATCGTAATCGTCTAATAGTATTCTGAGCATCTTCAAACATTTTCCTATTTTTTCTTTTTTTATCAATTATAATTAGATAAACTTTGATCGTTCGAAATACTTTTCATACCACCAAATTAAGAGTATATTTTTAATTATAAAGTTTATAATAATTGAAATTAAAAATATAAGATTGAACAAAAAATCATAAAAAGTTCCATTAATTTATGAAATAAAACTACATTATAGATTAAAAAATTAAAAAATGTAAACAAACAAAGAAAAATAAATTTATATACGAATTTTTTTTTTTCATCGCTAGGTCCTAGCCCTCAAGGTTGTTGGCCAATGCCGCTTACGATTTGTTGTTCACATTGCAAGACCCCTTGCATGGCGGTTTTAAATAACATTTTAACAAAATATTTTCGATCAAAATAAGTTACAAATTTCAATTGCGTGGTCCCATTACATCACTTTCAAATTAGTTTGGAAAACATCATGTTAGAGGGTAACAATATATAGTTATGTAAAAACAATTCTAAATGAAACAATATCATCATTACAAAGACCAGAAGTCCTCTAAAAATCTTTAATCTTCTCAATTCTCATCTCTAACAATAAGTGGTTATTTAACTTGTAAAAATATATCAATACAGTGGGTTAGGTTATGGAGAAGATAGTGAGTACAATACTAGGGTTAGACACTAAATAGATAATATATGAAGGGACACTAAATTCATATCTAAACATACAAACTCATACCTCAACAAAATAACAATATTGTCAAAATTCATCATTGGGGATAAAACATAAGTCAAAGTACATTGTCATAAACATTAAATTGCATACAAACATAAAAAAAATAAAAATAAAAATTAAAAAATTAAAAAAGAGGACAATATCCACTATGCAATGCAACGAAGTGCCCAAACCCTCAAGTCATCCCAAAGAAACTATAAGGTTAGGAAACCCCCAAATCTCAATTAAAACTTTATTCAAGTGTCTATGAAGGAGATTTTGCTAGAATATTAAATCAAATAGGAGAATAAAGTTAATAAACTTCAATAAAACATAGAATAAAACTTGAATAACAGCTTTTAGAAATTTTACAAACCCTAACATAAACATTAAAGTGAAAAGAATGAGACATACCTTCTCAAGCTAGGGATTGATTGGGGAATGTCCAGGTCTTTAATGACGTCTTTCAAGAGCTCCAATCATAATTAGATAAGGTAAAATAGCCATAGAAAAGCTCTCGGGGGCTAAATATGTTTGAATGGGGGCGAGGAAGGGTTGGAGATCTACTGTCAAAACTATAAGTATTTGGCTAATATCGTCCCTGAAATTCAAAAGCTTACACTTAGACTAGCATTTTGACTTGGAAACTAACTAGTAACTGTAATATTTCCCTAAATAACCTCGATATAACTTCTGACATCTAAGTCCTATTTAGTCAACAAGAACCAAATCTTAACTTTCACACATTGGTAACCATTGTTCCCTAAAACATAACTTCCACAAATAAGACACATTAAATATATTATGAATTCCATGCAACTCTTGAGGTGACTCCAAATGATAAGCTTGTTTCCTAATTCTTTCTGACACCTTCAATGACCCAATATACCTTGGATTTAACTTCCATATTCCTTCCAAGTAGATCGACCCTCTCCATGGTGACAACTTCAATAGCACTTAATCACATACTTTAAATTTCATTAGACAGTTCTTGTTTGCATAGTTCTTTTTTCGACACTAACACCACCAACATTCTCTCCCTAATACTTTCCACTTTCTCAATGGTCTCGTGAATCAAACTAGGCCCCATGAATAATTTCTCATTAACTTGTAACCAACAAGACAATGATTTGTGCTTCTTTCCAAACAGTTCTTCATATGTTTCCATCTTAATCGTCGAGTGATAGTTTTTGTTATAAGAGAATTTAATGAATAAGAGATGCTTAACACAACTCTCCGAAAACTCTAGCACACATGATCTCAACATATCTTCTAAACTTTTAATTATTATCTAATTATGGTTTTCAGTCTATAGATGGTAAGTAGTAATCAAGAAAAAATTTATTCCCAATTCATCTTGCATAGTTCTCCAAAAATATGAAGTGAAGCGACTATCTCTATCTAACATACTAAATAAAGGTACTTTATGTCTCCTTAACTTTTGTTTTCACATATAATTTTGCAAACTTTTCCTTAGGTGATGTTTTTGTTGCTATGATGTAGAGAACACTCGTTGTTAATCTGTTCACAATCACCCGAATCATGTCATAACCCTTCTTTGTCTTTGGAAGCTTCATCATGCTAAGTTTATACCAATTTAGGAACTTCTGAAGGTCTTGTTTACCATATGGGGCTTGATGCTTAGTTTTATTTAAAGAACAAGTCAAACAAGCACTAATATAATTTTCAGTATCAAGCTTCATGGTAGACCACTAATAATACAACTTCAAATTCATATATATATATATATATATATATATATATATATATATATATATATATATATATATATATCTTAATTTTTACTAGGCACACTAAGCATCTAGATCTATGGGCCTCATCCAGTAACATCTTTTTCCTATCTACATGCATAGGTACCTATATCTAACTCTAGAATGTTTTAATCCTTATGAGTCCTTCTAAAAAAACTATAGATTTCCTTCTGTTTCTTCCAATTATGCTTTTACTTGCATTTATTCCACTTCTTTCAAAGCTTCAACAATGGATGGTATCACATAAATTATTAGACACTTAACCGCCTCTTTTCCTTTAATTCTTTTCTACTTAAAGCATCAACCACTATGTTAGCCTTGTACGATGGTATACAAGTTCATAATAAAAATAATAGTCTTTATGAGTAAGCAAGTAGTGTAAACTGTTTTGATCAGCATACAAATGAGATTTTATTTCATACAAATAATGTATATTTATATATATATATATATATATATATATATATATATATATATACATATCTTCAAGTTATGAATCATGGTTCAAATGATTCAACTTATATGGCTTCAACTGTCATGATGAATAGGCTATCACTTTACCCAATTGGGTAAGAATACAATGCAATCCTTTTTCAGACGCATCATTGTCCAAAACAAATTTCTCCACTCTTTCTAGGAATGTAAGAATAGGCACTTCACTAGCTTCTTCTCAAGGTCTTTAAATGCTTTCTTATGGATGTTGGTCTATATGTACTTTATATTCTTTTTAGTCAATGTCATTAAGAGACATGAAATCAGTGATATTTTTTCAACAAATTTGTGGTAATAACCTGACAATCCAAGGAAACTTCTTATCTCAATTAGTCTTTTTGGTAATCCCCATTTTTGCAACAACTTCAATCTTTGATGGGTCTGCTTTTTTTCTAATTTTTGGTTGATTATGTAACTATGAAATTTTATTTCTTCAATTTAAAAGTCAAATTTTGAAAATTTTGCATATAACTTCTCTTCCTTCAATGTCTTCAACACAAGTCTTAGTGCTCTTCATGCTTTTCATTTATCTTCGTGTAGATAAGAATATCATCAATGAAGATTGTCACGAACTTATTGAGATACAATTTATATGCCCTATTTATGTAGTCGATAAAAGTCGCTTACACATTGTGTAAGCCATAAGGCATCACCAAAAACTCGAAATAGTCGTATCTAGTTTGAAAGTAGTCTTCTAAAATTTTTCATTAACTTCATACTTTTAGTTGTTGGTAAACGAATTAAAGAATTGTTTTAATAAAATAATTTGCTGCCTACAATTAATCAAATAGATTCTCAATCCAGGGTAAGGGATACTGATTCTTAATGGTAACTTTGTTGAGGTTGCGGTTATGAATACACATTCTTATCGACCCATCTTTCTTCTTTACAAACAAAATAGGAACTGTCGAAGGTGAGGTGGTTGGCCTTATAAAGCCCTTATCTAATAGTTCTTGAAGTTTGGTTATAAGCTCGCTTAACAACGAATGTGTTAATCGATATAGTTCTTTTACAATTTATGTAGTTCATGGTATCAATTTTATAGGAATATCCACTTATCGATCTGTGTGTGTGTGGGGGGGGGGAGTCCCGATAATTCCTCAAGAAAAACATCAGAAAATTCTTTCATCACATCAATTTCTTCTTTGGTATTCTTTTCCTTTACCGTGTCTAGCATATATTTAGAATATGTTGGACATCCTTTCTTTAAATACTTTCGTTTCTTCATCAAATTAACAACATGAGTAGCTACACGTCTCTTGACTTTATAAATGAGAATTAGGTCACCATTGGTGGGTTTCAATCGCACCAACTTCTTACTAAAAAAGTTTTAGCCTCATACATTAACAACCAATCCATGTCGAGGCTAACATCGAATCCTCCAATTTTCATATAAATGAGGTTTTCTTGAAAAGTAACGCCACAACACTCAACGATGACATTTGCCTATTCTTTGCTAACTATAACAAATATATTGTCCCATATTTCGATAATTACTCTTAGTTTTAGAGAAAATGGTGGGGTTATTAATTTTTTTCTAAAGTCTTTTCACACATAAATATAAATGGATCTGAGTCTAAGAGTAATGACACGGGGATGGAAATTCTTAAGAAACTTCGTGAAACTAAATCCTTCTCTTCACATACCTTTGTCTCGGTCATTTAAAAAGCTTGAACCTTTCCCCTTAGTGGTTCACATCTCTTGCTTTTATTTCCTCCTTAATTTTTTGATTGTGTGTACATTATAGAGGTATGCTCATACTCTTTGCAGTTAAAGCACATGATGATCTTAGTACACACTGTTGAAACTTGAACCTTATTCCTAAAATTGAAAAAATTCACTCTCTTTTAGAACTTGTCCTACAAGACCCATCCCATTGCTTCCTTTTTTTCATCAAACCTTCCATTCTTTTGATCATGACCACCCATCGCTACCAAGTTTCATTCATTCTACTTGTTATGACTCTAGCTTCCATGTCTTTCTTTGTCCCATTCGACTATTGTTTTCTTAATCTTACTTGAATTACTCATTTTCATATCAAGAGTAGTCATTTATTTAGAATTAAAAATGAAATTCCATGGTAGACCTAACACCTACCAAGCTAGGTAAGTTGTTTCATCTGGCACCAACCGCCTAGTAAAGCTTAAGAGCTTCCAAAATTTATACTTATTCTCTATTAAATACTCATCTTTTCTTTTTTTTCGAATCTAGAAATTAATTTTAGGGTCTTGCACTTCTTCTTTGGTGCAATATATTTCTTTTAATCTTTCCAATAACAATTTCCATGATAACATCTCAAGCTACATAGTTTCACACTTCCTTGGAGATCTAGCTACCAATCCAGTATGGTATTAATGGATGGGCCATTCACCAACTAGATGTGAACAATCTCTTATTAAATGGTAATTTACACTAGGAAGTTTATATGGAGTAACCTTTTCGATTTGATTATACTGGGAGTACGTCATAGTTTATAAATTGCATAAATCACTATATGGATTAAAGCAACACCCTTGAGTTTGGTGTGTCTGTTTTAGTGATATGGAGACATTTTGTCTTACAAAGAATCTATTAAGATTATTTTCTGTTATTTACTTCATCTTCTATGTTGATGGTGTTGTAAGTACTTTAAGTGATGGAATAGAGCAAGAAGCTAAAATATTTCTTGCCATATCGCTTTCAAACTAAAGGACCTATGTCCTTTAAAATAATTTGTAGGAATTGAGATATCACATACTCCAAAAGGGATATGATTGTCTCAACGAGCATATTGTTTGGATATATTGCAGGACTTTAAGATGATTGACAAAAAGTTTATGAGGCCCTCTTGATTTCATATTGTTGGATTAGGTGTCTAAGCCTACAACTAGTATTGGTATGTATTTGACCCGAGAGTAGCATGGTCCATTTGGGTTGCATATCATTAGGACAATTTGTTAGCATGGACTTTTGAGAGAAGGTTATTTATGGTTTATTAATATATTATAAGTAATAATATATTAATATGAAATCATATGTTTTAATTAGTATTGATCAAGAATTAATTTGGAATTAATTTAGTGGTCAAAAGAGACTAGTTAAATCTACGGGAAGTAATTATGATAATTAGTTATATTTATATGTGTTGGGCTTATGATCCATGTTGGACCAAGTTTATGTATGGATACATAAAGAGTTGGGCCACATGAACCATGGATCATAAAACCCAATGGTATGGATTTAGGTTATATCCATGACCCTAGAAATCCCACATATAAATGGATACTGCATTACCCAAAATCGCCACTTGTATCTTTTTAGAGTTCATGGTGTTTTTTGTGTGCATGGAATTCTCTCTCAAGTTCATCCTTTGTCCATGGTGTGTTGTGATTCCATTTGAGGCTTCTACACTATTGGGGCTAAGCTCTTTAAGGCCAAATACACCAAGAATTCAAGCTCCATCAAAAGGTATGTCATGCTAACTAGTATATTATATTTTCATGTTAAATGCATGCTAGTTGTAAGATTAATACCTTGGAAACCATTTGCATGTATAATTAGTGAAAACATAGATTCAAGGTATTTAGGGTTGTATGTGCACCATAGGATGCTATAGTACACCAAAACCCAACAGTGGTATCACATAGGATGCTATAGTATGTGCACCATGCAAATTTGATTTGGATTACGGCATCCCTCTTCATAGTTAAATTTTGAAAAACATGGCAAATAAAAAAATATTGTAGCAAAAGACTGGTCTAGTATCATGTCTTTATGTGAGGCATCATGAATCATGTCCCATATGCTTCGGATATAGGATCGATTGCATGTGTTATAATATTCATCCTTTCTAAATTTTCCAAATGCTTAGGGCATTAAGAGGGAAAAAGTCTAGAATTGAATATGAATAAAATGATTAAGCAATTGTCAAGGACAATCTGAGGTTTACCAAAGATTGGTTGCTCATGGAAAGTTGGAAGTATAAGTGTTAATTTTGGGAGGGTCGTATTGACATATTCTGAAAAGAGGTAACTCTGGTTCAGAAGTGATAGTCAAAATGGGAATCTGGGAAGGTTTCCATAGGTGGAAGTTGTTCTTTCAAATCTGTGTAAGATTAGAAAAGCTTAATGCAAGAAGGATGTTCAAAGCAATGTATTTTGAATTTGAGACTTTGGTTCCATGGAATGTTCTCCATTGGGATACTCTGTAATGATTGTTGACTAGTCTTTGCGACTTTGTGCATAGTCATTACGAGAGGATCAATGCATATAAGTTTAGAATCTAACAGATTTCGTTAAATCATATGGATTTGGAATTCTTACATTTACTATAAAGATTTGAGATTGTGAAATGAGCATCATTGGAATCATGTTCAATTGATCTATTTCACAAAGTAAAGATCATAGATAAACATAGTGTGCGTACTTGATGTATGGCATGACTAGTGTTTAGAAAACATAGTTTACATGCTTGGAGCATAGGACAACAATTGTTTTAATTTAAGTATAAAGTTGATTATTTGAAACATTATACAGTGCATAATGAGTAATCAATATGGTGTTTAAATAAAAGGTGTTTTATTTACTCTCAAAGGTACTTGGGACCATAGAGGATTAGTATTATTCTTGTGTTTCACTTTGCATGTTTTAACTTCCAGAATAACTAGGTTATTATTTCCGAATGAGTAAGTTATTCAAACCATCCACAGTTGATAATACGTTAGAAGTAGGTATTAAGGCAAGACTATCATGAATCGGGTTTGTAGATGTCTAAGGTAGTGGACATAGTAAGAGTTACTACAACATTCATGAGTACTCCTGGAATAGGGATTTGAGTATTGGATTCAACCCACGCTCATTGGAATCACTTCATGGATTTTATCACAAGTGATCATGAGATGATAATATCTTATATTCTTCAAATCTAGAGATATGAGTTGTTACTATGACTTGGTTATACATTGATTGCATGAAAATGCATTGGTAACTCGATGTTATAAAATGTGCCTTTGTGTATGATTCAACAAGTAGTAGAACAAGCCATATGAGTCGAAGTTTATCCATTCTTTTTACCTTCGGGATAAAAGCAATATCTGTGGGCCCCTCGATGATTTGGTGATGACAAACGTAAGTGCTCGGTCGGGCCTGCACTGATTTGATTTGTTCAATTAGTCCGTCATCATAAATCGGAAATCGGGAAACAACAAATGTACAAAGAGAATGATTATAATCAATATCTCTGTCCATATGATATGTAGAATGGAGGAATATATGATCCCTTATCTAATAGACATGTCATTTGATTTGTTCAGAGTTTGACAGCGGCTTTAAGAGCTACGATTGCTAGTCGGGATCTTGGAGTCATACTTGAATAATAGTTTTAGACTTATCCAATTGAGAGACTATTAGATTAGGTGTCTAAGCCTATAACTATTATTGGTATGTATTTGACTCAAGAGTAGCATGGTCCATTTGGGTTGCATATCATCAGGACAATTTGTTAGGATGGACTTTTGAGAGTATGTTATTTATGGTTTATTAATATATTAGAAGGAATAATATATTAATATGAAATCATATGTTTTAATTAGTATTTGATCAAGAATTAATCTGGAATTAATTTAGTGGTCAAAAGAGACTAATTAAATCTATGGAAAGTAATTATGATAATTAGTTATATTTATATGTGTTAGGCTTATGATCCATGTTGGACCAAGTTTATGTATGGATACATATGAACCATGGATCATAAAACCCAATGACCCTAAAAATCCCACATATCCATGACCCTAAAAATCCCACATATAAATAGATACTTCATTGCCCAAAATCGCCACTTGTATCTTTTTAGAGTTCATGGTGTTTTTTGTGTGCATAGAATTCTCTCTCAAGTTCATCCTTTGTCCATGGTGTGTTGTGATTCCATTTGAGGCTTCCACACTATTGGGGCTAAGATCTTTACGGCCAAATACACCAAGAATTCAAGCTCCATCAAAAGGTATGTCGTGCTAACTAGTATATTAAATGCATGCTAGTTGTAAGATTAATACCTTGGAAACCATTTGCATGTATAATTAGTGAAAACATAGATCCAAGGTATTTAGGGTTGTATGTGCACCATAGGATGCTATAGTATACCAAAACCCAACACATATATCAAACTGAAATTGGATAATGGATATCCACTTGAATGTCTAGATAAATATAGAAGAATTATGGGAAAGCTTAACTACATGAAGAGTACACACCAAGACATTTCTTTTTTTCTCAAACTTGTAAGACAATTTATTTCATGTCCATCAACCTCATCTTGAGATGATATATATCATATTCATACCTAATGATCATAATGTCAACGAAGGGTTCACATAAGTTGCATATAAAAGGGACCCTAAAAACAAATGGTGTACTATATATTATTGTGTGTTTGTTAGAGGGATATAGAAGTAAGAAACACATTCTTATTTCTCAATCGATTGTTGAATCTAAATATTTGTTGGAGGGAAAAGAGTTTTATGAAGTAAGAAACATAATTTCATATCATGATCAATTAATGAATCTGCATATATAGCTATGGCTTAGACTACATATGAGCTGATACATATATGAAATTTGCTTGATGAAATTGGCTTTGGTCAATCAAAAGCAATCAAACTATATTGTTATAACGAGGAAGCTATCCATATTCCAGAAAATCATGTGTTCCATGAAATGACTACACATAATGAAGTAGATTGCATTTCACTTGTGACTAGTCCCCATGTTTAAGCAGGAAGTCAAATACATGATGTCTTCAAGAAAGCTTTATATGGATCATGAATCTCTTGTATTTGCAACAAGTTAGCCATGATTATTATTCATGTTCCAGCTTAAGGGAGAATGTTAGCATGTACATATTGTGCTTATTATCTTTGGCATAGTTAACCAATGGACATGTAAGCTTTCCTATCTTTACGGTTCCTACTTGTCATTATAATCATGTACCTTCTCTTTGTAAATTTAATCAATAAAATATTTAGCCTCAATCTTCTCCTTTTTTACACTTTCATATCTTACCCCATAACCTTTCTGACCTTTGCATATATTCGATGGCTTTTTAACTTTCTATTAGAAAAAAGTGACTGTTAGTGAGAGTTGCTTGGTTGAGAAGATTCCATTTTAACCTTATCAAACGAATTCATAAAATTTGAATACAAGGTAATAGAGTTGACATGCCCTGTTTTTTTTTGTCATCCAAAATATGTTCGAATCCCAGGGGAAGTTTTTGGACATCAATATTGATCGAGACAACTCTAGTTGCATACATATGCCTTCATAGTGTAGGAGTATTATCAATTAGAATAACAACCAACTCCACAACCGCATTAGTATCTAAAACTATACCACATACCCACATATCATTCTTTCCTCTCGAGTTTTTATCTTCAGTAGAGGATCGTCTAACCATCAAACTTTCCATTAAACAGATAAATTCCATGCATCTTCAAAATCAAATTATATGGACTAAAACACAATTAATCAAACAAACTCTTTGATTAAAAGGAAAATAGCTCAAAACCTTTATGTTACAATCTTAATAACCCTAACACAGCTAGAAAGATTATATAGACAATTGATACCCACTTGTACAATTGAATTAGGAAACTTTAGTTTAGACCAACTTGCCATAAACCAATTTACTTGTTCAACAAGTGTTTGGATCCCAAGATTTTAGGATTCCAACAATTAGCATTGAATCTCTAAGTCCTTCTAGATACATATTCGATCCTAATCAAGCTTCGTGTAACGTCCCAACAAATCATGACAAAAAAAATTTCTTTTTAAATTAATAAAAATATAATCCAAACGTCGTCATAAAACCAAGATAGAACAAAGTGTATCAAATATATATGAAACATTAGATTAATCATAAAATGCAGAATGGGATGGTGTGTGTACTACAATTATCCCAGACTCTTCCTTTTCGAACTAGAAGTACCTGAAACATAAACTGAAAATTGTAAGTGATGAGATATAAATACTCTTTGATCAATTAGATCTTTGCAACAGGTGGATAATGAAAGTAAAACAATGAAACAATACTCAAGAATGGATCTGAATGAGTTGAATGATTAGAACGTTCAATCCTCAGCAGAGCTCGATAAAGAACTTTCGCTGTAGAGGATTCTAGGGTTACAAAAGAGATCTTCTTAATTACACGTAAAACAAACGATCTATGAATAATGAAAAAGATGCATGCAAGCATCTATTAATACACAAACCCTAGTAAAACAAGATACGGATGGACAAGCCCATGCCGTATACAAGATAGGCTAGGAAGCGAGCCCAAGACGCAACATCAAGCACCCAACAATCTCCCCCTTTGCGTCAATTGGGGCGAGACCTCACTCCAGCTTGCTTACCCCCGCGTTGAAGTACTTTTTATCGTTGAAGTGAATGTACCAATTGATCATATCGTTGAAGTACTTTTTATTACTTTCTGAGTTCTGTTTGCACCGATTGATGATACCCAGAACATGCTCCAGGCAGGTAGTGGTGTAAAGATGTTTGTCAGCCAAAGCAAATAAGCATTTCTGACCTTCTGTCCTGGTGAACATGACTGAGTTCTGTTTCGGATCAATCTTTCCCATCTTCATTCGGTTTATATCGCTTGCAGAACCGACTGGAGTGATGATGGGCTTCTTCCTGGGAACATTAGCAACCTCTTGATCCAGCTTAGCCACCTCCAAAATATAGCAAACTAACATTCTCTTGAAATGGTCTATGATCGGACCATATTCTGCTTCATTGACAAGAAGAATGTTGTGCAAGACAATCCAATCATGAGGGTTTAAGTTGGGAAGATCAGCCAGAGAGATGGAATGCTCGGATTTGTCAGATCCCCTCAAGACCTTGAATCTAACATTGACGAAGTTTCCTTCACGAACAGGTTTGAGAACCCGAACGTTGGTTATCTTCTGTGCGCTCCATGTCTGATACTGAGGTTGAGCGGTCCTCGGATAATAGTCTACAAGCTCCCTATCAACCTTCGGGTGAGGATGGGGAACTTCAGCTATATGAGCGAATGCATGGAAGATAAAGGCTTTTCGGGTCAGGGGCATGTCAAACTGGGAATCGACCGAATTGACACGGTCTAAGGAGATCACTGGTTCTAACCAAAGAGTGCATGGGGACTCAATGGCTTCTTTGATAAGCACTTCGAGAGTCCAAGGAGGAAATAAAGTTTTTCTGCTTCCAAGGAGATCATGAGCCTCCTTTATCTTCCTCTCCTTGGCCTCGGCTTCCCTGACGATGTGAGCGTTTTCATCCAGCTCCTTCTCTCTGGTCTGTTTCCTCACTAAGCTGACAATCGGTTCTTGATCATCACTTTCATCACTGTCGTCAACAATTTGTTTGGCTTTGCTTTGAGCACTCAAACCTGATGCAGGAACAGGTGTTGGTTTGGGTGCTTTCGGAGAGACAAGTGATGAAAATGGAAGTGATTGAGCTTTGGAACTTGGAGGGGGTTTCGTTTGAGCTGTGGGCTTCTTTTCTCCCCCTTGTTTCGGATGGTCCTCCTGCTCAGGAATGCCTTCAATGCGGCTAAGCAGGGAAGAGCAGGAGCGAGCTTCTCTACAAGAGTACGCCTCATCGAATAGTTAAGAATCGGATCATGGGCTTCGATAATGTTAGACAAAGCTCCGTGGACATCTGAAACACAACTCCTGACCACAGCTTTCTCATACCGAAGAGAATCGATCTCCTTCTCGGCTTGGGAGAGCTAATAAGCTGCTAGAGTAAGCTCGGAAGACTTTCGAGCAAGCTCGTCCTTTGTGGTGGATTCGGCGGCAAGAGTGGCTTGAAAGGAAAGAAGACGATCCGCAACCAAAGATTGAAAAGATTGATTGTCTTCTTTGAGCTTCTGGCGGAAGCTGGCAAATTGGTCTTTTTCGGTTTCGAAAGAATGGACCAGCTTCTCCACAATGGTGCGAATCTTCTTGGTGTTTGTCTCTGATGCCGCCTGCAAAGAGTCCAGTCAGATCTGGGCGTCTTGAAATAGTTTTCGACTTTTTCGGTCGCAACAGGACTAGCCTTTGTGGATTTATCAATAGCAGCAGCAGCTGAGCTGATGGAGGCTTCGTGTGCTTTGGAGAGAGATTCCACCATTCCCTGAATGGCAGCCTCCTAAAAGTGAGATGTTGAGGAAGAGGAAGAAGCCACAAGATTGTCAATCTTCTCGTGGAGTTCCTTGATGTGCTTTTTAGTAACTGGAGCATCATCATCATCATCACTCTGAAGTTGGTAGGGGCTGTAGTAGATGGAATCAAAAACTGTATCCTCCCCTCCCAAAAGGGTTTCAGTTTCAGCAGATGGAGTGGGAGATAAGGGTGCGGTGGGTGGTTCGGTAGTGGTAGTGGGTTCGGGAACGGAAGTGGGTTTAGGTTGTGAAGTTGGAACCCCCGTATCAGATACGTTGGTTGGAACCTCACTAGTGGTAGTTTTGGTGGCTTCTGTGAAGAGTGGTGGGGGAATGGAAGTTGTTGTGGTTGATAGAGTAGTAGAGGTAGTTATGGGGGGAATAGAAATAGGGTTAGATATGGAGGGAATGGAAATGGAGGAGGTTATGATGGGAATGGAAGAGGTTATGGTGGGAATGGAAGATGTTATGGTGGGAATGGAAGAGGTGGTTATAGGAGAAGGGGAAGGAGGTTTTGATGAAACAGGTACCTCATGAGCCGACGAGTGAGGAGGAGTTTCGCCTCTAGCCGACTCATCTGAGTCAGAATGGTTATCTTCTGAATCACTGGATGAAGAAGAGAGAATAAGTTTCCTCTTCGGCTGTACTTTCTTCTTCTTCGCTGGGGGGGAAAGATCTGTCTTTGAGGGTTTTCGCTTCTTAGGAGAAGGACCCTTTGCCCCCTTTGCTGCTTTCTTGATCTTCCCTTTCTCGGGTTTCTTCCCTCTAGCACCTGGTTTATCTGCATCATTGATGGACTGAACCATTTCCGCAGAAAGTTCCCGTGGACCCAAAGGACGAAAGTCCTTGTAGGCCTTCATTATAACGCTCTCCTTGGACACCCCAGCGGACATAGAATCCGGAATGGATCCGATGAAGGAAAACTTGGTCGGATCGGTAACAATGATCTTGGTGGTGTGGAAGACACTGATGGAGGAGAGAAGGGAACCTGCAACTGTTGGAACATGAAGTTTATCCATGGCCCACTTGATGATTAGCATCCAAAATCTGGCGTAGGATACCTCAGTGTGGCGAGAGGAGGAGGCTAGGCTCTGAATGAGTTATTGCCAGAGAACCGAGCCGTAGTCGAGGTTGATGCCGTGATATAGACCATAAAGAATGGTCATGAACAACTTGTTGGCCCCATCAGAACCAGAACTGCGCTTAGAGAGCCCTTTGAATAGAATGGTGAAGAAACCATTCCATGGAGGAGGGAGACATGACTTCTTGAACTTAGTGACCGTCGTGAGAATCTCAGTGTAGCCCATGTTGTAGAACATCGAAAATAACTGTCCTACTGTGATGGAATTGGGATTAACCCTAGATTCATCGGCTTCAAAACCTAGGAGCCAACAGAATCGTTGCTTGGAGATGGAGGTCTTGTGAGAAAGAAGGTCAAAGTAGATTCGATCAACTGATCTATCATAATGGGTAGTGGAGAAGACCTGGGAAAGGCATTCCATGGGCACAATCTCGACCTTGGAAAGAGCGAGCACCAATGGTGAGTATTTGAGACACTCCACCATGGGATACATATAATTCTCGTACGCTTTAGGGTTTAAATCGATCACCAGACTTTGTTGAGCGCGGATGGGAAGAATGTTGGTGCGGGAAGAGGTTTCCTGAACAGAGGAAGAGTCCGCCATTGTTGAATGAGGAAGATGATGAACAGTAGAGTATAAATCGCCTTATATTGCTCGTTTGATTTTTGAATCCTGTAAGTATGGAATGAAGCAAAGGTGTTCCTTTTATACTGTGGGTAGAGGAAAGAGAAAAATCATCCCACAAATCTTATTGATACACGAAACGGTTTCGGATGTGACAGAAACGCGACGGTTGGCACCCCCGATGATTACGCATGAGAGAGAAAAACTGTTCCATTTTGCACGTGTGCCCGTCACCTCACTATTGAAGTTGTTACTCTGTCGGCTGAGTCAGCATCTTATCTGTTAAATAGTTGTCATCCAAACACAACATTATAATGGAACCGAACGAGATTTTTGGAAAATCAAAGATTTTCGTGCATAGAGTGTGAAAGATAAGGAAATAAAGCGAGATATATGTGGGAATTTGTGATGTCAATATAGACACAAAACAGTTGATCCCGGGCACGAATCACTTTCTCCAAGGTCAAGAGAGACCTTAAAGTGTCTGTATGGATTCCCGTTGAATTACGATCAATCACTTTCTAAGAAGTGTTGAAAGGCATCTTTTTATAAGGCTTAAAAGGGTGGCTTTCGCTTCAGTTTAGAATCCCGGACCTTGACATAAGACCGAGACTAAATGAAGTACCTGTGAGACCGATGTGGTCTGTTGAACAAGTAGGTTGGATTATGTATATAGTGACTTATTGAAGATGTGTGATGGTGAAATCTCAAAAAAAAAAATTAAACTGGATTCTAAAGGAAGAAATGCTATGGTAAATAACAATTTCATAAGAATCTCACAACAAAAAGAGATTTCATGTTTACCGTCAATTCATGTTAGGTATTGAATTTTGGGTTTCACTAAGCATGTAGTGACACGAGGCTTAGATCATAAACACAGAGAATGTGTAACCATAAACCTCAGTGGTTAATTCTGAGAGTCTCAAGGGTTACGATATGAGACCGAAATATGATGGAGAAAAATATTGAGGTGGTGAAGAGAAACGATAGCACCTCTGCTGAAAATAGTGACCAAGCAGTAAACTCTTAACCCATATGAGAAAAGACTAGGTAGCTCAGGATTAGAATAAATGGAGCAGCCTTATTGGGAAGACAAGGTTTGTATATACCTAGTCATTAAGGCTTTTATTCAAAATCAGTTGAGGCTTTGGACAACATGTAGCAGCATGCTTCTAGGGACGCTTAACTATTAAAAAATGTGAGAACAAAACTTGGCCCATCGATATTTAAACAAGGATGAAAGAAGAAAAAATTATTTTTGGAGATTTTAAGTTTTTGAAAAGAGAAAGACCAAACAGAATAAATAATAATAAAAATTTGAACCGAACCCGAAATGGACCGAACGCTCGGTTCATTTCGGTTCCAAAAAAAAAAAAAATTTTGGATTTTTTTGGAAAACAGCTTTACAAAAGTTTACAACCCTAGACCACACCTTTTTGAGATTGAGCGAAAATATGTGCAATGGGACCGAACCCGAAATAGACCGAGCGTTCGGTTCATTTCGGTTCCCATGTGAACCGAACCCGAAATAGACCGAGCGTTCGGTTCATTTCGCTTCTAACTTTTAACTTTGAGATGGTGTTTTTGGTACCGATTCTGATTCCATCATTCCTAGACCTTGAAGGATTTTATTGAAACTGGCTTCAGGTAGGGCTTTGGTGAAGATATCGGCCAGTTGATCAGTGGTTCGAACAAAGTGAATTTCGACATTTCCATCCTCCACATGATCCTTAATGAAGTGATACCTCAGTGCTATATGCTTGGTCTTAGAATGTTGCACTGGGTTATGACAGATCCTAACTGCACTTTCTGAATCGCAATATAGTGGGATCTTTTTCATGTTGAGTCCATAATCTCTGAGTTGGCTTTGGATCCAAATGACTTGAGATGTGCAAGAGGCGGCTGCGATGTACTCTGCTTCGGCTGTAGAAAGGGAAACGCAGGTTTGCTTCTTTGACTACCAGCTAACCAACTTCCCATCAAGGAATTGGCAACCCCATGTGGTGTTTTTCCTATCTAAACCGCATCCTCCAAGGTCTGCATCAGAGAAGGCTCGAACGAAGAAGCCTGAGTTGGATGGATACCATAGACCGAGAGAGGTAGTTCGCTTTAGATACCTGAGTATATTTTTCACTGCAAGCATATGTGGTTCTCGAGGGTTCGCCTGAAACCTAGCACAATAACATACGGAAAACATGATATCAGGCCTGCTAGCAGTAAGATACATTAAGGACCTAATCATCTGGCGGTATAGCGTAATGTCAACTGCTGGTTTCTCCAGCGAAGGTGTGAGTTTGGTGCCGAATGCCATTGGAACTTTGACCTTTGAGTCTCCCATCATACCAAATTTGGCAAGAAGAGTTTTGGTGTATGCTTCCTGATTGACAAAGATTCCTTCGGGTCCCTGTCTAATATTTAAACCAAGGAAAAAATTAATTGGACCCATGGAGCTCATTTCAAATTTAGTCTCCATCAGCTTTCTGAATTCAGCTGTTAAGCTGGGATTCGTTGAGCCAAAGATGATATCATCGACATAAATTTGTACAAACATAAGGTGGTTACCTTCCTTCTTACGAAAGAAGGTTGGGTCAACCGAACCTTGTTTGAATTTGGACATCTTTAAAAACTTAGTTAGCGTTTCATACTAGGCCCTAGGTGCTTGTTTCAGACAGTAAACCGCCTTGTCCAGAATATAGAAGTGATTTGGGAACTTCTCATTGACAAAACCAGGAGGTTGCTCCATGTAAACTGTTTCTTCGAGTTCTCCATTCAGAAAAGCGCATTTGACGTCCATTTGGTAGACCTCGAAGTTTTTGTGCGCTGCATAGGCAAGAAATATTCGAACAGATTCCAGCCTTGCAACTAGAGCGAAAGTCTCTTCATAATCAATTCCTTCTTCCTGGCAATATCCTTTCACCACTAAACGAGCTTTGTTCCTTATTACGTTACCTTCCTTGTCCATTTTATTTCTAAAGACCCATTTGAGACCAACAACGGAGGCATCTTGAGGAGTTGGAATGAGACGCCAAACTTTATTTCTTTCGAACTCATTGAGTTCGTCTTGCATAGCTTGAACCCAATCAGAGTGATCAAGAGCAGTGTTTACCATCTTTGGTTCAACCTTTGAGACGAAAGAATTAAACATGCATAACTCAACTTTGGAAAATAAAGAAGTTTGTTTTGCCTTCAGTTGAAATCTGGTCAACACCTTTTCAGAGACATCACCCACAACCTGTGAAACAGGATGATCTCTAGTCCTTTTGACAAGTGGAGGGTAATTTGGATCATAGGAAGGATCCAATTCAGCGTTCACTAATTCTTCCAATTCTGATTGACTATCTTCGTCATAAAACGTATTGGCATTCTCCCCCTCGAATGATGAGCTTTCTGGTGCAGTGGGACTTTCGGGTGTAGTGAAGTGTTCGGGTGCTATTGTGCCTTCAGATGTTGTGGAGTGTTCGTGAGCTACAATACCTTCAGGTGTTGTGGAGCGTTCGGGTGCTACAGTACCTTCGGGTGCTGTGGAGCGTTCGGTTGCTACTGGATCAGAGTGCTCCCCCTCAACTGGTGCATTGTCCTGAGAAGTTTCATTTGGAGCTGATTCTCCGTCACCCAGTCGTTTGGCAACTTCATCGACGATTTGCTTCAGATGATTGATTTTGTTATCTGCTGCCTTGGCTTCAGAGAGAGTAGCTTTCTCTGGTTCATCGAATAACTCCACAAACTACTCAAACAAATTAGCAATCGAGGTCGTAACATGACTTGTCTGAGTGAAAATTTCTCCAATTGCTTCTTCAGTAGCGTTTATCCTTTTGATGAAGCTGTCATCGAAAGTCACATAATATGTCTCTTCAATCTTCCTTGAACGCTTGTTTAAGACCCTATATGCTTTTGAAGTTAGAGAATATCCCAGAAAAATTCCTTCATCGGCTTTTACGTCAAACTTGTTACGATGTTCTTTAGAATTGAAGATAAAGCATCGTGAGCCAAACACGTGGAAGAATTTGACATTCGGTTTTCTGTTGTTGATGATCTCATAAGGGGTGAGAGTGAAACGCTTATTGAGATAGGACCTGTTTTGTGTAAAACAAGCTGCAGAAATAGCATCAGCCCAGAAATATAATGGTAAGGAAGCGAAACTTAACATGGTTATGGCCGCCTCACACAAAGATCGGTTTCTTCTTTCGACAATTCCGATTTGTTGAGGGGTGTAGGGAGCTGAGAAGTTGTGACTGATTCCCTTATCTGCTAGAAATTCTTCAAATTCTTTATTTTTGAACTCCAGCCCATTGTCGCTTCTGATGTTCCGTACAACTTTCTTCAGCTGCACTTCAACTTGCTTGATAAACAGCTTCAGCTTGTGAGTTTCCTCAGATTTGTGCTTCAGAAAGAACACCCATGTAAAACGTGAAAATTCATCAACAATAACAAGAATATACTTGTTAACGCCTATGCTTTCAATAGAAGATGGACCACACAAGTCAATGTGAATTAACTCAAGTCGTTCAACCACCTTTGTGTTTATGATGGATGGGTGACTTTTACGACTTTGCTTCCCCATTTCACATGCAGCACACAAATGTTCTCGATCAAACTTAAGCAATGGAAGACCCCTAACATGACCTCCTGTGACGAGTTTATTAATATCCTTGGAATTGAGATGAGAGAGCCTTCGGTGCCACAGCCAGCTTTCATCAGAATGTGCTTTGGATAACAGACAAATAGTTGGGTTTCCTTTGATAGGTTTGAGATTGAGAGGAAACATTTCGCCTTTGCGCTCCGATTTGAGAATTACCCTTTTTGTCTTCTTCTCTATGATTTCCGAACCCTCATCATCAAACGAAACTTTAAGACCCGTACCTCCAATAAGCTGAGACACACTGATGAGATTATGCTGCAGTCCTTCAACATATGCAACCTTTCTTATTGTGAAGTCTCCATTCGTTATCATACCATAACCTTTAATCGTGCCAAACGGACTGTTCCCAAACTTGACATTGCCACCATTTGAAAGAGATCGAAATTCCCTCAGCTCTTCTTTCCTTCCTGTCATGTGACGCGAGCATCCACTATCAATATACCATTCTTCGTCGAACTGCTCGTCACTGATAACCTGCAAAAATTAAGTAGATTTAGGAACCCAAAGTTTCTTGGGTCCACGTGAGCCTTTCACAGGAACACGAATAGTGAGAGTGATATCAACGAAATATGTTCTTTTTATTAACGTTGTTTCATTTTTCTTTTGAATGGTGTAAACTTTAATTTTATTGGGATTTGTTGCAGTTGGTTTGATTTTCGGTTCAAGTGTTTGAACTTTGGAATTCTTTTGATCACTCTTGACCGAGGAAACCTTCGATTTTCCTTTCAAATCTGTTGAGGATTTTGGATTCTGAGTTCGAACAGAATTGGATTTAGAATGGGGTTGAAAAGAGTTAGAAGGAGAGAATTTAGCTTGAGAATTTTGCTTGACTTGATATTCTAGGTGACCTTTTTGTTGGTGGTCATGGGATAGGCCGAACCTTGAGCCTTGATCACCTGTGCTTTCGGGACCAAACCTGTGCTTTCGGTTGCTTGAGTGCTCTGAGCCGAAACGATGCTTTCGGTTGCTTGAGTGCTCTCGGGACTGAACGTTGTTTGTGTGTTCTGAGCCGAACCTATGCTTTCGGTTGTTTGTGTGTTCTGAGCCGAACCTATGCTTTCGGTTGTGAATAGCTTCTTGCGATCTAACTTCCCTTTTCTCTGACTTCCTATTATGATCAAAGAAATGATCGTTTTGAGATTGCCAGAACTGTTTTCGTTCTGAGAGATTCTTCTTGTATCTCAGATTCCTCTGTTGCTTTTGGTTTTTCACCTGTTTGGGTTGCCTGTGAATATTTGCCTTTTGTTTTGGCTTTTGAACAACAGGTTCGTTTGTTGTAGATGACTTTTCGGTAGAAGGGGTGACTTCATCTAATGGGATTTCTTTAGTGCCACTAGTGCTTGGCACGTCAAAGTTATCAGGCTTGTTCAGTGGCTCCGGAATATATCTTCCTTTTGTTTTCCAGGATATTCGCTCTGATAGACCAACTGTTTCATCAGCATTGTCGATAGGGGCGGACCAGAAGAACTCATCACAACCATCAGCATTATCTTCGTTTACAATGGCTGTGAGTTCGGCTGTCTGATGTTCGGTTACACCTGTGACCTTATACACCTGATTTGGTGTTGTCCTTACCTTTTGGTATACAACAGCCTTTTCTTCAAGGTTCAGGGAATTTTGTTGGGACAAGCGAGCAAACTCCATAGAATTTTCTGAGATAAGATTTTTGTGGTTTTTGGGTTCGCTCTTAACAAACTCAGAACAGTCAACTTCATCCTCTACAGAAATTTCACTCATATCATCATCCTCATTAAGCTCAGATGCATTTTCAACATTAATTTTATTTTCTGAGCTCAAATTGGCATTCAATGAGTCAAACTTTTGTATGGTTTCGGTCCTTAGATTCAGTTTGTCATTTTCATCCAAAAGGTTTTTCAGCATGTCCTTATGGTCCTTGGACTTTATGAAAGATTCGATTTTGTCTAGGCCATACATATAAGTCGGATTTACATCCTCAGATGAAACTACACTTTTGCAATTGTATGCTTCAGCGTCGATTTCATCTTCCTGAAACTCAAGGAAGGGCAAAATCATGCGATGAATTTTCTGTCCTATTTCGCAGTTAAGATGAAGTTGAGTAATGTTAGAATAAAGACGCTTAGCAATCAAACAAAACACATTTCTTTGTTTCAAAAGTTTCAAATTATCTCTTTGCAGATAAATGTTTTCGTCTTTAGATTTGATCAGCTCCGCCTCCTTCAGCTCTATCCACATCCTCCGTTCTTCTCTCTTTGAAGAGACCCTGCTTATTTGGTCAGTTAGGTTAAATTGGTGACCCGTGTTTGAGTTAAACTGCTATCTAGATGAGAGATTCTAGAATTTACATTTTTTAATTCCTTTTCATATGAGTTTTGTGGGACTTTGAATGAAACAAAAATAGATTGTACCTTCTTGATTAATTCATCAAGCTCATTGAATTGCACGCTGAGAGGTTTTGCTGTGAAACACAAGTCCTCTCGCTCCTTCATGTCTCTATTCCCACTGTCTGTGTTGTATCCCCTCATTTGGGATACATCCGACACCATCAAGCACTTTCCACTGCTTCCTTCATCTTTTGCAACATAAGCCTTTCCATGAGATGGCTTCCTGACTTCATCATCCTCACAGTCGGTTGACCAGACCTCCATGCCATCGAACTCATCATCCGCTACAGAACCCTGTACAATTAAAGCATTCATTGAAGGGTTAGTGATAGTTTTCTTTCTCTTTATCTCTTCCAGCTTTTTCATTAACATAGCTTCTTCATCTTTCTCCTCATCCTCACAATGTTTGGCATAGTGGTTCTTTCCTCCACAATAGTAGCAGTTCACTCCCGAATCTCCTTCAGCTTTCGGTTCTTTCTTTGTTTCTTCTGCCTTCGGTTCTTCCCTGACCTTTTCAGAACTATAACTTCCCTGCCAATTTCGGTTCTTATTGGAAGGGAACCTTTTCTTGATGAACCTCTTCGGGTTTGACACCATCATTGCATAGTCTTCAGAGGTAAGGTCATAGTCTTCTAAGTTAAGGTCTTCATCTTCCACCACACCTTTGCTTTTGGACAAAAGGGCCAATGATCCCAAGCTCGAAACCACATTTTTCTCCTGCAAGACAATCTTTTCTTGGGATTTCAAAATCCCTACCAGCTTTGCCAATGAGTAAGATTTGAATTGCTCATGTGCTTTAACAGTAGACACAACCGCTCTCCACTCAGATCTAAGCCCGTTTAAAAACGTAACCTTTTGTTCAATCAACTTCCTTTCAATATCGTGTTTAATCATCTTACTAAGAAGATGATTGAAGCGATCGAACGTCTGAGTAACAGTTTCTTCCGGATTCTGCTTAAATTCACCAAACTCAGACAAAAGTAAGGTTTGAATGGAATGCTCGAGATCTTCATCTGTGGAATATAGCTCTCGCAGCCTATCCCATATTTCTTTAGCAGTGCTGCATGAACTCACCAGCCTAAAAGTGTCAGATTGAAGAGCAAATCTGATTAGTCTCAATGCTTTAATATTGCACTGAAATTTATCCTTTTCGTCTTGGGCAACATCTTTTACGTCTTTCAACAGATCATTATACTCTTTCTGAGTTTTAATGATTCTTGACGTTGCTGAATGAGCGAATGGTCCAGACACGATTGCTTCCCAAATAAGATATCCATTGTCTTCAGATCCAATGATATAATCTTCAAAGTGATGTGCCCAGACTTCGTAATCATGGGTGTAGAGGATAGGACTCTTTGTTGTTGACCCAATACTATTTGAGATGTTGATAGGATTTGATTGACAATCGTCCATGCTTGATCGTTTAACCTGTTTGAAAGATCAGACTTGTAATATGTAATATTAGGGCAAAACGAATAAGTAAAGAGATACGTCAATTATGGAGTGACGGCTCAATAAATATTAATTAATGCGGAATAAACCCTAATAGCTTCTTTCACAGAAGAGATGTGTATGAATTACACAGCCTCCTTCTCTGATACCAATTGATGAGATATAAATACTCTTTGATCGATTAGATCTTTGCAACAGGTAGATAATGAAAGTAAAACAATGAAACAATACTCAAGAATGGGTCTGAATGAGTTGAATGATTAGAACGTTCAATCCTCAGCAGAGCTCGATAAAGAACTTCCGCTATAGAGGATTCTAGGGTTACAAAAGAGATCTTCTTAATTACACGTAAAACAAACGATCTATCAGTCATGAAAAAGATGCATGCAAGCATCTATTAATACACAAACCCTAGTAAAACAAGATACGGATGGACAGGCCCATGTCGTATACAAGATGGGCTAGGAAGCGAGCCCAAGACGCAACATCAAGCACCCAACAGTAAGCACAAAACTTAATGAGTTCCCCAAAGTACCACATACCGTACATAATAAACACATAATGGGCCCTCCCAATATCGAGCCCTGCTCGGTATACAGATCTGTCAGTCATCAAGCCTCGCCTGGGATTGGGCATGTTCGGTATACATATAACATATAAACATACAATCATATAGACACATGCAATAATCATAAAGATAATAGCATATGTGATAGTCATCAGGCCTTTCCCGATAAACATACAAGCACATGCATAACACAGGCAAGAATCACGCAAACATCTAGCACCGTAACATAATAAACCATGGGCCGACATTGGTGCCTTCGACCAGCTAAACACAGTGAGGAAACTCACCTCTAGCTGCTAAATCACTCGAAAGAATCTCTGGTTGTTTGCCCAGAAAATCCCCACGCTATCAAAAGCAATTACATCCAAATATTAATCAGATTCTAAACCACAACCAAAAGTCTAAGCTATTTGGCCTATAACCAGGGTAAAAGACCATTTTACCATTTATCTATCTTGGCCTAAAGCCAAGACCCAAATCAACTATTCAAAAGACCCAAGTCCTAAGGCCCAATTTATGGCCAAATCTTCCAAATTGGGCCCAAAACCCATCATGGACTAATATCCAAGACGTCCAACAAGCTAGATCCAAGCCCAAAATAGAGATCTAATGGCCCAACCAGTCCCAATCTTATAAACCCAACTATGGCCCAATACAGAGGATGTTAAGCCTAAAAGCCCATCTACTGAGTATACGGGATGTATGTTGCTTGTACGCTTAGCGTACTCCATCCGGGGCTAGTACGCACATCATACTAGCTGGGTACGGCCAACGTACTCCCCAGTTTGCCAACCTACTCCATTAAGCACTTAATCGGTTGAGACCTTAAGCCAAACTCTCAAATCTGGTCCTATAGGAGAACTTATCATGTAAAGTTGGCAACTTTATACTCTTGTGTGGCTTTATGCAACTCAAATGCTCAAAAAGAGATTAACAATGGTCTTAATACATGCATGGATCAAAATACTCCATAAAATTGACATT
Organism: Lactuca saligna; assembly: GCF_052625555.1. Classification (NCBI taxonomy): domain Eukaryota; kingdom Viridiplantae; phylum Streptophyta; class Magnoliopsida; order Asterales; family Asteraceae; genus Lactuca; species Lactuca saligna. Next base: position 190,455,864 of record NC_136419.1, on the reverse strand, counting down.
TTGTGAACATCGGGACTGAATGGAGATAAGATCTAGCAACCATTGCTTCTGGAGTAGATCAAAATCTCACATTTAACACAAAAGACTCAAAAGTGCACAAAATACACCATAAACTAGATCTAACATATATGATCATCAAGATGTGAGCCTTTTACCTCAAAAAGTTTGCAAATGAGAAGCTAACCCTGGATCTACAAGCTCAAGCCACTCCTCTAAGTGTTCCTCTTCTTCTTATCCTTCAAAAACCACCAACAAACACTCTTTAAAGCTTAAAACTCACCAAATCACTATAGGGTTTCAATTTCAGGGAAAGAGGAGGTAGAGGCTAGTGTAAAATGTCCAAGATGTAACACATGTTCCAGGTATTAATCAATTTATCTAATTTTTTGGGTTTTGTGCATGGACTCGGCGAGTTGGGTGCTCCAACTCGTCGAATATAGAATATCATAAGGACGCGGGACTTGGATGCTACTCAACGAGTTGGAAGGCCCGACTCGTTGAGTAGGAGTTGTAGGAATAAACCCTAATTTTGAGGGGTTACCACCCTATTTAAAGGGCTTATAGCTCATTTGCAGCCTCCCTCATCATCCTAGCAACCCAGAAAGAAACCCTAGCTGAAGAGTTGAGCTTCCTTGAGAGTGTGTTAGACTTAAAGGGTGAAACTTGTGACTTTGTGAAGGATTTTAGAGCTTAAAGAGGAATTATCAAGGAGAGGAAGAATAGTTCCAACATCTACTTTGTATTGGCCATCATCCTAAGGTATAAAGTTGTGACCTTGATCTCTAGTTGCTTAGATCCCTTTTCTTGGAAGTAAAAGGCCATCTTTGGTGCAAGTTGGAGTCAAACTTAGATCTGGACTTATCACAAGGATATGTTTCCAGATCTGGACATCTCTAGGTCCCTAATGACATAAAGTTGCTCAGTTTATGTAGCTTAGCCCCATTCCATGTACAAGAACTTTGTAACAAGCTCAATTTGATGTTATAGCCTTGGAGGGTCTTGCATGCATGTAAAGTTTGCAAATTTACATGGTATCTACACTAGGGGAGGTTGGATCTGAAGTTTGGGACCTTAGATCCCACTGAAAAGGGTTGAACATGAAAGGGACTAAAGGAACTCGCCGAGTCCCTTAGTTGACTCGGTGAGTCAAGGTAAGGGTTTGCCTGTTTTTGGGTTTCTGGATGAGTACAGTGAAGGATTAGGGTTTTGGGTTTGAATGAACATTAGTTTTATGGACATCGGATGAACTCGACGTGTCACTAGGGTGACTCGGCAAGTTGATGCGAGATTCAGTGGAATGGACTTGGGAGGAACTCGATGAGTTGCTAGATGCACTCAACGAGTTGAGGTCAACATGGATTGCTGACCTTGACTGTTGACCATGACTCTGACAAGGGTTGACTTAAGGGTAATTATGGGATTATGACAACTTAATCGCATGTTGGTTATAGGGATTTGAGGAGGAGCGGTGTGTGGATATATGGTATGATAGTTAGCTATATGCTAAGGCACCAAGACTGGCCCTTTTATGATGTGTGGTACACTAGCTGAAGTAGAGATATATGGTATGATAGTTAGCTATATGTTAAGTGGTATGTTAGTGATTATATGATAATTGCATGGAAGACCCCAAAGTGAGCCTATGGTAGGAAGATATAAGACCATGTGGGGGATCTCATGACATTCCTAGGTAAAGACCATGGAGGGAGCCCATGGCATGATGGTATAAGACCATGGGCGAAGAACATGGCCTCTTTATATGTTTATGTATAAGTTGTGTAGTATGATATATACGTGTGTGTTATATGATATGCTAATTGATTATGTATGTTACTGCATTGAAGACCCCGGGGGGAGCCCGTGACAGTTGGATATAAGACCATGTGGGGGAGCTCGTGGAATTCCTAGGTAAAGACGATGGGGGAGCCCATGGCATGAAGGTATAAGACCTTGGGAGGAGCCCACGACATCCTTCTATGTTAGCATGCATGGCTTATGTGGTAGATATAACTTTTATAGCTAATATGATATGTGTTACGTGGATTGTGTGTGAGGTACGCTCTGGGGGACTCACTAAGCAAGGGCAAGGTTTGATGGCGCAACGTGCACTCTCTCTCATGCGCTTTATGGGACACTCTGATGATTTGAAATAAAATTGTAATTGATATGGATTTGAAAACAAATGTATTTGGGATTTCATGATTTATGGAAAGTATTTTGGTTAATCAAAAATGAAAATTTTCTTTTGAAATTTTTTATCTTTACAAGTTGGTATCAGAGCCTTGGTTTGAGAGATTCGGGCACACTCTCGGGTGTGTCAGGACTCAAACTAAGGAAACAGTAAAATCATTTTCAAAAATAAAAATAAAAGTTAGAAAATTTTAATTATGTAAAAGAAGAGAGTGCAACGCGCATGATCAACCGAGCCAAGTAAGTAGTTCCCCAATATGTTAGCCATGTTATACTGATATTTGAGCTATCATAATCGTATGAAACTTGCAATGTGTATGCTTTTAAAATTGTATATGGTTACGAGCTTATAGCCTTAGAATGATTGATTTGGCCTAGGGTAGAATCTCTTATTCGAAAGTCTATTTGATCCTTATCTGTGTATAATTTGCATGCATAAAGGAAACCTGTTATGATAGGTCTGATTGATGTGAGTAGAGCAAATCTTAGGACAGCCTAGGATTTGAGATATGTGGTAGATTGTGGGATATGATTTATTTTGGGCCGAAGTGGAGTTATCGAGTAGAACCGTAGGGAAAGGTACTGGTAGGTGTAGAATGTAGTATTAGGCCCGTACTACTGAAAGCACAAGACCTATACCCGAACCAATGTTAGATCTGATAGCTCTAAGGAGGATCGGAGTGGGAAGATCCCCTATATACATATCCTGATCATTATGATTTATGAAATTTCAATTTAGCATGGTGGTGACATGGTTTGGAGTAGCGGGATCAGGATCAGGATCTAGATCTAGGTCGGGTAGCGGTTCTAAGCCCATCGATGAGAGGTTGTGCGAGCTCATTGCAGCCGAGGTGACGAGGGGAATCCTTGACGCTACCCCAATTCTCTTTCATGAGATAAATCCACATAAAGTGTGAAAAGGCTTCAATTAGTGTGAAAACATACCGATTTTGACCCCTGGTTTCCTGCATGATCGGACTGCATAAATCATGGTGAACTAGTTCCAATGGTTGTTTTGCTTTGTATGTCGTCATAGTAGGGAATGACTTTCTTGTTTTCTTACCCACCAAGCAAGGCTCACACAATTGATTATCATAATCAAATTGGGGTAACTCTTTGACTAGACCCTTCTTTGACATCTTTTTCATTGACTCGAAATTGATGTACCCAAGTCTTGCTTGCCATGGCCATGTATCTTCACTTAGTCTCGAATGAAGGCAAATAGGTACTCCAATTTGTAATTTTATTTTATAAAGGCGGTTTGGAGTTTTTTTCACCTTCATTAATAAGTAATTATAGACATCGTGCATGGTCAAGTAGTTGTCTTTCATTCGAATATCAAACCTCGCTTCGGTTGCTTGTCCGAGACTAATAATATTGTTCTTGAGATCTGGTATGTAGTAAATCTCCGTTATCAGCCTTTGTTGACCCTTCTTTCCTTGGAAAAGTATAGCACATTTTCCTTTGATTTTTACACACGAATTATCTTCGAATTTAATCCTCCCGGTTATGCCTTCATCGAGTTTGGAGAAAAATGACCTGTTACCCATCATACGATTACTCGCCCCATTATCCAAATACCACACATCATTATCTTGTGAGTCGTATCAAGATGGTATCACCTTTTCTTCATTTAAAAATACAGTCTCGTGTAAAAATACGGTCTCATCGGTATCATTAACTTCGGTAAAATTACTTTCTTGTAATTTTTGGGTTTGGTTCAGACATTGAGACACGAAGTGGCCTGGTTTATCACATCATTAACAAAAAATTTTAGATCGGTCCTTCTTGGTTTTATTCTTATTTGGTTTATAACTGGAATTGGGCTTATCAAAATTGGACTTATTTCCTTGATTGAGCTTGGCACATTGCAAGGCCTGATTAAATTGTTTGGACCTATTTGATCCACTCGGACCATTTGACCCGCTGCCCCATTAAAACCTTTCAATCCACTTCCTTGCGTTCTGTGATTACTCAAACCACCAGCACCACTAGATGACTGCGTAAACAACACCTTCGCCTGACCATCTCCACCATTGTCCTCCACCCTAATCGGTTCTTCATATGCCTTAAGTCTTCCCACAACATCCTCGAAACCTATTGTCTTCAAATCCAGGAGTTGATCCAAGGAAGCGATAATATGGATGGAATTTCACGATACCGATTTTAGAAATTTCTTGACCATCTTGGGTTCTTCAATCGATTCACCAAGGGAGCTGCTTTCAATGCGATTCCAGCTATTTCCCATGCAAAAGAGTCGATCGATTCTGAGTCAGACATCCTCAATCAGTCGAATTCTACCATCAAGGTTTGTAACTTTTCCTCCTTTACACGATCTGCACCCACATATCTTGCTTTGATTGCTTCCCAAAGATGTTTCGCGGTCTCCACATCTCCGATTTGCATAATTAAGTTTTCTGGCAGTGCTTGATAGAGCAGCCTCACTGCAAGGTGATCATTTTCTTCGTTCTTCTTTGTTCCTGGGTCAATTACACTCCATGCCTTATGAATTCTTAAGACAACCTTCATACGTAGGGACCAAACTGTGTAATTTGTAGAATTGAGCATTGGACATTGAACAGAGGTCGATCCAATTTCCTTCACACTCACCGGAGCAACGCCTCCGTCTCATCTTGCATCCGACATGTTGACCTAGCTCGTCAATAGGTAAGAAATTCAATCTCACAGCTTCTTAACTCAAGATCTGATACCAATTCCATATTAAATTATATGAATTAAAGCACAATAATCAAACAAACTCTTTGATTAAAAGGAAAATAGCTCAAAACCTTTGTGTTACAATCTTAATAACCATAACACGGCTAAAGAGATCATATATATACAATTGATATCGAATTGTACAATTGAATTAGGAAACTTTAGATTATACCAACTTGCCATAAATTAATTTACTTGTTCAACAAGTGTTAGGATCCCATGATTTTAGGATTCCAATACATCTTAATGACATCATCTTGGTTTAACTTTAATTTGCTCCATCTCTATATCATTATTTAACATCTCTTTGTTCTAAATTTCATTAGAGTCCATACTCTATAACAAACATATTAGAAACCCATCCTCATACTCACTAATCCTTGAAGTCTTCATTATCATCTTTATCTTCTAATCCAATATAAGATCCATATCAATTTTATTAATTATTTTTCGAAAAGCCTTCCTCTTGAACAATTATAGGAGGAAATTTACTAAATCGAAATTGTATAATGCAAACCATTTATACCATATAGATGAAATTGTTACATAACGTGTTAATACAAACCCACCCACAACATATGTTTTCATCGTGGACGTCATCTATGAACATCACTTTCCCTCATTTAGCCCAATATAATATGGGGCTTCCCATTGATCTTGACGGCCATGTACAAAAAATAAAATGGAGCTCTAAATATACATTTTTTATGTACAAGCAAAATCCATCCATACTACGATAACTCCATAAATGTTATAAAAAAATCAAAACAAAAGATCGATGATATGATATATAATCTTACATAATTATATGAATCATGAGACTCTCCCAACATTCTTAGAAGCAAAGTTGGTCACAAACTCTTCATAATAAATATTCTCCGATATAGCATTCTCAATAGCTATCACTGTCAATCTATTAAGTCTTTATTGTGACATTGTGGAGCGTAAGTAGGACTTTACAACTTCAGATTTGATCTATATTAACACATGCATTATCAAAATGAATATCGTCGTTGTTTTGATTCTTATATTTTAATTCTAAGAAGATACTTGGAGTTTATTTTTGGATAAACCTAATATGAGCCCCATTTTTATACTTTCTTAGTTCTTTATCTTTTTCTTTACTTTTTTCACAACCCAATCGATGCTTAGGAGGCATAATTCCTATGAATTGTATATGATCATAAACATTATCCTAATCAACTATGTAGAGGCCACAAAACATGAACATGATTATAGAAACTAGAGGGAGCTAGAAACTAGAGAAATCACTGAAAACAGAAATTAGATTCTATAATGCACTAATTTGATGTCCGAAATTCAATCATCAACATATGTATGTTACATTCCTTAATCACCAACAACAACCAAAATATAAATACAAGAGGCCATCAGATTCAAAAGCCATGTATAGTAGAATACTCGCTTAATTTCAATCAATAATAAAAAACAAGAGTGGGATTGCAATAAAAAACGAGAAGTGAAGTCTAGTGGCATCAAAAATCCAAAAAAAAAAAAGAAACATTGCTTAAGCTTTGCAGTTGCCTTGGAATTTTCAAATCGAAACAAAACGTAAGCTCTTGCTTGCTGCAAATCTACATTAGCACATTATAAGCCCATATGTAATTTTTTATTTTATGTCTAATATTGTAAAACATGAGTTATTGCAATGTTTAATTGTAGTGGGAGCACTTAGAATTGGAACAGAACATGGACTTTTGTCTTTTGAATTACCGGATTGTCGATAGCTGGACAACATATTGAATCGTATGTAAAATCACCCCTCACCACAATATAGGCAATATAGGCCCTGTGCGGTCATCCACCTGGCATACCCTTAAAGAGGCCCATATATTTTATTAAATACATTTGAACTCCAAGCCAATAAAGGAAGCCCATAACTTTCAATTTCAACCCAAACCATACTTTCCTTGACCCGGGTAACGACCTCATCTCCTTGAACACCGTTTGAATGTTGATACAAACTTTAGACAAGTTTTAGATGACTTGAATTACAACCAAACCCAGATACCACCGATATACATAATCTCCAAATCAATGAAGCCGTCATTATTGCATAACTGATATAAAGAACTTCACAAATATTACCAAGTGCCACACAAGAAGATATTATGATCAAGATTGATCTTTTTCTTCTCAATGTGGAACCATTTTGTGATTTACAACTCCCCTTCCCCAAACACATCACATAAGACATTATACGTCTACCCTTCTCGTTAACATCAAAATTCCAATCAACATTGCTCTTTTCGCGACCCAGGTTCACATAAGGGTTAAAACCCTTGACCAGTGATGGGATTTCCTTTTCATTTCCATTAAAACTTGTGACTTGTGCAAAAATATTTTAAACGTCCGCTATATAATGTACCTTGCTTAGCAACTTCACAAATATTACCAAACACATCACATAAGACATTGTACGTCTACCTTTCTCATTAACATCGAAATTCCAATCAACATTGCTCTTTTCGCGACCCAGGTTCACATAAGGGTTAAAACCATCGACCAGTGATGGGATTTCCTTTTCATTTCCATTAAAACTTGTGACTAGTGCAAAAATATTTTAAACGTCCGCTATATAATGTACCTTGCTTAGTAACTTCACAAATATTACCAAGTGCCGCACAAGAAGATATTATGATCAAGATTGATCTTTTTCTTCTCAATATGGAACCATTTTGTGATTCACAACTCCCCTTCCCCAAACACATCACATAAGACATTGTACGTCTACCCTTCTCATTAACATCGAAATTCCAATCAACATTACTCTTTTCGCGACCCAGGTTCACATAAGGGTTAAAACCCCCCGACCAGTGATGGGATTTCCTTTTCATTTCCATTAAAACTTGTGTCTTGTGCAATAATATTTTAAACGTCCACTATATAATGTACCTTGCTTAGCATACAGGTTAATTATACCGATAACACTGATTGAATCAAGCCATCCCTCATGCCAATTATTTGTGGTTCAGGTACATGATCGACAAATCAAAAAACCACTAGGATAATAAAAATCGCACCAACCACAAGAACCTTGATCTCCTTCCATAATATAGGTTTAAGATTCAAAACGAAGTGGAATCATGCCGATTGTTTGCAATTGTGCATGATGATATACTTTATTGACATTTACAATTTTAATAAATAAACATGGATTTTAATTATAAGCATCACATTAGTTGCCAAAAATCTCGCAAATTAACATCAAAATTCAGAAGTACTGGATTTTATTTGAAATTTCCAATGTTCGCGGACTAATATATTAACCATCAAATATGGATAATCTGATATTGTAAAATAATTGTACTCTAATTGTTAATTTCCGCAAAGCTTGTCCTATTATACACAGAATTATTTTAACATGAAGTGATTATAACTATGGAGACAGAATTGAAATGCAAATTCTAACTATCCATATTTTTGTTTCCTTGGGATTTATTTGAAGATATATTTTATCGGAGTACTCTAGACAAGTGATAGAACTCGGAAGTTTTCTATTGAAGTTGACGTCAGAGGCTCTAGGGCTCGACCCAAATCACCTTTTAGACATGGGATGTGGCGCAGGGCTTGCTATCCTCGGTCATTACTATCCTCCCTGCCCGCAACCAGAGTTAACAATAGGCGCCCCCGACCACACTGACTACGATTTCATCACGATTCTTCTACAAGATCATGTTGGTGGCTTTAAGATCTTGTATGAAAACCAATGGATCGATGTTCATCCTAAACAAGGAGCTCTTGTAGTAAATGCTGGAGATCTTTTACAGGCATGCATTTCTCTCTATCTCATGCTTAATATCCTTGCAATATTGGTATGCAACTGCATCAATTAATCTTTTTTATATGAAGTGTCGATCTTTTTATGAAAAAAATTACTCATTAAATATTAATATTTCATACCAAAGAACTTATGGCCCTATCGTATTAGGAATTAATAGAAAGATCTCATCAACCAAAGATTGAGGGTTCCGGATGAAAGGTGTAGAGTATGTGTGAGTTGGCCACTCTAAAAAGTTATAATAATATTACATATATGCTCATCCGCTACATGCATACCCTACTTTTTTTTAATCCAGCACTGATTACAATCAATGGAATAATTTAGCTAGTTACAAATGACAAGTTTGTGAGTTCACGACACAAGGTGGTTGCAAACAAGGTTGGTCCAAGAGTATCAGTGGCATCGTTCTTTATGAGTGAGACCTTGCAAGTTATTGAACCAATCAAGGAGTTGCTTTCGAAAGATAATCCAGTCAAGTATAGAGGCACAACAGCGAAAGAATATGTGGATTACTACAGAGCAAAAGGAATTGATGGCACTTCTGCTCTTTTGCATTTCAAGATCTAGATCAATTAAACATCGATTGTTGATTTAGCATTGCATGATGAATCTTGCATTTTCTTGTTCGTCTTATGTCATGTAATGTAATCTATCTCAAAGATATTTTCTTTGTTTTTGTATGATGTTTCGCAAAACTGAGGTGTTGTTATATTATTTTTAATGGGCAGACAATTTACAAATGCAAGCTTAAATATTGAACACTTCAACCGATTAGCAAGTCCAGGTAGGCTAGAAGAGTATTTTGTAAGAATAACTAAATGTAATCATGGTAAAAACAGAAGAGTAAAAACCGGCTATTTGCAACTTTGCTTGTTGTTCAAGCTTTATTATTAACTGGAGGGGAAATTCCTAACATATGTGCCTGTTTATACTATAGTTTAAAAGACTCCTAATACTACTAATTTGAAACCTAATTGGACTCTAAAACATAACTTGCAGGAATAAAACTTAAAAGATTAATAAAAAAGGAAACTTTCCTACCGCTAAAAACCGATTAACCCAACATATTTACCAACTTTTGATGAAAACTTGAACTTATACATGATTTATGTGTACGGGGCGACACTTGGCTGAATGAAATTAAGCCCCCTAAATAAAACTATAGCTTGAAAATACATGTTGAAGTGTTTTTTCTAATTTATATACACAAAAAGAGAGAAAAATTAATCAGTAAATATCGATTGATAATACCAGCCTATATATTTTATAATATAAAAAATGTTAAGAGGTTTTTTATAATTTCCTCTTACGTCTATAAATATAAACAATTGGTGACATTATCTTGCCTCATCTTTTAAATCATAAACAATGTTTTCCGTTTTTAATATTAGTTTGTGAATTATAAGCAGTGTAGTAAAAATCCCGATTAGATTTCGATTAATCTTCAATTAGTTTTTAAGCACTACCCAACAATAGAATGCACCTGGTGATTAATCTTTGTCAACACATATTTGCCAACACATACAGGGAAGTAATATTAAACTATGAAATATTAACATTTTGAAAAAAAATTATCTCAATAGAAACTACTTGTGTAATAATTAGTATTGTATCACAACAAGAAATCAACACAATAGCGATGATATATGCTTTTAGCGGCAACATGTAAATTTCCCATTACATGTCGCCGCTAAAAGCGTGTGTCGCAGCTAAAGGTAGAAAACCACGATCCGTGTCAAATGAGATTGCTTAACACTATCCGTCGATCTGGACCAATCGAACGGCTGCCAATGAAGATCGCTAAACTATTAGCGGCGACGTCAATGGTGGCGACAGCGTTACCGCTGATGCTAAAAAACGCGGTACATTTTCCCTACAGACGTTGCCGCCAGTAAAACCCTAGTGTCGCCGCTAAAACCTCCCGCCGTCGCTAATAGTCATCGTCGCTAAAGGTTAGCGCAGATATACCCCTTCCTCCATCGCTTTTTGTATTCTATATTTGGTCTGTTTCCACCTCTCATCATGTGGTGACATATCTTTTGCTTTTTGTATTCTATATTTGGTCTGTTTCCACCTCTCATCATGTGGTGACATATCTTTTGCGGCGACTGTGAGCATTAGCAGCGACATATAGAACATTTGCAACGAGGCAATAATGACGGTCTTTTAGCGGCGACAGGGCGCCACAAATGGCTTTAGTAGCAACATAACTAGGTTTTAGCGGCGACACTGTTGCAGCTAGTACTCGCGTTTCTTGTAGTGTAGTAATCATATTAACCTAATTTGTTATGATATTAGTAGTATATACGAATTTGTCTAGCCGATTAATTTATTTAACACATACTTTACAGCTTTAATTGTAAATGGTTAGTTAAAGAAGAGGCCTTCTATCCATCTTTTTATCCTTGCATTTTCTTTTTACAGTTTTGACCAAGATTTTCCCTTTTTTATCGTTTGCAAAGCATCCATTTTGTTATTGCAAATTTGAATCGCATTTCTAATTCCTTTGTGGATCAAGATTTTCCCTTTTTTATCCTTTGCAACATCCATTTTCTTATTACAAATTTGAATCGCATTTCGAATTCCTTTGTGGATATTGTTTAGGACTCTTTTCACAATCTTTCACGGTTTCTTTGATAACTTTTTTTCCCATTTTTTCTAGAACCTAGTTTCACATAATCTTTTTATTGAATCTTAATAGTTTTATATACAGCTAGATTTAATTTTTATTTTTTTCAGAATTATTTTTTCAATCTTTGTGTGTTTTCGTTTTTATGTAAGGTGCTTTTATTTTTTATTTTAAGATTTTTTTGTTTTATAGATCAATTCGTTTTTACAAATATGCAAAATTTTGCTCTTTTTACATATTTATCTTCACAAACCAAAAGTAGATTGTCATGTATAATTAATCTAAAAGGGTGTTTGGGATTGCTTAATTAAATAAATTAACGATGAATCAACTCATCAAAAAAATGTTCATTTAAGTCGGTAAGTATTTTTAACCTTTTACTCATCCAAACACTTCAAATTTTTGTTAGTGGGTGCAAACTGTAACTAATAAGCAATTCCAAACATTCATTAATTCGATTTTAAATTCTATTTATTTATGACTTTTCTATGTAATTTTATTATATTTTTATTAGTTATATAATATTCTAATTTATTTTTTTTATACCGAGGCACGATTCCATATTTTTAAACCTTGGGGACTTAAACCAAAATCATTATGAAATCTGTTAATAAGAAGCAAAATTCTAAAAATAATTTTTTTACACCTGATTCAAAAAGAACAGATAAACATAGGGACAAAGTAAAATGTCCTAAAAAAGCAAAATAAAGAGAAGTAAAAATGTTATAATTGGGTAGATTTTTCAGACTACAATGCTTTAAGTCGAAATTATTTCGTTCATTAAGTTACCGAATTTTATCTTTTAGGTTTTAACATCAATTCTTCAAGTTACCTGGAAATTTAGCTAATTGATGTGTCATACATCAAGAAAGGATTATTGAGAAATCATTGAATTATATTCTTGTTTATAAAATAAAGCATCTATCAACAATACTGCATTATGTAATAGAACTGTATTTTGTGAATAAAGTCAAAGAAACATCTCATGGCATCATAGGCAAGGGTAGCAAAAGTTGTGAAAAACTGTGATAATCATACACTAAAAGCATAAAGAAATCATCCAAAAGAAGCTAAAATTGTAGAAATTGAAGATTGAAAAGAAAGCATACCAAGCTACCGATGAATATTGAGCATTGCCTTAGCTTCAATCTGTTCTTCCAAAAGATTCTCACTTGCATACTTGCTCAACAAATCCTTCTTCTTCTTCTCTAACACCATCTTTTCAATCTCCTTCTCATCAGGCAATGGCACATGTACAACAAATTCTTTCTCTTTCTCTTTTTCTTCCAACTCCCTCTCCTTCATTCTCTCTTCCTCCACCACATCCTCCTCCTCTTCATACAGTATTGTCTTGGCTGCACCACCTACCTCCGCCACCTCTCCGCTCTTCACTGCCTTTCTTGCCTCCTTCTTAATCTCCTCCATTCTCATCCACTCTGCCACCGCCTCAGCCCTCATGTTCTCCTCAGCCTCACCCTCCACTTTCTCCAAAATTCCATCTTCATCATCTCTGTAACCGTAGTAGCTTGCATCAATTCTTTTGTAGATATCGTACCTGCTTCTTCGTTTTCTCAACTCCGGTGGCTTCTCAAACAACTCCTTCACGCCAGGAAGCTTCTTCGCCGCCCCAAAATACCGATACCCTGGTCCACGTCCGCTAGGGTTTGGAACATCGACTATATTTCCTTCCAGATCAGTCATTTTAGCTGAATATCTCGAGTAATTATGCCCCCCTAACTCAACAATTCGCCGTTCCCAGTGCACTTTTTCGCGAATTAGTTTGTTGATTTCGTCGTTGAGATCACGAAGACGGTGTTCGCCCAACCCCTCGTTTTGGATTTCGGCGACTTTCCGGCCGATTTCACGCATGATTTGCTGACGCCACTTGTCGGCGTCGGCTAGGTCCCGGCATTCGGAGGCTAAGAAAGGTCGACGCTCTTTCGGCTTCTTTTTCTCCTCGGCTTTCATGGTTATGAACCTGTTGAGCATTGATTGAGCTTTCTCTTCATTACGAGCCATGGTGAAATCGAACTGAACAGAAACCCTAGCTTGATTTAGTTAATTTGAAGGCAACGACTCTCGTTGAGATTTGAATTGCACTGTGTTTTTGTGCGGTGATTGAAGAAGAACCTATGAGAGAGAACAGGGTTTCATATATCGGGTTTTCACTTCTTGAATAAAATACCCTGAACTTTTGTTTATGGTATATATTTAGTCCTTGTACTTTTAAAATATGATTTGCTCGTAAATGAAGTTTTGGATAAAAATGTATTATTTAAAAATCTTAAAACTAGATTTAAATATACACATAAATATATTATATCATTAAAAAAAACCAAATCAATGATTAATAATTATTTCCATTTCATGATGTAGTTGAAGGTATGTTTACATGAGTTTTCTTCTCAAGATTTGATGCAGGATGGAAGTGTGGTGATGTTATTGTTCATCCGTACACAATCCAATCTTGCACGAATTTGCTTTCATTCTGTTTATTTTACAAGTTTGGTATCTAATTTTGAAAATGATCATTAGTTTGATTCTAATTTTCATTATTATTTATCAAGTTAATACTCGTAGAAACAATGACTAATAAAGAAAAAACATTATTGATAATTTTAAATCGCAATTATTGATATTGATCAAATATTTGCAAAAAAAAAAAATAATAATAACAATTTATAACGATAGAAGTTTTGTCCATAAGTTTATAATAACAAGTAAAATTAATATAAACATTATTATGAATATCTAATATACGTTTTGTATGTGTAAATATTTAATAAAATCATGGTTTTGTAGAATGCCATATAAATTTGAATAGAGTGAAAAAAAAAAAAAAAAAAAAAACACTATCAGCCATGAAAATAGCATTATTATATGACAAACTAAAAATAATGGTCATATGATAAACATACATAAACACAACACAATAAATTACAAATTAAAATGATGAATGAAGTGTCACTTGCTACAATTAAGTAAAAGATATTTAAAAATTTTACAAATTGTTTATAAATTTTTATATAATAATTGTAACCAAAGGATTGTAAACAAATTTACAACAAGATATTATATACGCTTGTGAATATTACATATTTTAAAATGTTATTAAACAAATAAATATGTTTAGCGAAGTAATGTCAAAAACATGAGTAAGGCTCTTGGTGTTTTTCTGGAGGTTTCAAGTTCGAAACATGTGTCGAATATTTCACTTCATTTATTTTCGCAGCTAAATAAACTCATCCCACATCGGTACATAATTGAAACGTAGCTACATATGCTCGCGTACATATGCATAACAAATATCCTTTTTAGTTTTATTAAGCTATAGATTTATCCCACATCGCTTAATGTATCAAAGTAGAAGCCATCTTCACTTCTATATAAGTGAGGATATGAGATGATAGAAAAACAATTTCAAGGTTGGTTTAGCTCATAAACCAAAACCAAACCCGAAAACCCGATTTAGAAATTGATAAACCATAAAACAAAATCCATGGGTTTAGGGTCGGTTAGGGTTCAAATTTTTAGAAATCAAAGTTCATCGTTTGAGTTCGGTTTTGGGGCAAAACCGACCCAAACCAACTCATGCTCAGCCCTATGATAAATCATTAAAACTCATTTACTACAAAATTAATAAATTTAAAAACTCTTTTGGTAGATAAATATTGAGTGTTCAATGTGGTTTGATATATACTTGGACTTTAATGTTATAACTAAATTAAATTAGAAAGTAAATTGCTATTAAACACATACATATACACACATACAAACACACCCACATATAGGGTCGGTTAGGGTTCAAATTTTTAGAAACCATTGTTCATCGGTTTGGGTTCGGTTTTGGGGCAAAACCGACCTAAACCAATCCATGCTCAGCACTATGATAAATCATTAAAACTCATTTACTACACAATTAATAAATTAAAAAAACTCTTTTGGTAGATGAATATTGAGTGTTCGATGTACTTTAATATATACTTGGACTTCAATGTTATAACTTAATTAAATTAGAAAGTAAATTGCTATTACACACATACATACACACATACAAACATACATACACACAAGACTGAAATTGAATACCATAATAAGGGGGTGTTTGGCTAAGCTTATGAAAAATTATAAGTACTTTTCAGCTTATAGTTTATAGCTTATAAGTTGATAAGTTAGGGGCTCTTACTTATTGATTTTGACTTATTACCGGTTTGGTACCAGTATAAGTTTTATCTAAATTATAAGTACTTTGACTTATTACCGGTTTGGTACCGGTATTCCTTTGCAATGTACTTCTCTTACTGTACTCTTACCATCTTAACATGCTCTTTTCTTACTCTGTCTCTTACTCTACACTTAACCTCTTAATTGTTGGATAAGGTGTCTAAGTCCATAACTATATTTGAGTAGTACTTGACCCGACCCAACATTGTCTATTTGGGTTGCACTTCACCCGAACAATTTATGGATAATCTTTTGAGAATAGTATGTTTATGATTTATTAATATATTATAAGTTCTAATATATTAATATAAAATCATATTATTTAATTAGTTTTGATCTAGAATTAATTTAGAATTAATTTGGTGATAAAAAATGTGACTAATTAAATATGGGCTCTTGTATTTATATAGTATGGGCAATTAATTATTTTATAATGGGCTAGGCTTGCATGGAAAGTCCATGGATAGTCCAAGAAGCTTTAACCCATGGATCTCATGGAAATGAAAGGTCATGGGTATTAGGGTTTACATGAATGTAACCCTAATCCACCACATTATATAAAGGGGTCCTTGGCGCTTGAAATGACACTAGTTTGTGTGAGAAATTAAGTGTGGGTGATTTCTAGAAGTGTGTTACTATTTCATTCAAGCTTCTAAAGTTTGTGGTGATTTGTGACTTCCATTTGAGGCATCCACATTATTGGTGCTAAGCTCTCAAACTCCAAGCAATCAACCACTACTAAAAGGTATGTAATTCTACTAGTGTTATATTTGCATGTATCTTAGAGAAAACATAGATCCAAGGTTTCTAGGGTTGCATGTACACCATAGGAGTGTTAGAATGCTCAAAAACCATCGGCGGTATCAGATCCTAGACTTGTTTTCTTGATACTTGATGCAAACTTGTTGAAAAAACTCAAAATTTGCTATCTGCTGAGTGAACTCGCCGAGTCCATGGGGGGACTCGACGAGTCCATGAGTTAATTCATCCTACTCGTCGAGTAGGTTCTTGCATTCAATGAGTAGGAGGCCGTGAATGCAGATTTTCGAGTTTTGCTGCTGGAAATGGACTAGAAACATTACCCTAAAATGTTTTGGTCTTATAAAACTTGTTTTAGATGGTGTAATGGTTATGCTAATCCATTTATAATGGCTATTATCAAAATTTCAAGTTTTGTATGTGTTATTTATGATTCTTGAAATTGTTGATATGCATGTTCATGAACTTATGAGTTTAGAAGATCATAGGAATTATTTGCAAATAGTTTGTTAGTTTAATTCTTAATCTTGATGTGTTTTAATGGAATCCATAATTTTTCCTCAAGTTATGGATCACCAAAAGTCACTCTTTTAAAGTCCATTAAATAAACACATAAGTTACATGAAAATGTAGCGTCTTCATTTTAATAAATCATTAACTCATAAGTTATGAAGTTGAAAAGTTTTGAAAGTTACAAATTTTTCCCTCAAGTTTTGGAACCATATTCTATTCCGAAGGAATCTTACTCTTTGTCCCTGTAGGAACATCCTTCTCTTGTCCCTGAATGAACCATGCTCTAATCTATTCCAGAAGGAATCCTCTATCTATTTTCCCTATAGGAACCTCTATTTTATCCCTGAATGAATATATATATATCTCTTGTCCCCGTAGGAACCTTCTATCTCATTCACAAAGGAATCTTCTTCCTTTTGTCCCCGCATAAACCTTACTCTTATTCTCGATGGAATCTTCTATCTTTTGTTCCTATATGAACCATCCTCTTGTCCCCGAAGGAACCTTCTAACTCTTATTCGTATAGGAATATTCTATATCTTATCCCTAAAGGAATCATCTATCTCTTTGTCCCTAAAGGAACATTTATCTCTAAGTCTTATCAAGACCTCTTATCTTGCTTTTCTAGTACTTATTAAGTAAGTAGTCTTTATGCATGTCTAGTATCATATAACATTCTATAATGCTAATGATTGTTAGACATTCTTACTTACTCTAATCATTTTATTACATATAATCATTTTTTATATCTTATGTATTTAGCAAATACCCTTTTAAACCCACATTTTCTTGTATACATACATGTTGTACTACATGTATCTTATGTATATTGTAAATTCTTTGATACATGTCTTACCCACATTCTTTATCTATCTTCATCTCTTTGCTTGGTGACATTCACTTAGTGCCCCAAGCTTCAACATGCACACACACACACACACACACTCACACACACATACACACACACACATATATATATATATATATATCTATATATATATATATATATATGTGTGTGTGTGTGTGTGCGTGCGCATGTGTGTGTGTGTCTGTGTGTATAAACATAAACTAAAGAAAGAGGGGGTAAGATTAATAACTTACCTTATCAGTTAGTGATGACTAACTATCCTATTTTTCCTCTACTCTGCCATTAATGCATATTGATCCCTCTTTCTTTATCTTAAACCTATTCATTTATGTATCAAGTTCTTAATACTTATCTTAGCCTAGTAAAAGTATTTGAGTATTAAAAGTCAACATATGCACCTAATGGATCAATTTTCTATCGTTTCATTCTCTATTTCTTAATCTTATCTAATTAATGAATTAAGCATCACATTATGCCTAATTCATCATAATCTACTATAGTGCATTAATTAACATCTCATTAGTTAGGGTTTCAAACTTAACTTCTCATACATTGATTTCATCATGGAAATAACAAACGAAGCTTGTTTAAGCCATCTAACTACCTTCTTTAACACTTATAACAAGCTTTCTTACTCTAATCTAACGTAATTAACTCTAATCATCAAAACAACAATAAAGCCCTGCAAGCTTGAAAATTGTTAAAATGATTACCTCGTGAGCTTCTTTTCTCTAATCCAATCCATATACACCCAAGACCGCCTCTTAATCCTTCTTCATCCATCAAATTGTCAAAGTTAGGTTGTGTGTATGTGTGTGTGTGTGTGGGGGGGGGATGTTTAGAAGCAAAATGATGGGATGAAGAGCTTAACAACTCTTAATTTGTATCGTTTCCAAGCCGCAGAAACTGCTTTTTGTGCCGCAGAGACTAATTGAACCAAATTCAATGGCCACTTAAACAATTTCTGCACCATGGCACACACTTTCTGCATCGCAAAAACTGCTTCACATCAGTTACCTTAGCTAATTCTATTCCAACTTTGGGACATTTGTGTCCCAACTTCTTACCCTTATATCTTCTTTGTTTCTTACCTGTTTTTGATGGTATTTATATGCACATGAAGGTAGGAACTTAATCTATACATCTATTATGTTACTTCTCATTGAATTAATACAAGTCTTAATCTATTAAGTCACAAAGTTGGCCCAATAAGCATAAAAGTCCTATTTTACCCTTTTAGCTATAAAATGCATCTTCTTATGCATTCTTTCTCTTAATCTTGCTCGTCTAACATCTTCCAAGTGACTTAAACTCTTATTTTCCATTTTAATGAAGTTGTGACTTCATTTTCTCATCATTTTCTCATAAATAACCAAATTGCCCTTTTAGTCAATCATGACTAAAGTCAACTTACTCTAAATTTCAGGTTCTTACATTCGCCACTACTTTAAGGGATTCCATCCGGGGAATATTTTCTTGCTCTCTTGGTGATTTTTTTACCCAATGACCCATTTCTAAGGTTATTTTCTTCTTTAACCTCTTAACTTGAAATAGCAATCTACTTTCTTATTCTTTGTATTTTCAATGCAGCAGCCAATTTTTTTTTATCTTTCTATTCACATTGGTTGTTAAGGGGTGTCTACTACTCTATCTAGTCTTATGCAACTACATTACATACTTATCATCATTTTTCATCTTTTTGTCCAACTTTTCACAACCATGTGCATAACTTTCCATCTTTCATTCTTTTCTTACAAGTGTACATATACACTTCTTAACTATCTTCTCTTAGGTAAGTTACCATTTCTCATGGATTCTTACTGTGCCTTTCTTATCTTTACAAGTGGTAACACTACCAATTTTCTATATCTTTCTCTAAATCTTTTTGCAGTATTACATCTTCTTACTTTACTTTCTTTCTAACATGTAATCTATTACAACTCTTTTGTCTATAATCTCTTGAAAGTTTGTGTACCAAACTTTCACATTTATCTCTTTTTTATTATCGAGACCTCAGGTCTCATCAATTCATGGCACATTATTACAAATACCAAACTTATCTTTCTTGTTGCACCATTTGATCCTTGGTAGCTTAATGGTTTAATTGAATCCTTATAAGTACAATGTGTATGTAGAGCCCATAATTCTGCATGCACATTGTACTTATCTCATGGTAAATTCTTCTCAATCTACCATTCTATCTCTTTCCTCTTTTAGCCACTGGATACTTAGGTAACTTAATTGCTCCATTGAACCACAATGAGTGCCTTGTATAGGTGCTTGCAGCACCTACACAATGTATGTACATCATACTTACCATGTTTCAATATTACTATCTCATCCCTTGATTCATAAATTCTCTTTCATTTTTCTCATAAATGATTTTCAATCATGAGAATTCTCGAGTACTTATCTTTTCTAGTCCTCAGTTTCTCACAAGTTAACTACTATGACTTTCTCATTTTCTTTTTTACTTACCAAAATCTATGCTTGATACACTAAATATGTATCTTACCAAGTATACTTATTTTCACATTGGGAAGTATCAGAACCCCATATTTCTAACTTATTATCTCTATACGACACTTGGTCACCTTATTCTCTACCGGGACTTCACACCCAACCTTAGACTATTCTCATGAGTCAAATTTGTTTTCACATTTTCTATATACATCTTAATCTTTCTATAATTGTACCTTATTACACATAAGGTTCATTCTTTCTTCTTTCTTTAACAGTTACTCATAAGTATACTATTATAACATATATACATCTATAAATTCTTGTGGATCTATCTTTCTTTTTTCATTATGAGCTATACATCCTCTTATTTCTCTCTTTTGGGCACACTAACAAAGTGCCTTCTTATTATACATTCTCTATCTCTTACTTCCTCAAAAGTACCGACCCTTCATCTTATGTTCCTTAACTCTTAACAACAATATGGAATATTCTTACTAACTTTCTCTTTCTCTTAATTGTCCATCATGACACTTTTTGCACCACTTTATCTTTATCTATGTAGCTATCTCAATACTAATTTAATCTTTATCTTGTTAGTGCTATCTCTAAAGCATCAAATGACATGGTGCAAGCATCTACTCTACAAATCTCCTACATTACCTAAAATAGCACTATACTTTCTTTTTTGCATAATCATTACTTGCAAGCAATGCCAATATACTCTAGTACTCTTAAGTACACTTATGTAGTCTTTACTCTTTCTAAAATTTACTTACACTATATGTAACATCCAGGAATTCAGGCATATCTCTTTGATCCTCTTCTTTCCTCAAGCTGTCAAAAGTAGTCCCTGAAAGAAATGTTTGGCTTTTGAGTATAGAGCAGAGTACACTGAGTGTACTCATGAGCGTATTCTTGATGCGCAGTCGACCCAGTACGCTGGGCGTACTAGGTTCAAATGGAAAACCTAATTATGGGGGTAAGCCCTATATAAGGAACATTATGGCCTCACTTTTAGCCACCATTTCCAGAGAGCAAATCCTAAGAGTACCCTAAACTTCATTCTATAGCTTGTGTGAGTGTGCTTGAGCTTGAAAGTGTTCTTGTGTGCTTTTGAAGAGAAGGAGGTGACATTGAAGGAGCTAGAGTTGGAGGGCAAGCTTTGGATCTAAACCTTCTAAGGCTAGAGCATCATTTGGAGGTAAAAAGCATGGAGCTTTCTCAATCTTTTTGATTTGTGCATTATGGACCATTTCTAGGGTTTTTGTCCCAAAGGTGGAGACGTTATGAGTAAAGGAGCTCCCCTAGTCCTTGATCTGTCCATATTCAGTCTATAAAGTGTTATAGATCCATAAAAATCCAATCTTTGACGTTAGGAGTGAGCAATGCATGATGTATGAGCTCTTTAGTGAAGGAACAGGTGAGTTTTGGGTAATGATGACCTTTACAGCCATGCAAAGGCATAAAGTCTTCGAATTTATGGATTAGGAGGCTATAGGGGGTCTAGATCTGTATTTTGAGCCAAGGTCTTAATTGATTAAGACCAAAAGTCAGATGATAGTAAAACTTGAGCGTAAATCCCAATACGCGGGCTGTTGGGTTCAAGCAACCCGATATCAGCATAGTGGTCGAGTACGCCCAATGTAAAGATCTAGTACGCGCCACGTACTCCTCAGGGTTGACTTTTGTTGACTTTTAGGGTTTAGTTAACAATTGGACTTTTGGATCATTGAAGAGGTAGAATGGTCTTTTACCCTTCTAAGAGAGCATAGGAAGGGATTAGTCTAGCTTTTGAGAGCCTTTAATAAGTAGAGATATTTTTATGTGATTTGGCGGGGGCTAGATCAGTGTTTCGAGTTCGAGATCTTTTGAGTATCCGAGGTGAGTCTTCTCACGGAAAATCATAGTAGGGCCGGAAGGTCTACCAGAGTTGTAGGACCAGAAGGTCCCACTGAGACATATTGACCGGAAAGTCTTACAGAGTTATAGCCTCAAGTGGCTAATTTATATGCATGTGGTATTTTGGGAAACTCAATAAGCTTCGTGCTTACCGTGTTATCTGTTATGTGTTTCAGGTTCTTATCAGGATCGCTGGAAGGCGACGGCTCGATTGTACACACAAGAGAAAAGATTCACGAATGGGGATCCTGGATTTTAATAATTACTTTTGAAAACTATTTTAAAATATGTTATGACATCGACACTTGAGATTTTGAATATTATTATATGTGATGTTGGTAATTTTTAATTGAAAATTTTGTTTGAAAATTTACGGTGTTACAAGTTGGTATCAAAGCCTTGGTTTGAGGGATTTAGATACACCTTGGGGTATTTCTGGACTCAACCTGAGGATTTGAGAAAAGTTTTCAAAAGGAGCGATTTTTCTAAAAATAAGGAACAAAATTTTAAGAGAAAGAGAAAACGAGTAGTGTGTACAATCAGCCAGCGCCCGAACGGTTATTTCTCAAAATACCCTTACTTATGTGTTATAAGTTGTTATGAGATATGTTATGCATGCTAGAGAGTAGGCTAGGTATTTCATATTTTAGGACTACAGTGGCCTGATTTGTGATGCCCTATCCTAGGAGTTACTGCTATCTGTGATTTGCTTTTGAGTATGTGCGGAGTAAGAGTATCCAACATGAATTGTTTTAGAGAGGGATCTTAGTATAGGAGTAATCTGGGAGAGATACCTAGATGAGCATTTGAGGAGCCTACTGAGAGAGTAGTTAGATACCCGTGAGGGGTGGAGTTGCTTGAGCTCAGTGATACCTTTTGAGTACGAGTATAGCAAGTGGAGTTGTAACCTAGAGTGGTTATACGTGTAGATAAAGAATATTCGATGCCTAAATGCTACTTGCATCATGCTTTGTGGAACTCTTGATGATGGGAGTCAGCTACTAAGTGAATATGACGATATTCAGGAGGTAGATGGTGGCATAATGAGGAGTTCTTTAGCAGCTGATGGCAGAGAAGTGTGAGAAACTAGGAAGATCCTATGGAGTGATCTTTGTCAGATGAGTATACTGATAGAGGAAGAGTATTCGCAAGGGAGCGACCATGTATGACGGGATTGATGATTGAGGAGGTTGAGCAACTACTTAGAAAATCTGGGATGATCCATGTGGAAAGTATGGGTAGATGTGGTAAGTAGTATGGTCCCGTACTATTGAAAGCAGAGGACCCATACTTGATACAGGGAAAATTCCAGAGGATCTAAGTAGGATGAGAGGTGATCACATGGTTCAAGTACCATGATCTGTAACAGATGAGAGGTGATCACATGGTTCGAGTACCATGATCCATAGCATATGAGAGGTGATCAGGTGGTCCGAGTACCGTGATTCATGGTGGTTAGTGCTTCTGGTGTTATTAGCTATTCTGTTGTGATTAATTATATTGAGATCAGATGTGATAGAGTATGGGGCCAGAGGGCCATGTTGAACAAGTTTCAAGGGAGCACACATTAAGAGGGAAATCGAGTTGGTTTTGGAGAAAGTTAGATAAGATGACAACTGGAGTTGCAAGACTCGGGGATGAGTAGAGGTGGTGCTTCATGGAGGATTATGGTTTGAGCTATGCAGTCGAACGATAGTGGAGATACCACTTCCTATGACCGCATTGTGCTATTTTCTGTGAGGAGCAGAAGGGATATGAGTTTCTGAGTTAGAGGTAAACCCTATGGGGTAGCAAGTGTGGTGACATTTTCACCAGAGTATTTGGGCAGTATGTTTTCTGCGAGGTATCCTTATACCAGGAAAGAGTCATTAGTGTGACTAAGATGGATGAGAATAAGAGGTTCCTTGTTGAGGAAAAGTACTTTTATTAGCAGTTTTCGAGTGGATAAAAGGAGTATATCGGAGTGGTGGCCCTCGTGGTCTATATTGTGTATAAACAACAAGAATGAGATTTGTGCTTTTATGATTATTCCCGATTTAGGAGGCGGGTCGAGGAGTTAGATACGAAGTGCATGAAAGGACAGTATTTTTGGATTAGAGATAGATTGGATTCAGAATAGTCGGGTTTCCGGCGGTGTGTTAGTCTGAGGCATCAAGATGCCTAGAGGCAGTCACGTGGGGAGGATTCTAAGATTTTGTCAGGGATGGGATATATGGAGATTGGTTGGTTTCCTTTGGGAAGGCCCTGGGATGATTGTGTAATACGTTCAAGAGTCAAGTGTGACATAACTAGTGAGAGAGTCTACTGTGTAGATTGTGGATGTGCCAATTGGTGATTGTATGAACCCTAAGTAGGGGAGAACTGGTTTTCCAGTAAGGGGATCAGTGATTCGTTTAAGTGCGATTAGAGAATGGTTATTGAGACATGCGATTCGAATGCTTGAGACCAGGGTTATTGGTGGCCGAGGCAAAGTGCAGAACACGGGTAATGCAGGATGTACGTGTTCAGGAAAGGACGAGTGTCCCCACGACAGGTGGCCGTTGGACAAATACCATGTGGTGATTAGAAATTCTTCAAGGTTGTAATGGTAAAATTCGAGGCGATTAGGTCAAAAGGATAGCTTCGGTGGTGAAGAACTTCAGGCTTAACATACTGGTTATTATGTGCATTTTGGAAAGGGTAGAAGTGGATTGGGCAACCAACTCCAGGGTCGGTATGTGTATTCTTGCATGGGTTTGGAGCATTAGAGGAGGAAGTTTCGGATGTTTGTCAACGTGTTCTGAGTTGTTGACGATTCGTTCGTAAGAGTTGGAATATTCTGAAGTTGTGTGATGTGGGGAAATGAAGATTAGACACAAAATTCTAAAGAAATGCATTGCTGTATCTATGTATGATGCTGTAAGTAGGAGATCAGTAGTTGAGGTAGGACATCGTGAGTTTCTGTGATGGTGTACCAAGGTATCCAGGTATGATGTTCTTAATTCCAGATTATTTCGAGTTCTGAGTTAAGAGATGGAAAGCGGTGTAGCAAGTATCTATGGTTCCAGTGGGAGCTCTTTGGCTGATTGATGTCAAACAAGATTATTTAAGAATGTGAATTGTAGTGAGAGAAGGAGTTTTGTCATGACGGTAGCCATAAGGAGTAGTGAGGTTTATTTTTGGATGGGTGTATAATCATTTGTCTATGATTAGCCATAGAACATGGATTAATGGATGCTGAGTGTGGTGTCGATTTGAGGATGAGACCGTGGGAGGGTAAGGGAAAGTGTCGTATGACTGTAGGGAGCTGAAACATCCATGAGTTAGTATGAAAGGGTGTGGTGATACTACGGGGAGCTTTAGTATTCACCAGTTAGTGAAAGGTTGTGGTGATACTGCAGGGAGCCGTAGTATTCACCAGTTAGCAAAAGGGTGCGGTGATACTGCGGGGAGCCGTAGCTTTCAATGGTCAGAGGGAGAGTGCTGTGGAATTCCAGGGAGCTATAGTTTTCACCAGCCAGAGCATGACGTAGGAGAGTTCATAGGCTTGTGTAGCCTCATCAATTGAGTCAGTAGGATCTTGGTGGTTGAACCAATGGAGAGACCAAGGTCTCCATATTTGTTAGGAATCATTATATTCTGAGTTGAGTCATGGTTATCGCAACTGAAGGGAATTGGCGAAGTGGTGTACGCGTGGATTGCTAATCTTGGTTCATCAGTTGAGTACCAAATTGGAACTAAGTGGTTCCAATTATGCTGTTGAATACGAATCTCGAGGTTAATTTTGGATTCGTTTGTGTGTTTAGTAGGCAAGACGAGGTTTCAGATTCGTAGATGGTTTCATTTTGAGAAGTATTGTCCTCCATCAGATGTATTAGACTGGAGTGAGTTAGTTCGTCGATATGGGAAGAACCGCAAAACACATGGAATCAGCAGTTTGTAGACGACAGAGGTCGAAGGTGAGACGACTTTAGATAAGTTGTAGTATTCTCTTGGGGTAAAGCGAACTGCGTGACTTATGTGTCGCGATAAGCTGAGATATCTATTGTGAGCAGGAGGGCTGTAAAATCATTTTATTGGGTGTGCAAGGGGTAGCCCGTGGATGTGTTGGATTAATGTCTAAGTCCATAACTATAATTGGTAAGACTTGACCCGACCCGGTATGGTCCATTTGGGTTGCATGGCATCATGCACTTGGATAGACTATAATGAGAGAAATAAGACACTTACGGTTATTAATATATTATAAGGTCTAGTATATTAATAATAAGAATAATGAGATTATTTAATTAGTATTGATCAAGAATTAATCTAGAATTAATTAAGTGATCAAAAGAAGACTAATTAAATATATGGGTTGATTGTGTAAATCATTCATTCTTATATATGTGGGCTTGTGATCCAAGATTCCTTATGTTGGACTAAGTCCATGGGGTGACCCATGGATCCTCCATGGAGGTTAAAACCCATGGAGCATAAGGAATGGGTAAAGTCATGAGTTACATGGTGTAACCCTAATAGCCACCATATAAAAGAAACCCATGGCTCAAGAAATCGTGACTAAGACTAACACTATGTGTATGTATGAGGGCTACACGATTTCATGAAGTGTTCTAATTTCTCTCTAAGTTATTCCAAGTGCTTATGGTGTTGTGTGAACCATTTGAGGTGTCACACTTGGGGCACTAAGCACTCAAGCTTCATGAAGACAAGCACTATCAAAGAGGTATGTATTCTATCTTGTTATATCCATTATTTTGTATGCTAGATTAGGATAATACCTTGGATGTTCATATCTGCATGTATAATAGAGAAAACATAGATCCAAGGTATTTAGGGTTGCATGTACACTTAGGAGTGTTAGAATGCTCATAACCCAACAGTGGTATCAGAGCCTAGGCTTGTTTTCTTGTTATACCTGCAATAGAAGATGAAAAATCGAGTTTTGATGCTGTCAGCCCAGCTGACTCGCCGAGTCCATGAAGGGACGCGACGAGTCCAAGGCAAAATGCATCCAACTCGCCTAGTTGTGTTCATGCACTCGACGAGTTGGACCCCAGACAGCATATCTTCGAGGTTTTTGGCTAGAAATGGACTAGGAACATTACCCTAAGTTGTTTTGAACTTATAAACTTGTTTTTAAATGTGGTAATGTTCATGCTAATCCATTTTCAAGATAATTGTCAATAGATTCATGTTTTGTATTAGTTTAAAGGTTAGACTAATTACATGAAAAAGTTTTATTTGAATTATCTTGTTCTTATGAGTTGCTTAGATTAAGAGAAAAGTTGAGTGAAAAAGTTGTTTTCAATCCAAATTAATCTAAGAGTTGAGTATAAAATGTGTTTGTGTAACTTATCCTTAAGTTACATGAAGAGTCACATTAAAGACTCATAAAACTCATAAAGTTGGCAAAGGTTACAAAAAAGATGAAGAGTCTTGTCGTTAAGTTATGGAGGTTCAAGAGTCACTTCATTAATAAATAAATAAATAAAATATGTAGCCTTAATTAATTCCATAAGTTATAAAATAAAGAAAAGATTAATTCTTTATTAGTTTAAAGTCTTCCATAATTTGTCCACAAGTTATGGAACTTGAAGAGTTTTTGGATTAAAACTACTTTAAATACATAAGTTATGGAATTAATTAGTTTTGAATAGTTTCAAAACTTGCCCTCAAGTTTTGGAATTTGTAAAGTTTTCTCTTATGAATACTTTAATTCCAAGTTAGCCCTTAGAATTTTAAAAGTTAAAATTCAACCCTTATACTTTATAATATTATAAGTCAATAATATTTATATATATGTATAAGAGTAAAGTCGGTCTTACCGCTAGTACGCCTCATTCACGAAGCCGGTCTATAAGGTGGGTATAAGGTTGTTGCCTATAAAATGGCAACTTAATGGGTGTCCACTCTCACCCACTGCTTGCTTGACTGGTGGAGGATCGTTAGCCAAACGGGTTTGACATGACTATAATTCTCCCTTCATTAAAAGTATTAATGATAAATACTAAGTAACTAAACTCTTATAAATACCCAATCTTAGTTACTTAGGAAAATGTGAATAAGGTGCTAATCCATGAAATTACACTTTGCATTTTGTTTAAGTCGGTTAGTGGAGCGTGTGTGGTTAACCGGCACACTAACTCGTATTTAACAAGGTAGGCAAAGGGTAACTTAATGTTTATCATAGTATCGATGGAGCGTGTGTGGTTAACCGGCACATCGATTGAGGGGTAAACACTTAAGGGTACCCAGTGATTTGCATGGTTACTTCACACCTTGTTTTGTGATCCTCGGCATCCCAGTCACAAAACCTGAAGGGCACACTTGAGATTGAAACATGCCATTGAACAGTTCAATGAATCTCAAAAGATCTAGGAATTTCAAATCCAATTAAAACCTAATAATACATTTCGTTTATCTTGGTGGAAATTGGTGAATCGTCATTCACCTACCTTCAAATTGTTTTATAGCTTGGATTACGGCATACCACTTCTAAGTTATAAAATAGTCTGTTGGGTCCTAGCCTTAATATTTCATATTGGGTGTCATATTAAGGACTTTAAAATCAACTATCTTGAATATTTCCCAAAAAGATGTCTGGTTTAGACATTTATGATCTTCCCAAATATCTTGAAACAAGCTTTCCTAATGAAGATGATGTCCCATGGATATCATACTTCTTTCTCCTCCTCCAATTATTCTCCTTAACCCACAAGTTCTTGAAAATTTAAGGTCACTCGAACCCTATTGGCAAGACAAGGTCTTGGTGTGGTCACATCTTGGAGATGTAGTCACATATTGACAAGCCGGGAGAGTTGGGTGTCAATGTCTTGAGAATGTTGGTGGTTCAATCACTTTCTAAGTCACATAGTGAGTTCCTTTGGGACACCTATGAAATAGACTATGACAAGACCCTTAATGATCTTATCTATTGTTAAGATCAACTTCCTGAAACTTTATGGACATTGACAATGGTGACACTGGAAATACAGAAAAAAGCATTCTCTTCCCAATGGAAAGGGATCGGCCATAGTCAACTCGGTTAAACAAATGGTAAAGAGAAAAGCTAAGTCTGTGATAGTCCCGTGTACCATTATCAAAGGGTCCATATGTTTATATTGCCAAAGAAAGGGTCATTATTTGCGAAGCTGCCAAATTTACCTAAGGGTGTTAAAGTCAATAAGATTGACTCTACTTCAGGTAAAAGTCCACTAATCTAACTCTGTTAAGTTTCTATTTTCAGATTCCTGATACATGATGTGACTGGGTCACATGGTAATGTTTTAAGAATCAAAGAAAAGTAAAGGAACTTAAAGAAAGAATATGCTGAATCTGATCGCATAGATGGATTTCTATCGCGTAGTTTGAAGATCGGATTCTTAAGCTACTTCTTAGGAGTTATGAGATATTGCTAAGGAATAGATAACAACAAGTTTTCATATGGATTGTAAGGATAAGTTTTTCCGCATAGTTTTAAAATAAAAGAAAAATTTTTGATTTTATTTATTTTAAATATCCTTACAATGGCATTTGAGGAAAAATTGTTGCTTATATGATTCCATTAATAGCAAGAGTGGAAATATGAAATTGATTCCTTCATTTGTGGTAATGTCTAAATTTACCAAATAAGGAAAGATTCTCATCACCCAAGTCTCAATTGGACCGGAACTTGGAATCATGCAAGTTGTATAGCATGATGAATGAGAACTTTTCAAGTATTGGAAAAAATTAAGACTAATTACTTATTCACATGGATGTGTGAGTCAAGTAATGGACTAAGGGATCGAGTACATAGTCATGTGCACTGATTAAGTCCACCACAAAAGATATAAGGCTATTCGTCATATTCTACAAAGCTCAGTAAATATGATTATACTTACAAGCTTAA
The DNA here is from genome assembly GCF_052625555.1 of Lactuca saligna. Taxonomy (NCBI): domain Eukaryota; kingdom Viridiplantae; phylum Streptophyta; class Magnoliopsida; order Asterales; family Asteraceae; genus Lactuca; species Lactuca saligna. Next base: position 190,425,923 of record NC_136419.1, on the reverse strand, counting down.
GTGTAACTCTGAGACATTGGAAAAGGTTCCAATGTAAGGCAGAGCGAATAAGAAGAATCAAATTAGGCAGAAGGATAAAAGTTTCTCAAATCTGAAAAGATGGGAGAGTACTTTAGTATCAGCTTTGTGATCATCTTAATGATTAAGAAACCACATCAAAATTAGTTCTCTAAGGATGTCTTAGTGCATTCTTATGACTAAGAAGAAGGGATCTTGAATTGTTGAAATGGTTAAATCAAGAAGATGAGTCATACTTCGTTCCAATACAAGTCTTAGAGTCATACTCCAAGATTGTAATTTGAGTGACATGTCTTAAAGAAGGTTTAAAACACTTGACAAATGTAAGAGTAAAAGTTTTCTACTCTTGTACATTTGAAATTGGTAAGTTGTGATGTTTTGGATAAAACAAAGACCAACTTAGGCCAATTGTGTGAAGTGTTTGTCTTGATTAGAATCCACACTATCTCTTGGATGTTTGACAAGGGAGTCTTATAGGTCAAGAGGACAGTGGGAGTCTTAAAGGTCTTGAAATTCTCAAGAACTAATCAAGAATGAAACCTGAAGTTCTTCACTAGCACACGACTTGAGGTTTATAACCTATTGTGTTGACATATTCTATGCCCATTCTAGTTAAAGTTGGCTTTGTATATGAGTTCTTAGAGTTCTCAATGTGTTGCACAACAACTTGGAAGCAATGGTAGGCCCTTGAGCTGCCAGGTGGCAAGAAATTAAGATTGAGTTCAATCCATATGGTTTTGGATTTGTCATTATCCTTGTCTTGTGATTATGGTTTTGACAAATTCATATGGGTAGGAACTCATACACCAATAAATCTAAGTGTCATAAGGTTTCTCTCTGATTCATGAAAATGATGGTGAGGAAACACTTTCACTAAGTAGATTTTAGCTAGATAGCAATTGTGATATTTGCATTCTCAAAGTCGTTAGTGGAGCGTGTGTGGTTTACCGGCACACTAAATTGGACTTGTGAGAAATGGCAAAGGTCAAAACGATCAAGACTATGATTACAGCATCCCTTTTCATAGTTCTTAAAATTGTTTTGACACACCCATGAGCTATCTAAGGGAAGGTGTATGTTTGTGATAAAGTCTTATCAAAACAATCTAGTATCAGAAATCTGAACTTTGGTAACAAAGTCAATAAAGTATTGATTTCTAGAAGTCGAGCTTTCTGAGTACATGTCAAAGCTAGTGGGAGCATAAGTGTTATGCTAATAATCATCATGTTAGTGGGAGCATGATAATTACGATAAGTATTGCAAGCTAGCAATGTTAATTATAGAAAACAAAAAGGTTTCAATTGGGAAAAAGTTGTTTTGCTATAATTAAGGGAGAGGAAATTATACTTCATCTCAAATCTATAAGCTTAGATCGTGAGGTTTTAATCATTTAGTCAAGGATATATATGAATTTCATGTTGGAATGGCTCAACATAAGGAAATTCTGTATATGGGTCCATTATTTGCGTTCTTAAATTCGATTATGATTACGGCATCCCTTTTCATAATCTGAATTATGAGAACTTGGCAAATTGAAATGGAAATGTTATAGCAAAAGACTGGTTTAGTCTTTATGTGAGACATTATGAATCGTGTCCTATATGCTTCGGATATAGGATCGATTACATGTGCTATATTCATCCTTTCTAAAAATTTCCAAATGCCTGGGGCATTAAGAAGGGAAAAGGTTTAGAACTGGATATGACTAAAAGGATTAAACAATTGTCGAGGACAATCTAAGGTTTACCAAAGATTGGTTGCTCAAGGACAGTTGGAAGTATAGTAATAATTCTGGAAGGACCATATTGACATAATCTGTAAGGAGGCAACTCTTGTTCAGAAGTGATAGTCAAAATGAATTCAGAAATGTTTCAAAGTTAGAATTTTCAATCTGTGTAAGATTAAGGAAATTTAATGCAAGAAGGATGTTTCCAAGGAGTTGGTCTCCTTTGGAATACTCTATAATGATTGTTGCCAAGTCTTTGTGAATTTGTGCATAATCGTTACAAGAGGATCAATGCATATAAGTTTAGAATCTAACAGATTTCAGTAAATGACATGAATTTGGAATTCTTGCATTTGCAATAAGGATTTGGGAGTGTGAAAAGAGAATCATTGAAGTTATGTTCAATTGATCTAGTTCACAAAATAAAGATCATAGACAAACATATTATGCATACTTGGTGTATGGCATGACTAGTGTTTAGAAAACATAGTGTACATGCTTGGAGCATGGGATAACTATTGTTTTAAATTCAAGAATAAAAGTTGATAGCTGAAACAATATACAATGAATAATGTGTAATCATATGGTGATAAATAAAAGGTGTTTTATTTATGTTCATAGGTTTTGATACCATATTGGATTCAATTATTATTGTGTTTCACTTTGCATGTTTTGACTTCCCGAATAAACTAGGTTATTCTTCCGGAATGACTAAGTTATTCAAACTATCCACAGTCGGTCATATGTTGGAAGTAGATATGAATTAAGACTGTCATGGGTTGGCTTGTAGAGGTCTAAGATGTTGGACAAAGGGTTACAACACTCATGAGTGCTCATAAGTTCTGAGTATTGGATTCAACCCGCGCTCATTGGAATCACTTCATGGGTTTTATCACGAGTGATCATGAGACGATAATATCTTATATTCTTCAAACCTAGAGATATGAGTTGTTACTATGAGTTGATAGTACATTGATTACACGAAACGCATTGGTAACTCGATGTTATAAAACGTGTCTTTGTGTATGATTCAACAAGTAGTAGAACAAGCCATATGAGTCGAAGTTTATCCATTCCTTTTACCTTCGGGATAAAAGCGATATCTGTGGGCCCCTCGATGATTTGATGATGACAAATGGAAGTGCTCGGCCAGGCCAAGACTAATTTGATTTGTTCAATTAGTCAGTCGTCATAAATCGGAAATCGGGAAACAACTAATGGACAGAGAGAATGATTATAATCCATGTCTCAGTCCATATGATATCTAGAATGGAGGAATATATGATCCCTTATCTAATGGACAAGTCGTTGACAAAGATCAGAGTTCATCTACAAGGTCAGAGTTCGACAGAAGCTTTTGAGAGCTACGATTGCTAGTTGGTTCCTGAAGTCATACGCAATAATAGTTTTAGACTTATCCAAGTGGGAGACTGTTGGATTAATGTCTAAGTCCATAACTATAATTGGTAAGACTTGACCCGACCCAGCATGGTCCATTTGGGTTGCATGGCATCATGCACTTGGATAGACTATAATGAGAGAAATAAGACACTTACGGTTATTAATATATTATAAGTTCTAGTATATTAATAATAAGAATAATGAGATTATTTAATTAGTATTGATCAAGAATTAATCTAGAATTAATTAAGTGATCAAAAGAAGACTAATTAAATATATGGGTTGATTGTGTAAATCATTCATTCTTATATATGTGGGCTTGTGATCCAAGATTCCTTATGTTGGACTAAGTCCATGGGGTGACCCATGGATACTCCATGGAGGTTAAAACCCATGGAGCATAAGGAATGGGTAAAGTCATGAGTTACATGGTGTAACCCTAATAGCCACCATATAAAAGAAACCCATGGCTCAAGAAATCGTGACTAAGACTAACACTATGTGTATGTATGAGGGCTACACGATTTCATGAAGTGTTCTAATTTCTCTCTAAGTTATTCCAAGTGCTTATGGTGTTGTGTGAACCATTTGAGGTGTCACACTTGGGGCACTAAGCACTCAAGCTTCATGAAGACAAGCACTATCAAAGAGGTATGTATTCTATCTTGTTATATCCATTATTTTGTATGCTAGATTAGGATAATACCTTGGATGTTCATATCTGCATGTATAATAGAGAAAACATAGATCCAAGGTATTTAGGGTTGCATGTACACTTAGGAGTGTTAGAATGCTCATAACCCAACAGGATGTTCAACCGTTGGGTCGGGAGCTGACTTGGTACTCAGAGTTGGGAGTGTGTTATCAGAGTCTGTTATTCGATGAACGATTATCAGAGATTTCTCCAGTATTGTTGTTGCTCTCACCAAGTTGACCCAGAAGGGTGTTGCTTTTGTTTGCAATCTCGATCAGCGGACCTTGTTTGAGACTCTTCGCCAGAGATTGTGCGAAGCTCCAGTGTTAGCTCTTCCTGAGGGAATGGAGGACTTCGTGGTTTACTGTGATGCATATATATCAGGGTTTGGTGCAATGATTGTGCAGAGGATGGCACATGATAGCATATGCATCGAGGCAGCTAAAGACTCACGAGACGAGATATCCCACCCACGATTTATAGTTGGGGGCAGTGGTGTTCGCCCTCAAGATCTGGTGCCATTACTTGTACGGGTTTCAGTGTACCATCTACACGGACCACAAGAACTTGAAGTATCTGATGGATCAGCCTAACTTGAATATGCAGCAGAGAAGGTGGTTGGACGTGGTAAAAGATTACGATTGTGAGATTCTATATCTCCCAGGCAAGGCTAATGTGGTAGCCAATGCCCTGAGCCACAAGGCTGAGAGTGCCCCGATTCGGGATATATGCATGAGGATGACATTGATGACTGCGCTATTGGATACTATCGAGAGGTCGATCACGATCCTAGATCGAAAGGGGCCCGATTTGAATTGGGAACAGGAGTCGGAGATGCGAGAGTAGTACCCCGAGTTATTTGCAGAGAAAGACTTTGAGGGCGAAGTCTGATTCTATTGGGGGAGAATTATAACATCCAAGAATTTAGGTATATCTCTTTGATCCTCTTCTTTCCTCAATTTGTCAAAAGTATTCCTTGAAATAAATGTTTGGCTTTTGAGTACGCTGGGCGTAAGGGTGAGTATGCTTCACGTACTCATGAGCGTATTCTTGATGCGGAGTCTACCTACTACGCTGGGCGTACCATAGTGTATGTTGGGTGTACTAGGATGAGATGGAAACCCTAATTTTAGGGGTGGGTCCTATATAAGGAACATTATGCCCTCACTTTTAGCCACCATTTCCAGAGAGCAAACCCTAAGAGTGCCCTAAACTTCATTCTATAGCTTGTGTGAGTGTGCTTGAGCTTGTAAGTGTTCTTGTGTGCTTTTGAAGAGAAGGAAGTGTCATTGAAGGAAATAGAGTTGGAGAGCAAGCTTTGGATCTGAACCTTCTAAGGTTGGAGCATCATTTGGAGGTAAAAAGCTTGGAGCTTTCTCAATCTTTTTGATTTGTGCATTATGGACCATTTCTATGGGTTTTGTTCCAAAGGTGGAGACTCTATGAGTAAAGAAGCTCCCTAGTCCTTGATATGTCCATATTCAGTGTATAAAGTGTTATAGATCCATAAAAATCCAATCTTGGACGTTAGGAGTGAGCCATGCATGAGGTATGAGCTCTTTAGTGAAGTAAGTGGTGTGTTTTGGGTAATGATGACCTTTACAGCCATGCAAAGGCATAAAGTCTTCGAATTTATGGATTAGGAGGCTATAGGGGCTCTAGATCTGTATTTTGAGCCTAGGTCTTAACTGATTAAGACCAAAAGTGAGATGATAGTAAAACTGGGACGTACGCTGAGTGTAAATCCCAGTACGCGGGGTGTAGGGTTCAAGCAGCCCGATATCAGTGTAGTGGTCGAGTATGCCCGGCGTAAAGATCTTGTACGCGCCGCGTACTCCTCATGGTTGACTTTTAGTGTTTAGTCAACAATTGGACTTTTGGATCATGGAATGGGTAGAATGGTCTTTTACCATTCTGAGAGAGTATAGGAAGGGATTAGTATAGCTTTTAAGAGCCTCTGTTAAGTAGAGATATTTTTATGTGATTAGGCGGGGGCTAGATCAGTGTTTCGAGTTCGAGATCTTTCGAGTTACCCGAGTGAGTCTTCTCACTATACGTTACTTAGAGTGGTATTTATATGTGACCGAAAGGTCTTATGTATTGATATGAGTTATGTGACTTTATGTGATATGCATATATAATATGTTTGGGACAGGAAGGTCAACAGAGTTAAGGCCAGACGACAATCAGAGTTATGGCTGGAAGGCAATCATAGTTATGGTCGGAAGTCAGTTAGATTTTCGGCCGGAAGGTGTGGGACCGGAAGGTCCCACAGAGACAGATTGACCGGAAGGTCTTATAGAGTTATAGCCTCGAGAGGCTAATTTATATGCATGTGGTATTTTGGGGAACTCACTAAGCTTCGTGCTTACCATGTTATGTGTTATGTGTTTCAGGTTCTTATCAGGATTGCAGGAAGGCGGCGACTCGATTGTACACACAAGAGAAAAGAGGCACGAATGGGGACCCTGGATTTTGATAATTACTTTTGAAAACTATTTTAAAATATGTTATGATATCGACACTTGAGATTTTGAAAATTATTATATGTGATGTTGGTAATTTTAAATTGAAAATTTTGTTTGAAAATTTACGGTGTTACACTATCTTTATTTCCTTTATTTTAGTATACTAACCCTCTTACACTTTTCTGACCGCATTTATGTTTTTATTTTCCAGTCACTCTTTATGTCCCTATTTATATCTTTATCTTCTTCTTTGGGAGACATAATCTATCTATTGTCCTTTTACAAGTACATTTCTTTTTAATGCATCTTGCTTTCATGATACCGAGGTTTCATTCTTTTATATTTTCTTGGAATATCTTTCATTAGGGAGCCCATACTTGTTATTTTGAAAAATACCTTCCTTTCTTTATATTTTTTTTAGCAATTATGACCTAAACAATCAAGGTTGGTCAATCTATCACACTTTAACTATTTAGGTTCTTTATCTTTAATTATCTTCAAACCGTGTACCATAATCTTCTGGTATAGTTTATCCCAAAACCAACTCTTAATCTCTTCTTTTCATCTATCTCCCATTGTTTAAGTCTAGGAATGGCTACACCAAAATCTTATTCACTCAAACTATGGCTTTGATCCTAGTTGTAACAACCCAGATCTTCAATACATATATTTGTTGGATTAGGTGTCTAAGCCCATAAATATTCTGGTATGTACTTGACCTGATTACGAGCATGGTCCTTTTGGGTTGTCTTCACCATAGCAACTGATAGGATGAACTAAGGAGAAAGAGAATTATTTATGATTTGTTAAATATATTATAAGAATAATATATTAAAGGAGAAATCATATTTTTTTAATTAATATTAGTTAAGAATTAATTAAGAATTAATTTTGTGACTAAAAGAGATTAATTAAATAAAAGGGACAGATATCACAATTATATGATAGTTGTAATTGGGCTATGGATTCCTAATAGAAAGGCGATTGGACGAAATCTATGGGAAGCCCTTATGGATTTTGTCCAAGGGCTTTATAAAAGGACTCCATGAGTTGCTTAAGCCTAAGCAGAGAATTAAGGTTTCACCTGAAACCCTAGCTGCCCACACAAATATAAAAAGGACCCCTATGGCTCCCAAAAAGGTTGCTAAGCATTCTCTAGTAGATCTTTGACATTTTTAGTGTTCCTCTTACTTCTCCTAAGTCATCTTGTTGCTCATGGTGTTTATCACTCCATTAGAGGTGCAACATTTGGGGTACTAAGATTTCCAAAGTCAAGATCAAGGAGATTTGTGATTGTTATTGCTACATAAAAATCAAGGTAAGATCTAAACACTTTTATTATTAAAATATCGAATATTGTATGCTAGATTTAGGGTTTATGAGCTTTGGATGATTATTTCATGTTCATTAGACAAACTAGATCCAAAGCTTTAGCGTTTGCATGCACACCATAGGATTGATGTTTTGCTCAAAATCCATCAGTGGTATCAGAGCCTAGGCTGTGTGTTTGATGTATTTGATGCTTTACATAATCATTCAAGCTTAAAATCGCATAATTCTACTTTCTGGGGCTGGACTCGTCGAGTCATGACTGAACTCGCCGAGTCTAGTGCTGACTCGATGAGTCAGAGTCGCAGATGGCTGATTTTGCGGGATTTTGACCTGTTTTGCTGTGGGATGATTACCAAAAACGTTTATAATTAATAAAATATGATTTTTATTGATTTTTGTGTGATTATTCTTACAAAAATAGTAGATAATTGTCAAAATTTAGATAATTACTTGTTTTATAAGATAAATATGAATTATTTTGCAGTTTGTATTTGAATTATCTTGTAAGAAATTGAATTAGGACAAATTTAGATAATTACCAATTATTTGATTAATTTAATTATTTGAAATTTGATTTAAATAGTTTTGAAAAGTGTCAAAACTTTCCCTCAAGTTTTGGAATTTAATTTTTGATTAAAAGTTTAATTTTGAAAGATTTAAATTCTAAATCCCTAATGTTTTGAAAAGTTTCAAAATTTATCCTCAAGTTTTGGAATTTAAAATTTAAATTAAAAAGGTATTAATTTTGAAATATCAACTTCTAAAACCCTAGTATTTTGAAAAGTTCAAATTACACCTTATGGTTTTATTAAGTTAATTAAATGTATAATTAAAAGAAAGTTAATAAATCCATAATGATATTGTTTATATTTAATTAAATTAATACTATAATTTATTAAATTAGATCACCTAGTATTTTAAAAGTGTTAAATATACCTTATATTATATAGTATTAAAAGTTTAATATTATATGTGTATAAGTAAATGCCAGTCTTACCGTTAGTAGGCCTCACTCATGAAGCTGGTCTATAAGGGGTGTTTAAGGAAATTGCCTATAAAATGGCGATTGAATGGGTATCCACTCTTACCCACCGCACTCTTGGCTAGTGGAGGGTCATTAGCCGAACGGGTAACATAGGACACAACCTTCCATTATAAGTATAATGAAATACGAAGTAACTAAGCACTTTTATATATTCCCAAATCTTAGTTACATTAGGAAAAATGTGGAATTGATGTTAATCCATGAAATTGCACATTGCACTTTATTGTTTGTTAGTAGAGCTTGTGTGGTTAACCGACACACTAATATGGTACAAATGAAGGATGGCAATGGGTAGCTTGATGTTTATCATAGATCAATGGATCGTGTGTGGTTAACCGGCACATTGATTAGGTGATTTGCAACATCGAGAGTACCAAGCTAATTTGCATGGTTATCCTCAACTTGTTTGTGATCCTTGGCATCCCAGTCACAAATGAAGGGCACAATCGAGATATAAACATGCCATTGAAAAGTTCAATGAATCTCATAAGATCTAGGAGTTTCAATTCATCGAAAACTTAAATTTCATTTTCGTTTTGAATGGTGGAAATTGGTAAATCTTCATTTACCTAGCTTCAAATGTTCTGCAGTTTCGATTACGACATCCCTCTTCTAGAATTGTAGAATATTGTGTTGGGTCCTAGCCTTAATATCTAATTTGGGTGTTGTATTAAGGACTCAATTAACTAACTTGAATTTTCTCCCGTTTTGTATATGTCAAAGTCTGACAACTATGGTCTTCCTAAATCCGTTGGAAAAAGTTTTCCACTTGAAGATGATGTTCCACGATTAGATTGTGGAAATGAAAATCATTTTTCACTTTCTCCACCTCCTCTAATTATTCTCCCCGAACCACGTGTTCGAAGACTTGAAAATTTCAAGGTCACTCAAGCCCTATTGGCAAAAAGACACGAAGATGGGAAGTCGGTATGTGCTCATGTCTTGGATATGAAGTTACATATTGATAGATTGGGAATATTGGGCTTGATGTCTCGAAGAAGTTGGGTGTTGACTTGGTTCTTCACTCACTTCCCGATTCATATGGTTAGTTTGTTAGAGAGTACTATATGATGGAACACTGCGTGACCCTCATTGATTTAACTAATTTGCTTATTGCTGCTGAATCAGAAATGATTTGGTGCACTGGTCAAGTAAATATGTCTAGTAAATCAATATCCCAACCTTTTATGGCCAATGGCAACATTAGAAGTCCAGAAAAATTTTCTCTACGCAAGAGAAAGGCTGAGTCTGAGATAGTCTCGTGTACCATTCCAAAAAAGTCCATATGTTTCTACTGCCAAAAAGAGGGGGTATTGGTTATGAAGCTACCCTGACTACCTGAGAGATCTAAGAGATGGGAGAGTCAAGATGTATGACTCTACTTTAGGTAAAATCAACTATCTAACTCTATTAAGTTCCTATTTAGAGATTATAAATATATGATGTGATAAGATTACATTTGGTGTTTTGTAGGATTGAAGAAAGGAAAGGAAGCTTAAAGGAAGAAGCGTGTTGAGTCTGATCGCGAAGAAGTAGATTTTGATCGCATGGTTCGATGATCGGATTGTAGTTGCCACTTAGAGAGTTATGATAGATTGCTTAGGATTATATAATACATAGTTTTCATTTGAATTGCATTGGAAGGACAAGTTTTTCCGCACCTTTTATAAATAAAATAAATTTTGTTTTTTGTCTTATTTATATATCTTCTTGTAATGGCATGTGTGAAAATTGATGTTTGTGTATTCCTATTCTTAGCAATGTTGAAATGGATGTGATTCTTAGTTATGTTATTTGTGGTAATGTCGAGAATTTACCAAATAAGGAAAGATTCTTGTCGCCCAAGTTTTAATTGGACAGAAACTTGGAATCATACAACTTGTATTGTATGATGAATGAAAAACTTTCATTTTTGGGAAATTGAGACTAATTCCTTGACAAAGAGTCAAGTGAAGGACTAGGGGATCAGGTACACTTGGTTGTATGCTGGTCAAGTCCACCACAAAGAGAGATAAAAATATTCGTCATGATTTACTAAAGTTTAGTAAATATGGTTATAATTATAAGATTAAGTGTAATTCTGAGTTGATTGAAAGAGTTTCAATGAATAGCAAAACAAACATGAAGAATCAAGTAGGCAGAAAGATAAAAGGTTTCTCTAATCTGAATGGATTGGAGAGTACTTTTGTATCATGTTTTATGATTATCTTAATGATTAAGAACCATATCACGATTGGTC